>NC_133324.1:570200505-570509022 GCF_042186555.1 Aquarana catesbeiana
AATCTACGGGATAAAAAATAAATAATTATTAAAAATATAAAAACAAATACGTTTCACATATACATTTTTATAAAATTTTAATATATATATCTCAATAAATCTCTACAAAAAAATTTTCATACATTACCTGAATGGAAAAAAATGTAGACCAAAAAGAGAAGCAGACCAAGAAATATGATACAAGTTCTTCTGTATCTGTTAAGTTAAAAACAATTAAAATTTAATTTAAAATGAAAAAATAGTTTTTAAAATTTAGACTTTATTATTGACAATATGCCTAACATTTTTGCAATACAGACAATAACAATAAGAAAAAAAAAATTTTATAACATACCTTCAAATTAAATACAGCTTTTGATGGCTATAAAAAAAAAAAAAAAAAAAATATTTTTCAGTTCAAAATCAAATAAGTATGCAATATGATTAGAAATTAAAATTATATATATATATATATATATATATATATATATATATATATATATATATATATATATATATATATACACACACACACACACACACACACACAATTTAATTTAAATTATCAAAAAAATAGTATACGTTATTAAACAAACAAAAAAAAATAGAAAGTTGTAATTAAATAAACTAAAAAAAACAAACAAAAAAAAAAAAAACATAGTTTTATATTGCTGATTTTACTTCTAAAAATAATATCTTTCGCTTTTTATACACAATTACAATATTTATATATATTACAATTTAATAAATACTTTCCTTAGTAAAATAAAAAAAAATTTTAATAAAAAATAAAAATTTAAATAGACAACAAAAAATTTTATGTTTATAAAAAAAAAAATTGGATAACAAAATAGATATAAAAATTCTACTGTAATAACCATTACTATAAAGCTAGCTATGTTACATTTAGAAATAGAATTTATATTACATTATACCTATATACAAAGCATTGCAAGTAACTAATTTGAGATTGAAAAAAAAATATAAATAAAGACACTAAGATTACTTACCTTATTGTTTGTGCAGTAGCATATGGTGACAAAGGGGAAGGTATGCCGCGTGTGCTCCGTTCGCCTTGTGTTCTCAGGTAATACTGCTGAATATTACCTGTATGCCCAACCTAAACATGGCAAATTTTGAAACGCCCTCCAAACGTGGCGGACGTAATGACGTCAGTCCTGGTTAGGTCTCACGAGATTTTGCGGAGGTTATCCGCAATGTCTACTGGGATGAAAGACAATTGAGATAACAGGAGACAGTGCGGGGAACGAAGGATATGACGTCAGTCCACGCCCACAGCCGCAGGGACAGAAGAAAGGAAAGACAGATAAAGTAAGGTAGGTTTAAAAAAAAAAAAAAAAAAAAAGCTCCATATGGCACTCGGTGTTGCTTTTAGAAGCCACCGAGATGCTGATTAAAAAATGGGTGAAGATCCGCTTTAAGAAGTTGCCCACTTCTAAGGAACTGGCTTCCATTTTTGCTCGGGAGATCTTTCGCTTACATGGGCTATCCAAGGTGATTTTCTCGGACAGGGGTAGTCAGTTTGTGTCCTGGTTCTGGTGAGCCTTTTGTGCACAGCTGGGAATTCAGCTTGCTTTCTCCTCTGCGTATCACCCGCAGTCTAATGCCCCGTACACACGGTCGGACTTTGTTCGGACATTCCGACAACAAAATCCTAGGATTTTTTCCGACGGATGTTGGCTCAAACTTGTCTTGCATACACACGGTCACACAAAGTTGTTGGAAAATCCGATCGTTCTAAACGCAGTGACGTAAAACACGTACGTCGGGACTATAAACGGGGCAGTGGCCAATAGCTTTCATCTTCATTTATTTATTCTGAGCATGCGTGGCACTTTGTCCGTCGGATTTGTGTACACACGATCGGAATTTCCGACAACTGATTTTGTTGTCGGAAAATTTTATATCCTGCTCTCAAACTTTGTGTGTCAGAAAATCCGATGGAAAATGTGTGATTGAGCCCACACATGGTCGGAATTTCCGACAACAAGGTCCTATCACACATTTTCCGTCGGAAAATCCGACCGTGTGTACGGGGCATAATGGGGTCACAGAACGAGCCAATCAGTCCTTGGAGCAATTCCTACATTGCTATATTTCTGACCATCACAACAACTGGTCAGACCTTGTAGAAAGAGAAAAATAGAATGGGCTTTGGACTTTTTTGGCACAGAAATCACTAAGGTAGATATAGATTAAAAATTAAATTTATTAAGAATATATTTAAAAAAGACTGAAGGGAAAAAAAAGGGGGAATGAATACAGAATTCAAGTATTAGTCACACATTTACAGGTTATACACTCCATACATAGCTTAATGGTACAGTAGTTGGTTGAGTATTGATTGGGGATACAATCCTCTTAACATATGGTTCTGGTATATTGACAAATAAGCTATGCGGTGGTAACAGCCAGTGTCTGGGGTTTGCTCGACATGTTGCACGCCACAGGCGCTTCTTCAGGAGCACAGACCTGAGTACTGTAATAAACAAAACATTCAACAGGATAAAATAGTGTATTATATATTTATCTAGAAAGATATAATTAGTAATATCATAAGTTACACAGTATTGCCAACAGTGCCCATTAGGTGGTGCTAGTCCCACAAGGTCCGGGTGTAATTTGTATACTATGGGGACGTGTGCAACATGGTATGCATACGGGTTGCCATACAATTATATGGTATGTAGGTCTCTAAGGTAAGATAGCTCCTCACATACATTGTGAAGAAGGGAGGGGGGGAAGGGGAAAAGCCCATTGAATAATGATAGATAATATATTATAAAAATTATAAATATTGGGTGGGAGTACTGTTAAGGATATAATACTGATAGTCTAAGCAATAGACATATCCCTTTTGTGGTGTCCTATGTGACTGGGTATTTTGGTGTTTAGCTAATCTAATCCCTGGCCATGTATATTGGACCCATAAAAAGTATAATATTCATGATTTAGTCCCATAAAGGGCATCATAGTATTAGTTTAATCGAAATGTACTTATAGATGGTGTCACACGGGACTGGATAAGTAGTGTGGGTACTATAAACATATAAATTTAAGGTTTAGAAGGTATGTATATCTGGGGAATTATCTGTGGATATTAATGGGTATAGTCTAAAAGGGTCCCCCCTAAATATTACTGCATCTATTACAGAGACAGGTACAATTAACTTACCATGATATTTGTGATTTGTGATTGTGTATATAGACTGTAAGAATAAAAATGAAGCCAACAGCCTCTTAGCTAGGTATTTAGAGCATCCAGTAGTTTGCTAGGGTAGTCTCATAGAATTATTTATCTGAAGAAAATCCAATCTCCGTTTAATAGTCAGTCAGGGAATATGATAAGATTAGGTAGATCTTGCCTGTGTAGAAAGTTATTGTAGATCGGTAGTCAGACTGCAGCGCCAGAGGGGTACACCCAAAAAGAGAGGAAGATATGGTATAGTCAGCATAAGAATGAGGATTTATATAGAGGAGTCCTTTATCATTATAAAGGTTGAGTATTGGCTTACCTTTTAGGAGACCAAACTAATGAGAGCTGGGCGTCAGCGAGATAGCTCCACACAGCCGCTCAATTCGGAGCGACTGGTTGTGTGGGATGAAACACGAGAGATGCCGCAGACGTCTCTTGTGCACACTCCCCGCTTGTGGTCACCAATCAGAGGAACCGATGTGACGTCATTCAAGCCGGCCGCTGATGCGCACTGCGCATGTCCCGATCCAGGGCGTCGGCAGAGCAACCGCCGACGCACTGGAGGGGGAAGGAGCAGTCGCATCTAGGTATCCTGGAGACCAGAGTACCGTATTGCACCAATCACCCTGAGCTGAGGGCGTGGCGCTGGGCGGCCGCATAGTAACGATAGCACACTCGGACACAGCGGGTTGCACTTACCATGGTCACAGAGGCGATGTATTCATACAGACATGCATGAATTGAATGTAATATCTAAATAGATAAATAGGGAAATATAGGAAACATGGTATTAGTATTTAAAGCGGCTAATTTTTACAATAATCAGGATGTGATTGTTGGCAAATAACTGAGATATGGTTGAGTACATATAAACAAGTAGTCAGGGCCATCATAGATAATGGATACCAATTAATCTAATACATAGTTATTTAGTGACTATAGAGGGGGGGGGGAGGGGAGGAAAAAGGGGGAAGGAGGGAAAACGAGGGGAAGGGGAGATAGAAAGAAAGAGGGGAAGAAAACAAGGGGGGAGGGGGAAGGGAAAAAGGGGGAAGGGGGGAAGGGAAAAAGGGGGGGAAGGGAGGGGAAAAGGAGAAGGAAGGGGGGGTTTAACTGGGAGGGAAGGAAGGAGAAGGGAAGGAAAAAGAAAAAGAAAGGTGAGGGAGGAAGAGGGGGTATGCTGGAAGGGATGGAGAGGGGGAGGGAGCTGAGGTTGAAAATAGAGGTGGTGGAAAGGGAAGACAAGTATATGAGGAAGAAGGGAAGGGGAAGGGGAAAGGGATGGAGAGGCCTCAAAAGTCACGCAATGAATATTGCATTTCAAGTGTAAGTCATAAAAAGGGCTTGTAGGTTTGAGCCTCGTTAATGCCAGGAAAGTGTGTGGCGTTGAGGCGTTCTATTCACAAAGTTTCTCTTTGGCATACTTTTTTGTCCAACTCCACCCCTGGGATCCTTGGGAACTACTGCCAAGACAATGAAGGAGATTAGGGAGGTATCAAATCTGTGATAGAGGTCTAGGTGCCTACTCACTGCTGTAACCATTTTTCCTTCTCCTGAGTAGTATACGTGGTCTTTGATCCTGCATCGTAGGTGTCTGATGTTTTTACCCACATAAAAGACGCCACATCGACATAACATGAGGTATACTACTCCATCAGTATCACAGTTTGCATGAAATTTTGGGGTGAAAGTTTCTCCATTTGGTGATGTAAATGTTTTTCCTACTTTGACCCATGGGCAGAAGGGACATTTGCCACAACGGGAAATCCCTTGTTTGGATGATTTTTGTTTTGGGGCAGTTAGATAATGGCTAGAAGTTAGTTGGTCACCCAGGGAGCTGGTTCGTCTAAAGGTGATTTGGGGGCAGGGGCCAATGTATTTTTTAATGATGGGGTCCTCATGGAGGATTGAACAATGATTACTTAGAATGTTACGAAGTTGCTCGTGTTGTTGCAAGAATTTTGTGATAAATCTCACCGTTGGATTAAATGTAGTAAGTTTTTTCTTGAATAATAGTGAGTTCCTTGGTTGACGTATAGCCTTATTATAGGCACTACGTAGTATTGTTTTGGTGTATCCTCTCGCCAGTAGTCTATTACGGAGTGCGTCCGCCTGAGATTTGAATTCCTCTAAGTGAGTACAATTATGGCGTAGTCTTATATACTGTGCGTATGGGATACTTTTGATAAGTGATCTGGGGTGAGCGCTTTTTTGCGTGTAGTAGGGTGTTCCTGCTGTTTCCTTCCTGTATAGTGTGGAGGCTAGACAGTTCTCCTTGTCTTTAAAAATTGTCAGATCTAAGAAGGTTATCTGTTGTGGGTGAGTGGAAACCGTAAATTTAAGGTTCAAATTGTTATGGTTGATGGTCTGAATAAATTTGTCAAGTAAGTCTTGAGTGCCTGTCCATACCAAGAATATATCATCGATATAACGTCGCCAGATAAGGGCGTGATCAGTATATAGATTTAAGGCTTCGTTTGCAAAAATGGTATGTTTCCCACCCCCCCAGGTACAAGTTGGCGTAGGCCGGTGCACAACATGTGCCCATGGCCACGCCTTGTACCTGGAGGAAGTGGGAACCCTTAAAACAGAATTAGTTACGGGTAAGTACAAATTTGAACAGTTCCAAGACAAATTCGCAATAGTCCCAGCTGTAGTGATCCTGTTCCCATAGGAACATGCGTGCCATCCCGATGCCCTGCTCGTGAGGGATGCTGGAGTAGAGAGACTCCACATCCAGGGTCACGAGGAGGGCATCGGGAGGGACAGGCAGTCCCTCTATTTGTTTAAGAAGATCTAATGTGTCACGAGTGTAGGATGGAAGACTTATTACGTGTGGCATTAGGACAAAGTCCACAAGGCGGCTGGCATTCTCTGTTAAAGACCCAATCCCTGATATGATAGGGTGGCCTGGGGGTATTGTGCAGTGCTTGTGTACTTTTGGTAAGGCGTAGAATGTAGCCTCTCTAGGTTTTTTTATGTTTAGATAGTTATGTGTATGTGTTATATGTATCTTGGTCAATTAGGCCCCTTTGAAATGCTAGTCCAATAATGTCCAGATATTCTTGTTTGAATTCAGTAATACGGGTCTGGGGTAGGCGGGAATAGCAGTGTTTATTTTGTAAGATCCTTATGACCATAGATTCGTAATATGTTTTTGTCATGAGGACTATATTTCCGCCCTTGTCTGAGGCCTTAATCTCGAGGTCTGGGTGGTCTCGTAAGGTTTGAATTGCCCGTATTTAGGAATGAGTAAGGTTCCCTGGGCTCACAGGGGTGGCCATTTGTTTAATGTCCTTAATGGTTGCCACTAGGAACGCCCAAATATGGGGGTTAGTAGATAGTTCTGGAAAGCGTTGTGATTTAAGTTTAAATTTTTTAGTTGTAGATATGGGTTCAGTTGGTCCCATAGTCTGTGAGACAGATGTGGGATTTATTAGTTTTTGTGATTGATTAGATTCTTGTGATGACTCATTTTCCTCTAGTAAAAGAATTAGGTCTCGTAGGACTCGAAAGTCCTCCATAGAGAAATGTTTAATTTGTTCTGAGATAGATTTATCTTGTTTAGATTGTAGAACTTGTTTGTCAAATAAAAACTTGTAAGTTAGATTGCGTGAGAAAAGGTAAACATCTTTAATTGCTTCATATTTGTCTATATTTACGGAGGGGCAAAAACTAAGTCCATATTTAAGGACATCAAGTGTTTCTTTCTCGAATTGATAGGGAGTTAAGTTAATGACTTTGAGTCCCGATGTTAGGTCGGGGCCATCGTATCCATGAGTAGTGGAAAATTTGTCTGTGCACCCTGTGACTGGACATGTGCGTCTAGTGTGCTCTGTCTGTTGTAGGAGGGACGTTGAGTGAGGGGTGGGGGAAGAGAGGCTTGAGAAGTGAGTCCTTGTGATTGGACTAAATCAGTAGGGATTAAATTCATTCGGCTTGCTTCAGTAGAGCCGGTGGTGTTAGGTAGTGTTGTATTTGGTGCTTGTGCTTGAGTGTTTAGTATTTGGATTGCTTGAAGGGCTGTGGCGCCCAAATATTTTGGTTGTGCTAGTGATCTTTCATTTTGTGGTGTTATGTGGCCTTGTTTCTGGAGATGTGGTAGTAAGTGAGTGTCTGAGTTGGGTGGACGTTTTTTGGAAGAGGGTGTATAATGACCTCCACCATAGTCACATTTTCGTGCTCCAAGGTTGTTTTGGATATTCGTGGTATTTTTTTGGCCCTGTCTCGGGAGGGATTAGGAGGATCTGAATGAGGAATCTGATTCGGTATCCTCATCCGTAGCTCTCTCATTAGTGTTTGTTCTTGTTCCACGGCGGTAATTTCTGGAGCCTTTGTTTTGTGTTACATTATGACAGTGATAGGCAAAGCCTTCAGGGAAGGCCAATCTGTCTTTTGATAATCTATTTTGTTTTTTATAGATAATATCTTTGGTAATCCTTGTTATGTAGTCCTTTATTTCCTGAACCCGTTTAGTGTATAATGTATGATCCCTGATGTTCTCATTAGAAGTTTGTAACAAAAGGATATCTTGGTCCAAACTATTCAGTTCTATTTGGTAGTGGGAGATCAGGAGTTTTATGAGTTCAGAACTACATTGGGTCAGTGCATTTTCCCATGCGATTTTGAGTTCTGGGGATGTTACTTGAAATGAGGGATAAAGTTGAATTCTAAGGCCTAGAGGATTGATATTTTCTCTTAAATATTTCTGTAGAAACTCTATGTTCCAGTGTAGGTTGGCTTTCTTTTTAAGGGAGCGTTTTAGTTTGGCCATATATTGGTTTATCCCTATTTCCTGTTCGCTCTCTATGTTACAATTCGTTTGGATTTCCGTCATATAGCCCAACCAGCTTTGCCCCATAAATTCCATGTTACAGACAAATAGGATAACAATATATATTGACTTGGAAAAATGATAAGAAGAAAGAAAAAAGGAAAGAAATAAGCACGGGGGGAATGGGGAGAGAATTTCCTAGATTATTGTATAATATCGCATGTTAGCCGCAGCATAAGAGAAAGGGGGGGAGGTTTTAGAAAGTAATTACCACTAGATCAAAGTTGCCCGGGTGCTTCCACCCATAATGAAGATTAGATGTTTAAAGGTATCATCACATAGTGGTCATGCGAATACCTGTGTTGTTACGTGTGCCACGTCCTATACAAATATTGTAGAAAGAGAAAAATAGAATGGGCTTTGGACTTTTTTGGCACAGAAATCACTAAGGTAGATATAGATTAAAAATTAAATGTATTAAGAATATATTTAAAAAAGACTGAAGGTAAAAAAAGGGGGAATGAATACAGAATTCAAGTATTAGTCACACATTTACAGGTTATACACTCCATACATAGCTTAATGGTACAGTAGTTGGTTGAGTATTGATTGGGGATACCAATCCTCTTAACATACAGTTCTGGTATATTGACAAATAAGCTATGTGGTGGTAACAGCCAGTGTCTGGTTAGACCTATTACCATAGGCAGAGTTTGCTCACAACAGTACCTTGAATTCTGCTTTCCGATTGTCTCCATTTATGGCGAATTATGGTTTCCAACCTTCCATGTTGCCTGACTCGGTTGTTCCGCAGAGTATTCCTCTGTCGGCTAATTGCCAGCTCTCATCTCTCTCCACAGTTAACCAGCTGTTGTGGATCTGCTCGTCAGTCCCGCCTACTTAAAGATCTCCAGCTCACTTCATTCCTCTCTTCGCCTTGGTCACATCACAAGAAACCATCTCCTGCGTTCCTGTTTTAAGACTGGATTTGCTGACATCCCTTCTGGCTCCTTATCCTGCTTGCTGTTCCTCTACTTGGATCCCTGACTTCTGGCCTGGCTGATTACCCTAACCGGGTTACTGGACTATGGCTATGCTTTGACTAAGTTTACTCTATTTACCTTTTTATTTTTATTAATACACAAGTGTTATTTTACTGTACTTCTGTCTCGGTCTGGTTCATGGTTTCTGACAAAAGCTGAATCTTTGAGTTGCCAAGCAACAGCCAAGAAACCTTAAAGCGTTTGTTACTCTAAAACAATAAAATGGATCCTGTTCCTTTAAAGCATTAATAACAGCACAGCTTGTGCTGTGTAATTTGCCCCCCCCCATATCACCTAAAAAAGCTGGCTGATCCTGCCTGGCTATGTCCTCCCCCCTGTAAACTGACCACGGTTTATCATGGCTGCTGAGCCCTGACACCGTGGTCAGTTTACATGCCTCTGTCATCCACAGCTTTCCTCTCTGCTCTCCTGTGTCCTCCTCTGTCCTCCTCTCCCCTCCCTGCCCGTCAGCTCTGTGTGTGAGCCGCCCCTCCCCTTCTAGCACCGTTCTGAGCAATGCAAACATTACTGTACACAAGCACTGCCAGCCCCTCTGATAGGATTTCATGTAGTATATGCTGTATGCCGTTTTGTAAAAATCATCTTCTAAATACCTTATTCCTTCTCCCCGACCAGCAGTCACTACAGAGGGAGGTCACGTGACCGCCCAGCAAACGTCAGAGGGAGATCTCGGCCCCTCCGTCACAAGTACATACATCGGAGGAAGAGAATGAGGTGTCATGTGACCGCTGATCGGGGAGAAGAAATAAGGTATTTGGAAGATGATTTTTACAAAACGGCATACAGTATGTACTACATGTAATCCTAGCAGAGGGGCTGGCAGTGCTTGTGTGCACTGCCTTAACAACCCCTTTAAGGATTTAGAGAAGATCTGTAAAGAAAAATGGACCAAAATCCCTCCTGAGATGTGTGCAAACCTGGAAACCAACTACAAGAAACGTCTTACCTCTGTGCTTGCCAACCAGAGTTTCTCCACCAAGTACTAAGTCATGTTTTGCTTGGGGATTAAATACCTATTTTACTCACTGAACTGCAACTCGATTTATAACATTTGTATTATGTTATTTTCTGGAATTTTGGTTGATATTCCATCTCTATCATTTAAAATACACCTATGATAAAAAATTATAGACCCTTCATTTCTTTGTAAGTGGGCAAACTTACAAAATCTGCAGGGAATCAAAACTGTAGATGGCCTAGCATTTTGGCAAATATTGTTAGGTAAAATAAATGTGCATACAGCTCCATTAAATTGTTTTGAAAATAAAACACACAATTTAGCAGACTATATAATAAAATTGCTAATGTCCCTTCTGTTTTTAGCTATGTCACTAGGTAAAGGCAATGTGCAAGCAGTGTGCCATCCTAAAGTATAAACCTGTTATTCAAATCATCTCTCCACTGTTCCTGCCTTCCTTAATCTATGTCAGAATTCATCCTAAAGCCAGATTCAATGTCATACTAGTTTTGGTAGAATTGTGCTTTAAAGTGGTAGTAAACCCTTACATATAGCCAGTGAAGTGAATAGCCTTAAGTGATACACAGAGATGAAACAAATCTTCCTACATAAGTTGTACCTGTTTATCTGAGTCTTCTCTTCAGCCACTAAAAGTGTAGAATTTATACAGTTTGCCTGAGCTTTCAAAAAGCAGTGGGTGGGGAGCTGAATTTACATGAGAGAATCGGAGGGCTTCAGTAACCAAAACGGCAGTGTTTATCCTCATGACACATCACAGGAAGCACCCTCATGGCTAAAAGAGGACAGAATTAGAAATAGACTAGGAAAACTTAACATTAACAAGTCACCGGGACCAGATGGCTTGCACCCAAGGATCCTTAGGGAGCTCAGTCAAGTAATTGCCAGACCATTGTTCCTAATTTTTCCTGATAGTCTACTGACTGGAATGGTACCAGCTGATTGGAGAAAAGCCAATGTAGCACCAATATTTAAAAAGGGCTAAATAACATCCCTGGAAATTACAGACCAGTTAGCCTAACATCAATAGTATGCAAGCTCTTGGAGGGGATAATAAGGGACTATATTTAAGATTTTAGTAATGAAAACGAAGAATCGTTCTTGCCAAACCGATCTATTAACCTTCTATGGGGAGGTGAGTTGCCATCTAGATAAAGGAAGATCGTATATGTGGTGTATCTGGATTTTGCAAAAGCATTTGACATAAATGTTTATTGTACAAAGTAAGGTCGGTTGGCATGGACCATAGGGTTAACACATAGATTGAAAACTGGCTACAAGGGTGAGTTCAGAGGGTGGTGATAAATGGGGAGTACTCCGAATGGTCAGGGGTGGAAAGTGGGGGTCCTCCAGGGTTCTGTGCTGGGACCAATCCTATTTAATTTGTTCATAAACGACCTGGAGGATGGGGTAAATAGTTCAATTTCTGTACTTACGGACGATGCTAAGCTAAGCAGGGCAATAACTTCTCCGCAAGATGTGCAAACCTTGCAGGAAGATCTGAAAAAAATTAATGGGGTGGGCAACTACATGGCAAATGAGGTTTAATGTGGAAAAATGTAAAATAATGCATTTGGGTGGCAAAAATATGAATGCAATCTACTCACTGGGGGGAGAGCCTCTGGGGGAATCAAGGATGAAAAAGGACCTGGGGGTCCTAGTAGATGATAGGCTCAGCAATGGCATGCAATGCCAAGATGCTGTTAACAAAGCAAACAGAATATTGGCATGCATTTAAAAGGGGATTAACTCCAGGGATAAAGCGATAATTCTCCCTCTCTACAAGACTCTGCTCCGGCCTCACCTGGAGTATGCTGTCCAGTTCTCCAGTCCTCAGGAAGGATGTGCTGGAAATGGAGCGAGTACAAAGAAGGGCAAGAAAGGTAATAACGGGACTGGAGGATATTACAGGGGTGGATCCAGGGGAGGGGGCAACAGGGCAATTGCCCCCCCCCCCGGCAAAAATAGTGAGTAGGCTGTCGGTGACTTAGCGTGCAGGCTGCTGAGCGGCCCGGCAGGCGACTCGGAGGGTGAGTGAGCAGAGAGATGACACCAGTGGTAACACAGGACAGCGGTGCCGAAACTGACAGGCTCTGTGAAGGGACAGAGTCGCAGCTGTGGGGGATTTCCAACTGTGAGAGGAGAAGAGAGACCACGAGGCTGTCGGGTGGAGGGAGCCAGAGAGAAAGTGCCAGTGATTCTACTATATATCCCCCAAGGTGAAAACTTACCTCCAGGTGGGGGGATGAGGGGGGGGCGGAGATGCAGGCTTCCATAGAGGTACAGGACCTTATCACTGGCTGCTCCCACCCTGTGCTCCCCTCCACCTGGCTGCATCCACCCTGTCCTCCCCTCCACCTGGCTGCTCCCACCCTGTCCTCCCCTTCACCTGGCTGCATCCACCCTGTCCTCCCCTCCACCTGGCTGCATCCACCCTGTCCTCCCCTCCACCTGGATGCTCCCACCCTGTCCCCCCTCCATCTGGATGCTCCCACCCTGTCCCCCCTCCATCTGGATGCTCCCACCCTGTCCTCCCCTCCACCTGGTTGCATCCACCCTGTCCTCCCCTCCACATGGCTGCTCCCACCCTGTCCTCTTCTCCACTTGGCTGCTCCCATCCTGTCCGCCCCTCCACCTGGATGCTCCCACCCTGTCCTCCCCTCCACTTGGCTGCTCCCACCCTGTCTCTTCTCCACTTGGCTGCTCCCACCCTGTGCTCCCCTCCACCTGGCTGCTCCCATCCTGTCCTCCCCTCCACCTGGCTGCATCCACCCTGTCCTCCCCTCCACCTGGCTGCATCCACCCTGTCCTCCCCTCCACCTGGCTGCTCCCACTCTGTCCTCCCCTCCACCTGGCTGCTCCCACCCTGTGCTCCCCTCCACCTGGCTGCTCCCATCCTGTGCTCCCCTCCACCTGGCTGCTCCCATCCTGTCCTCCCGTCCACCTGGCTGCATCCACCCTGTCCTCCCCTCCACCTGGCTGCATCCACCCTGTCCTCTCCTCCACCTGGCTGCTCCCACCCTGTCCTCCCCTCCACCTGGCTGCTCCCACCCTGTCCTCCCCTCAACCTGGATGCTCCCACCCTGTGCTCCCCTCCACCTGGCTGCTTCCACCCTGTGCTCCCTTCCACTTGGCTGCATCCACCCTGTCCTCCCCTCCACTTGGCTGCTCCCACCCTGTGCTCCCCTCCACCTGGCTGCATCCACCTTGTCCTCTCCTCCACCTGGTTGCTCCCACCCCGTCCTCCTCTCCACCTGGCTGCTCCCACCCCATGCTCCCCTCCACCTGGCTGCATCCACCCCATGCTCCGCTCCACCTGGCTGCATCCACCCCGTGCTCCGCTCCACCTGGCTGCTCCCACCCTGTGCTCTTCTTCACCTGGCTGCTCCCACCCTGTGTTCCCCTCCACCTGGCTACTCCCACCTTGTGTTCCCCTCCACCTGGCTGCTCCCACCTTGTGCTCCCCTCCACCTGGCTGCATCCACACTGTCCTCCCCTCCACCTGGCTGCTCCCACACTGTCCTCCCCTCCACCTGGCTGCTCCCACCCTGTGCTCCCCTCCACCTGGCTGCATCCACCCTGTCCTCCCCTCCACTTGGCTGCTCCCACCCTGTCCTCTCCTCCACTTGGCTGCTCCCACCCTGTGCTCCCCTCCACCTGGCTGCTTCTACCCTGTCCTCCCCTCCACCTGGCTGCATCCACCCCATGCTCCCCTCCACCTGGCTGCATCCACCTTGTGCTCCCCTCCACCTGGCTGCTCCCACCCTGTGCTCCCCTCCACTTGGCTGCATTCACCCTGTCCTCCCCTTCACTTGGCTGCTCCCACCCTGTGCTCCCCTCCACCTGGCTGCTCCCACCCCGTGCTCCCCTCCACCTGGCTGCATCCACCCCATGCTCCGCTCCACCTGGCTGCTCCCACCCTGTGCTCCTCTTTACCTGGCTGCTCCCACCCTATGTTCCCCTCCACCTGGCTGCTCCCACTTTGTGTTCCCCTCCACCTGGCTGCTCCCACCTTGTGCTCCCCTCCACCTGGCTGCATCCACACTGTCCTCCCCTCCACCTGGCTGCTCCCACCCTGTCCTCCCCTCCACCTGGCTGCTCCCACCCTGTGCTTCCCTCCACCTGGCTGCTCCCACCCTGTGCTCCCCTCCACCTGGCTGCATCCACCCTGTCCTCCCCTCCACTTGGCTGCTCCCACCCTGTCCTCTCCTCCACTTGGCTGCTTCCACCCTGTGCTCCCCTCCACCTGGCTGCTTCTACCCTGTCCTCCCCTCCACCTGGCTGCATCCACCTTGTCCTTCCCTCCACCTGGTTGCTCCCACCCTGTCCTCCCCTCCACCTGGCTGCTCCCACCCCATGCTCCCCTCCACCTGGCTGCATCCACCTTGTGCTCCCCTCCACCTGGCTGCTCTTACCCTGTGCTCCTCTCCACCTGGCTGCTCCCACCCTGTGTTCCCCTCCACCTGGCTGCTCTCACCTTGTGTTCACCTCCACCTGGCTGCTCCCACCTTGTACTCCCCTCCACTTGGCTGCATCCACCCTGTCCTCCCCTTAACTTGGCTGCTCCCACCCTGTGCTCACCTCCACCTGGCTGCTCCCACCCTGTCCTCCCCTTCACCTGCCTTCATCCACCCTGTTCTCCACTCCACCTGGCTGCTCCCACTCTGTCCTCCCCTTCACCTGGCCGCATCCACCCTTTCCTCCCCTCCACCTGGCTGCATTCTCCCCTTAAACTGGCTGCTCCCACCCTGTGCTCCCCTCCACCTTGCTGCATCCACCCTGTCCTCCCCTCCACCTGGCTGCTCCCACCCTGTCCTCCCCTCCACCTGGCTGCATCCACCCTGTTCTCCCCTCCACCTGGCTGCATCCACCCTGTCCTCCCCTCCACCTGGATGCTCCCACCCTGTCCTCCCCTCCACCTGGCTGCTCCCACCCTGTCCTCCCCTCCACCTGTCTGCATCCACCCTGTCCTCCCCTCCACGTGGCTGCTCCCACCCTGTCCTCTTCTCCACTTGGCTGCTCCCACCCTGTGCTCCCCTCCACCTGGCTGCTCCCATCCTGTCCTCCCCTCCACCTGGCTGCATCCACCCTGTCCTCCTCTCCACTTGGCTGCTCCCACCCTGTGCTCCTCTCCACCTGGCTGCTCCTACCCTGTCCTCCCCTCCACCTGGCTGCATCCACCTCATCCTCCCCTCCACCTGGCTGCTCCCACCCTGTGCTCCCCTCCACCTGGCTTCATCCACCTGTGCTCCCCTCCACCTGGCTGCTCCCACCCTGTCCTCCTCTCCACCTGGCTGCATCCACCCTGTGCTCCTCTCCACCTGGCTGCATCCACCCTGTGCTCCCCTCCACCTGGCTGCTCCCACCCTGTGCTCCCCTCCGCCTGGCTGCATCCACCCTGTCCTTCCCTCCACTTGGCTGTTCCCACCCTGTTCTCTCCTCCACTTGGCTGCTCCCACCCTGTGCTCACCTCCACCTGGCTGCTTCTACCTTGTCCTCCCCTCCACCTGGCTACATCCACCCTGTTCTCCCCTCCACCTGGCTGCATCCACCCTGTCCTCCCCTCCACCTGGATGCTCCCACCCTGTCCTCCCCTCCACCTGGCTGCTCCCACCCTGTCCTCCCCTCCACCTGTCTGCATCCACCCTGTCCTCCCCTCCACGTGGCTGCTCCCACCCTGTCCTCTTCTCCACTTGGCTGCTCCCACCCTGTGCTCCCCTCCACCTTGCTGCATCCACCCTGTCCTCCCCTCCACCTGGCTGCATCCACCCTGTTCTCCCCTCCACCTGGCTGCATCCACCCTGTCCTCCCCTCCACCTGGATGCTCCCACCCTGTCCTCCCCTCCACCTGGCTGCTCCCACCCTGTCCTCCCCTCCACCTGTCTGCATCCACCCTGTCCTCCCCTCCACGTGGCTGCTCCCACCCTGTCCTCTAATCCACTTGGCTGCTCCCACCCTGTGCTCCCCTCCACCTGGCTGCTCCCATCCTGTCCTCCCCTCCACCTGGCTGCATCCACCCTGTCCTCCTCTCCACTTGGCTGCTCCCACCCTGTGCTCCTCTCCACCTGGCTGCTCCTACCCTGTCCTCCCCTCCACCTGGCTGCATCCACCTCGTCCTCCCCTCCACCTGGCTGCTCCCACCCTGTGCTCCCCTCCACCTGGCTTCATCCACCTGTGCTCCCCTCCACCTGGCTGCTCCCACCCTGTGCTCCTCTCCACCTGGCTGCATCCACCCTGTGCTCCTCTCCACCTGGCTGCATCCACCCTGTGCTCCCCTCCACCTTGCTGCTCCCACCCTGTGCTCCCCTCCACCTGGCTGCATCCACCCTGTCCTTCCCTCCACTTGGCTGTTCCCACCCTGTTCTCTCCTCCACTTGGCTGCTCCCACCCTGTGCTCACCTCCACCTGGCTGCTTCTACCTTGTCCTCCCCTCCACCTGGCTACATCCACCTTGTCCTTCCCTCCACCTGGTTGCTCCCACCCTGTCCTCCCCTCCACCTGGTTGCTCCCACCCTGTCCTCCCCTCCACCTGGCTGCTCCCACCCCGTGCTCCCCTCCACCTGGCTGCATCCACCTTGTGCTCCCCTCCACCTGGCTGCTCCCACCCTGTGCTCCTCTCCACCTGGCTGCTCCCACCCTGTGTTCCCCTCCACCTAGCTGCTCCCACCTTGTGTTCACCTCCACCTGGCTGCTCCCACCTTGTGCTCCCCTCCACCTGGCTGCATCCACCCTGTCCTCCCCTCCACCTGGCTGCTCCCACCCTGTGCTCCCCTCCACCTGGCTGCTCCCACCCTGTCCTCCCCTCCACCTGTCTTCATCCACCCTGTTCTCCACTCCACCTGGCTGCTCCCACTCTGTCCTCCCCTTCACCTGGCCACATCCACCCTGTCCTCCCCTCCACCTGGCTGCATCCATCCTGTTCTCCCCTCCACCTGGCTGCTCCCACCCTGTGCTCCCCTCCACCTTGCTGCATCCACCCTGTTCTCCCCTCCACCTGGCTGCTCCCACCCTGTCCTCCCCTCCACCTGGCTGCATCCAACCTGTTCTCCCCTCCACCTGGCTGCATCCACCCTGTGCTCCCCTCCACCTGGCTGCTCCCACCTTGTGTTCCCCTCCATGGCTGCTCCCACCTTGTGCTACTCTCCACCTGGCTGCATCCACCCTGTCCTCCCCTCCACCTGGCTGCTCCTACCCTGTCCTCCCCTCCACCTGGCTGCATCCACCTTGTCCTCCCCTCCACCTGGTTGCTCCCACCCCATGCTCCCACCCTGTCCTCCCCTCCACCTGTCTTCATCCACCCTGTTCTCCACCCCACCTGGCTGCTCCCACTCTGTGCTCCCCTCCACCTGGCTGCATCCACCCTGTCCCCCCCTACTTTTGTCCCTGTCCCCCCATGTGCCCCCCCAAATATGAAAGCTGGAGACACCACTGCCTCTCACCACCCCTCCCCCCCGCATCACCTCATTTCTGCATCTAAAGGAAGACTGTCATTACTGTGCAGGCGCGGGCAGCAGAGAGATGACATCATCTCATACTGTCCGCCCTCACTCTGGGACAACAGGGACACTGTCACTGGCCACCTGGTGACAGGCGACTTTGGCAAGTGACAAGCTGAATCTGATAACAGGCGACGTAGCACGTGACAATCCCCATCTGGTGGCAGGTGACGTGGCAAGCGACACACGCTCAGGGCTCCCACTGATTCTGCATTATGGTGAGTTGAACTATTTCATTATACATTACAATGTAATAATAGAAATAATGCTGTTCAATCATCCTGGCTGCTCCCACCCTGTGCTCCCCTCCACCTGGCTGCATCCACCCTGTCCTCCCCTCCACTTGGCTGCTCCCACCCTGTCCTCTCCTCCACTTGGCTGCTCCCACCCTGTGCTCCCCTCCACCTGGCTGCTCCTACCCTGTCCTCCCCTCTACCTGGCTGCATCCACCCTGTCCTCCCCTCCACCTGGCTGCTCCCACCCCATGCTCCCCTACACCTGGCTGCATCCACCCTGTGCTCCCCTCCACCTGGCTGCTCCCACCTTGTGTTCCCCTCCATGGCTGCTCCCACCTTGTGCTACTCTCCACCTGGCTGCATCCACCCTGTCCTCCCCTCCACCTGGCTGCTCCTACCCTGTCCTCCCCTCCACCTGGCTGCATCCACCTTGTCCTCCCCTCCACCTGGTTGCTCCCACCCCATGCTCCCACCCTGTCCTCCCCTCCACCTGTCTTCATCCACCCTGTTCTCCACCCCACCTGGCTGCTCCCACTCTGTGCTCCCCTCCACCTGGCTGCATCCACCCTGTCCCCCCCTACTTTTGTCCCTGTCCCCCCATGTGCCCCCCCAAATATGAAAGCTGGAGACACCACTGCCTCTCACCACCCCTCCCCCCCACATCACCTCATTTCTGCATCTAAAGGAAGACTGTCATTACTGTGCAGGCGCGGGCAGCAGAGAGATGACATCATCTCATACTGTCCGCCCTCACTCTGGGACAACAGGGACACTGTCACTGGCCACCTGGTGACAGGCGACTTTGGCAAGTGACAAGCTGAATCTGATAACAGGCGACGTAGCACGTGACAATCCCCATCTGGTGGCAGGTGACGTGGCAAGCGACACACGCTCAGGGCTCCCACTGATTCTGCATTATGGTGAGTTGAACTATTTCATTATACATTACAATGTAATAATAGAAATAATGCTCTTCAATCATCCTGACATCATAATAACCACGGTGCCGTGATGATTGAAGCACCAAAACCAGCCATTGCCCCCGACAAATTGTGCGCAAAAATTATGGTAGTGCCCCTCCTGAGATTGGACTCTGGATCCGCTCCTGGGATATTAGCTATGAAGAAAGGTTGTGAGCACTCAACTTATTCTCTCTGGAGAAGAGACGCTTGAGAGGGGATATGATTTCAATTTATAAATACCGTACTGGTGACCCCATAATAGGGATAAAACTTTTCTGTGGAAGGGAGTTTAACAAGACACGTGGCCACTCATTAAGATTAGAAGAAAAGAGGTTTAACCTTAAACTGCGTAGAGGGTTCTTTACTGTAAGAGCGGCAAGGATGTGGAATTCCCTTCCACAAGCGATGGTCTCAGCGGGGGGGCATCGATAGTTTAAAAAAACTATTAGATAAGCACCTGAATGACTGCAACATACAGGGATATAATGTAATACTGACATATAATCACACACACAGGTTGGACTTGATGGACTTGTTTCTTTTTTCAACCTCGCCTACTATGTGACTATGTGACACTCTGCAGAGCTCAGTGAGAGCTGATTGGAGGGAAGATGCACACCCCCATGCACACAGGAATAGAGCAGAGGCTGCCAATCACAAGCTGTGTGCGGGAGCTCCCTCCCCTGTCATCTTTTTTCTCTTGCTGTAAGAAAAACCTGGCAGAAGCAACTTATGCACAGAGCAGAGGGACAAGGCAGCAGACAGAAATCACACTTAGTGCCCTGGATTGGGACAAGTACACATTATAGAGGGATATGCATTGTTCACATTTCATGTCAGATGTTTACAACCACTTTAGGTTAAAGCCCAACACAAGGATATTAGCGATTCCCCCTCCCAATCCCTTCTAACTAAATGCTGGTATAAAAAAAAAAAAAATGTCTATTTTACCTACCTGAAGCCACAGTCATGTGACAATCCTATCTTTTTCTGGGACACTCTTTGGGTGTCCACCTCATGACACTTCTTTGTATGTCCACATCACTGCCTGCATGATGTAGACACCTCCTCTTGGTGCAGGTGATACTTTAAGGGGCTGGTTCCTCTCTCATAGGCTCCAGAAACAGGAGAACTCACGGGGGTGATGAGGAGACCAGTGCCTAAGAAGATAAAGAGCAGGGAAAATGTCTGATCCACAGGGTAGGAAATTAGCTGAGCTCAAAGAGGAAACTATTACATTGCAGGCGTAGGAAGAGGAGTTTTGGAATCAAGACTGAGGAGTAAGGTTATTGATGCACAATGCACTAAATTTTGTTTTTGCCTGGAGTTGAGCTTTAAAGTGACACTAAAGTCAATTTTTTTTATAAAAAATAACAAACATGTTATACTTACCTGCTCTGTGTTGCACAGAGCAGCCCAGATCCTCCTCTTCCCGGGTCCCTCTTTGGTGCTCCTGGCCCTTCCCTCCTGTTGAGTACCCCCACAGCAAGCAGCTTGCTATGGGGACACCTGAGCCGAGCTGCAGCTCCCTCTGTCCATTCAGACATTGAGCCGTGGCTGGCCCCGCCCCCTCTCTCCTCATTGGCTCACTGATTTTGATTGACAGCAGCAGGAGCCAATGCCATTTCACTGCTGTCTGAGTCAATGAGGGAGAGTCCTGGGCAGCCGAGTCTCTCGTTCAACATTGCTGGATCGAGTTGGACTCAGGTAAGTATTAGGGGGGCTGTTGCACACTGAAGGTTTTTCATCTTCTGCCTTTACAACCACTTTAAGCCCACGTTCACATTGGGTCAATTTGGCATGCGACTTGACATGTCAAATCGCATGCCAAATTGGCAACTATTGCTGACAATAGTACAGTCCAAATTGGTGCGGCGTCGACTTTCCCAAAAGTAGTTCCTGTACTACTTTTAGCGATTTCAGGGGCGATTTGAATAGACATCTGTGCATGAACCCGCACAGATGTCTGTCAAATCGGTTCCTGAAGTCAGACTGCATTGCCAGTTTGAAATCGTGCGAGTTCAGCTGAACCTGCATGATTTCTAACCCACATTCAGTGTGAACCTTGGTCTAAATAAAAGAAAACAAAGCTTTGATCAATCTGTGGAAATATATCGTAACTTTTTTGTGCTAATGCAATTCCTAAATGTAAGTTTTTAATTTTGCTGAGAATGTATTCCCATATCTTAAAACAAGCATACAGTATTTAGCAAGCTGATGAGTTCATCATCAAAGGAACTTAATGCAGTATACAAAAGTACCTATTTCCTCATCTTTCAAGTAAAGACCAACAAAAAATCCCTACATGATGAAATACTCCAAATAATGTACCAAACACAATGATATTATTTGTGTGATAGCTAAATCTGTGCATTTCCAGTGAAGTGACTTTTTTAGTCCCAGCCTAAAAGGAAATACATGTAATGAAAGTGTGTCTATAGCCCAAAGTTGTTTTTTTTTTTTAAATAGATTTGGGAGAGTCGAATTCTTCAGGTTTCATGTGCTCTGTGTTACATTTGGGGGGATTTCCCTTTACTAAGCCCTGGTTCACATTGGTGCGTTTTGACATGCGATTCGACATGTCAAATCGCATGTGAAATCAGCGGCACTTGCCTGCTATGGCACCATCCTAATCGGGGCGACGCTGCATTTGCGGCGCCACACCAATTTCAAAAAGTCGTTTCTGTACTACTTTTTGCGATTTCGGGGTGCGATTTCAATTAACATCTGTGCAGAAACCAGCATAGATGTCTGTGAAAACACCGCAGAAATCGAGACTGACATGCGGGAGTGAAATCGTGCAAGTTCATTCCCGCAGCTCAGTGTGAACCTGGGCTTACTGTCTTGGTGACAAAGTGTCACAGGGACAGGAAGCTATTGAAATGCTCCCCGATAGGAATACAGACAACAATGGGAAGAGGTTACATATCTTTGTCAGGTTATTTTCTGTCTATGATCTCGTATTAGGTGCGAGCAGACCGTTTACACAGATTGTCTGCAGTAATACTGCATTGCAGACTCATAGTAAAAAAAAATAATAAATGCACATTTTTTTACCTACAAAAAGATGTGCATTTATTTTTTTTACAAAGGTGAACTTATCTTTTAAAGTTGTTGTAAACTTCAAACAGGAAATACTTGCCAGGTTTTTCTGACACCAAGAGAAAAAAGGTAATGGGGACACACACCTTGTGATTGACAGCCTCAGCTCTGTTCCTGTGTGCTGTGTGAAGGGGTGTGCGTCCCTTTCCTCCAATCAGCTCTCAGAGCTTTCCTTACTGAGCTATACAGAGTGTAATTTCAGATCTCTCCTTTTTTTCTGATGGCTCAGACACGCTTTATAAATTCTGGACTTTGAACAGATGTAGAGAAGAGAAGACTGCAGATAAACAGGTACAAGTTATGTAGGAGGATTTGTTTTATCTCTGTGTATCGCCCGAGGCCAGTCACTGAGTATATGTGAGGGTTTACAACTACTTTAAATCTGGAGCCAGAGGGGAGGAGACCTGATTTTTCTCTGCAGCTATTTCATATTCATTTTCATGTCCCTTCCTCACCCCAGCCTATGACTGGACAGCAAAGGTGAAGCGGCGCACCAATGGGTTTTTCTTATTGCTCTGCTCTCCTATAAGTCTGCTCCTTGTACTATAACATACCAGGTTGGCTCCTTGTGCTGCTTCTCCCTGATTCTGTGTGAGCTCTGCTGTACAAAAGACTGCAAGAGGCTGCTAACAAGACAAATTCGGGTACTTACACTGCTTATATTTAAAAAAAAAATACTGTTTGTAATGTATTAATGATTACAGCTGCATTCATTGTGCCTTCCATATTTGCCTGGAGTTTGAGTTTAAAATCCAATGTTATAACTAGTCCCTGAGATGTCCTGTGGTGTTTTTTTTTTTTTTGCTAAAATGTATATTGGTGTAGGACAGGAATAATCACAATTTTTCCGCAGCCATGGCGGAAGGGAGGACTACCAATACCAGTGGCGTCTGGTTCTTGATTTTTTTGGGGGGTGGTAAAATGGCACTTACCCCATCTAGGTCGTGGGCAGTGCCTCCTCCACATCGGTTTCCCCTGCATCTTCTCCCCCTCCTCGGCCTCCAATATGATTTCTCCTCTCAGCCAATCGGGTCTCAGGACCCACTTTCTGATATTATTATAATATTATAATTAATATTATAATATTACTTCGCTGTTGTCACACAACTGATTTTTTGAAAGCCAATTATAGCCTCTGGCTCTAATCACATGCTTAAAAAAAAAACCCCATTGGAATCCATGCGTCCAGCGCCCTGCATGTAGATTAGGGGCAGGACGTATGTATTAGAGGGGCGGCGCCCCTGCGCCCCTATAAATACTTCATAGCTGGGCAACTGATTTTTGCTCATCATTTGCTCACCACTCCACAGGATGACGCTGCCATGTTTATCTCCTATTGTGAGGTTTATTCTTGCCCTCTGACAGGTTTTGTTTTCCTTTCTATGGTTGAGGTAGCCAGTTATTCTTATATATTTTTTTCTTTTTTGTGTGTACTGTTACTTTGTATGTAACGCTAAAAAATTTCAGTCAAAAAAATTTAACAAAGGAAAAAATATATTGGTGTGACTATTGTGACTGGTGTGACTGTGAGGTCAATGCGGTTGAGCAGTGAGGAATACACTTCATCTTGTATGCTAGACACTTTCCAGTTGCCTTCTCAAAATAACCACCAGTCCTATTTTTCTTTCCGTTCTGTATCACTACCCTTATAGGAGTCGCTAGTGTCCTGGGTCCCCACTGCTGCACAGCTAGTGACATAGCATTTTTCCATCACACACTCCAACGCAGAAAACAGCCTTTGCTCGCTTTTGATGTTTTATTAGGGGTTGATAACTTGGATGGGATAGGGAATTATGGAATGTCCAACTTGAAAAATGTCCAGAACTATGAACAAAGGAACATTTCACCCTTTTTATAAAAAGTCCACTTGTCCTTCCTCTGCACAAACGTGGTTTCTTGCTGCTCACTCTTTATGAACTAACAGCCCTTTTGTGTCAGTTCAGCAAAGGCCCATTACAGGAAGGAACACTCAGTCACTTGACAAAGTAGTGCAGTGAGCAAACAGTATGACATTCCTCCTTCTGCTTCCCTGTGGCCACTGATCCCAGCTCCACATTCTTGTGGAAAAAATGCTAGCTCACCTGGCTGCCACCATCCAAGCCTGACTGCTCTTTCTCCCAGTTCTCTTGACTGACTTTCTGCCCTAGTCCTGCCTGACTGGCACACACACACACATGGAGACCTCCCAGGGCAAGGTTAGCTGAAGCCTTGGCACTATGCGGTCTTCAAGAGAAGCCCGCTGCACATGGCAGCCTCTCCCCTTGACTGTCCCTGCTCTGTGCTGAGCTACTCACTGTCTCTCCTTGCTCCTTTCCACTGCCTCTCCAGCATGGATTCTTCCACCGCCTCCTGTGTCAGAATCCTTCCAGGCCAGCCTTCCTGAGCAGCCGGCCTGAGGTACCATCCCTTCCCGGCAGGGGTCTCCTCAAGGGCCACCAACACCCTCTCCTCAGCACACCTTCTCCATTTTTCATACGACTTCCCTTGCTGTAATGGCCCAAGTCTATTTATGGGGTTGTTCCAGTCCACCGCCAGCCCACCTCTGAGGATTGGCTGCGGCCCCATAAATATTCATGGCAGTATCTCCTAACCCCCACCCTCCAGTTCTAGAAGGTTCAGCAACCTTCCAGACACCAGAAGAAGGCACCAGAGAGCTGCCAGGATGAGTCATCCAGCACTGTCCTCTAGTACAGAGTTTCTCAACTCCAGTCCTCAAGGCGCCCCAACAGATCATGTTTTCAGGCTCACCATTATTTTGCACAGGTGATTTGATCAGTTTCACTGCCTTAGTAATTACCACAGCCATTTCATCCGAGGGAAACACTCAAAACATCTCCTGTTGGGGCGTCCAATCACAGCGCCTGTCATTTCAGCCAATCAGATGATGGGTAACAGACCCAAGCACCTGATTGGCAGAGAGGCGGTTCAATGTTAGGAAAGCAAATATTCATTTGCTTTTCTAACACACCTGGGTGAACTGCAAACACCAAGCATGGCGCTCGCAGGTCACCTTTTTTGACGCCTATTAAAAGCCTATGGCTCTAATCAGGTGTTTCAAAAACTACCCCCGCCTCTGCAATTCAGGCGCCCGGCGCCCGAAAAGGGGCCGGGCGCCTGAATAGGGGGTGGCAGCGGCGGCCATGGATAGATTCATGCAATGCATAAATCTATCCATTGGTCATATGGGGGTGGCTGGAGAGAGGGGGCGGCACCCGTGCGCCCTTATGGACGCACCGCCACTGGTTCAGATTACTTCTGGCATAAGGCCTAAGCAGATGTTGAGAAAGTGCAAAGGCCTCAAAGGCAGGTCTGGTCCATCAGTTCCAGGCAGATGCTGATCAGATGGTATGTTGAATCGCCCTTCTCGCAGTCTTCGACCCATTACAGACTTACGGAACACTTTGGAATCAGAACTGCTGCCATATGCCCCAATGTCCACAGCGATAAATTTATAATTCCTATTACAGATAGCCATGAGGACCAATGAAAAATATTTCTTGTAATTATGAAATCTGGATCCGGAACGTGGAGGCTTTTGGATATACTTTCCATCAAGGGCTTTGATACAATTTGGAAAGTTTGCTTGATTCCAAAATCCATCTGCTATTCTTAGACACATGTTTCCATCTGGTAATGGCATCACTGCTGGACACAGCTCTTCCCATATGGCTAAGCAAGCATCATGCACTATCTCCAAAATAGTTTAAATTCCCAGTAAAAAATAATGGTTTAAAGAGGTATGGCCAGTTGCAAGAAACCTAGAAAAAAATTGAACATCTTTTTACCTTTTTAACCACATGCCCACTGGGCACTTGAACCCCCTTCCTAACCAGACCAATTTTCAGCTTTCGGTGCTCTCACATTTTGAATGACAATTACTCAGTCATGCAACATTGTACCCATATGAAATTTTTGTCCTTTTTTTTTCCACACAAATAGAGCTTTTTTTGGTGGTATTTAATCACCACTGAGTTTTTTACTGTTTGCAAATTTGTAATTTTTCTTCATAAATTTTGGCCAAAATTTATACTGCTACATATCTTTGGTAAAAAATAACCCAAATCAGTGTATATTATTTGGTCTGTGTGAAAGTTATAGAGTCCACAAGCTATGGTGCTAATCTCTGAAAATTGATCACACCTGAAGTACTGACGGCCTATATAATTTCTTAAGAGCCTAACAAGCCAGGAAAGTACAAATACCTCCCAAATGACCCCTTTTTGGAAAGTAGAGATTCCAAGGTATTTAGTAAGAAGCATGGTGAGTTTTTTGAAGTTGAAATTCTTCCCCACAATTCTTTGCAAAATCAAGCTTTTTTTTAAACAAAATTGTCATATTAGCAGGTTATTTCTCACACACAGCATATGCATACCACAAATTACATTCCAAAACACATTCTACTACTTCTCCTGAGTATGACGATACCACATGTGTGAGACTTTTCCACAGCCTGGCCACATACAGAGGCCCAACATGCAGGGAGCACCATCAGGTGTTCTAGGAGCATAAAAGTCAAATCTAATTTGACTACCTATTACACTTTTGTGAATTGAAGTGGGAAGTTTGGGACTTTGAATGAGGCCATGGACAACGTGGAGGTGACTAGAATAAAGGTACAGATTTATTGATCAAGTGAAGTGCATAAAACATATCAGGACAGGAACCACATGAAGAAAGACATTGTAATAAATATCATTTCATAAGTAATCACAAACACATATGTATGTGCATGTGCAATATGGGCATCAAGGGTACATCAAACTTGGCGCCCCGTAATGGTCTCATTTGATAAATTATACATTTCAAGGTTATTCTACCCACCTTTTTGCTAGCCAGCTTTCTCCATTTTGATTGGTCTGGTGAAAGCGGCAATGTCTCTGCTGTTTTATCTTTCTATATACCACACTCCACTATGTTCTGGATGTGGTTATACCCATTTTATCGATTTATTTACATTTTTTTGCACAGACTCCCGTGTTTCACCACTATATTTACCGTATATTCCATCGTATTTTCTAGAAATCCCTGATCATCTGGCCCCTGATGAGTGGTTTTTACGCGAAACACATCGGGAATTTGGGATACAGACATATGTTTACAGTACAACACCAACTCAGAACATCTTTTATCTTTCTCATTATGGTTTTACTGTTTGTTACACACAATGTTTATTCCCTCCACTGTGCTGTTGTGTTGTCACATGTACATATATGAAATCTTTGAAATGTATAATTTATCAAATGAGACCACTACGGGGTGCCAAGTTTGATGTACCCTTGATGCCCATATTGCATATGCACATACACATGTATGGCTGGGTATAGCTGGGTATTTCTAGGTATGGCTGAGTATGGCTGGGTATGGCTGAGTATTGCTGGGTATGGCTGAGTATTGCTGGGTATGGCTGAGTATGGCTGAGTATGACCGGGTTTTGCTACGTATGGCTGGGTATTTCTAAGTATGGCTGGGTATGGCTGAGTATTGCTGGGTATGGCTGGGTATTGCTGAGTATGGCTGGGTATGGCTGGGTATGGCTGAGTATTGCTGCGTATGGCTGAGCATGGCTGGGTATTGCTGAGTATGGCTGGGTATTGCTGAGTATGGCTGAGTATGGCTGGGTATGGCTGAGTATGGAAGGGGGTGGATGGGATGGCTGAGTATGGATGTCTGAGTATGAATGGCATGGCTGAGTATAGATGGCATGGCTGAGCATGGATGGCTGAGTATGGATGGCATGGCTGAGTATAGATGGCATGGCTGAGCATGGATAGATGAATGAGTATGGATGGATGGATGAGGTTGCAATGGGCACAGAGCAGTGCTGTGGGCACTACAGATCCATCTGACAGTGCTGCTGCTGCACCCGATCTCTCCCCTCTCCGCTCACACTGTACCGATCATTACAGGGAGGGGAGAGAGGAACCGCACATGATGCCGGTTTGTTTACAAACGATCGCTCCATCATTTGACGGAGCGATCACCTGGTAAATGGCCGCTGTCAGCGGCCATTTACCGTGATTTGTGATGCACAGATACTCCCGTGTGTCATAGTACGCCCTCCCACAGTTATCGAGCCGTGCTGTAGCCGTCATTCGGCTATAGCGCGGTTGTAGTAAAACAACATTCTACTGGCACATAAATGGATACGATATTTATTATCTATACATACTGTATATATACACACACACACAGTAGACCAGGGGTAGGCAACCTCGGCACTCCAGCTGTTTTGAAACTACAAATCCCATCATGACTCTGCCTCTAGGAGTCAAGGCTGTGATTGTCAGGGTCTTGCAATGTTTCATGGGACTTGTAGTTTCACCATAGCTGGAGGGCCGAGGTTGCCAACCCCTGCAGTAGACCAACAAAAAAATTACACTTTATAAATGAATGACTTACCTCAAGGTCACTAAGAGACGTTCATGTGTAGGTACACACCTTCTCATGTTCTCCGCTGCAGCCGTGGGTCCAGTTGGTCCAGTAAGTAGCCAAATGTGGCTATGGTCATCCTGGTGAAGTTGAAAAACTGAGTGGGATACTGTCGGAGATGAGCGTAGTGTAGAGCCACAAAACCTTCAGAAGGCCGCTTCAGTAGCATGGGGTGGGTCCAAAATCGATGTCTCCTAGCCACAATCTGCTTTTTCTTGCTCTCCATTCTCCTCATATAGGCAAATATGACGAATAATGTCACGCTGTCCCAAAAGCTGTTGGAATCCATCGCACAACGCAGATAGCACACACAAGGACAAGGACAAAGGGAAGGACACAGCAAGGACAAGTCACTTACCGAAAACTGCAATGCAGCATGGGAGGAGCAATGCTTTCTGGGTAATATCATCAAAGCCACAGAAACTGCTGTAAACGGATCGAAACGGATGTAAACGGGTAAATTAACAGATGTAAACGGAACGGAAGACAGATGAAAGTGGAGATTAACGGAACGGAAGACAGATGATGCAACAGATAAGAACTGATACGTTTTTAACGTGGCTAAACTGATGGTGCCCGTGTGAATGAGACCTTAGTTGTGATACATCTGAAATGTATTTAATTAAATTAAAACAAAAGTTTGAATTAAAGCAAAAGTTTAGCTTTAAACCTCAGATTCACTTATATACAGTATTACAATACAAAATTGATATCTATAATTAAAGTAGACTTAAATAATTGTTACTGGTAAATAACTGATGGCAAAAAAGTAATAAAATGTTGCATCACAAAGCAATTATATAACAGGGTAAGGGTACTCTCATAACATGACCAACCATTTTTGGATGGATCAGTCAGAAATCTCATGTCTGAGGAAAGGGGCAATTCGATCTTATTGCTATCTGGGATAAAATTTTAAAGTGGTAGCAAACCGCAAAAAAATAAATCTTTCCCCTGCAAATTAAAGGAGTTGTAAAGGCAGAAGTTTTTTTATCTTGATGCATTTTATGCACTTTAAGCATTATTAAGATTAATTATTATTTTAGAAAATACTGCGCTAATGGATAGAGGGAGCTGCTAACAGCACAATTGACATAAATTGTATAAATTCTTAAATATATAAACAAGTGCTGCGCTAATAAAGAATACCAAAGAATAACACACAAATCGTGCAAAGTGTATCCAAAAAATAGTGTCCATTGACTTTGCTAGTTAATTACAGAAGCCAAAGGCCTAACAAATAGCATTTGCTGTGCAAATGAATAATAAATAGACATTCATTATTTTATGAACACATCACATAACAAATAAAAAGTGCAGCCCAAAATGCATCAAAAGAGAAGTGTCCACATCGTCTATAGAAGTTCACTGTGTCTTATTTTGACTTTAAATAAGTGGTCCCAGTAAATATCCAAGCACCCAATGTAAAGGGTGAACTGATATTGCCAATCCTTTCAGCTTTACCCCTCTCCTTTTGATTGAACAGAGATATAATTTTAGAAACATATAGGTTTTAATATGTCTATGTTAAATGAATAACATTTATTTTTCTATATAATCTGGTATCTATATCATTATGATACATTAAAGTCCAACAGCCTCACAACCACCAAATTTTCCATTTTGATAGGATGTAGTTACCCCCCCCCCCCCCTTTATTTTTACCATCATCTAAACTTTCTGGCATTCCCACAAAACTATGACTGCCAATTTGTTGTTTATTAGTGTTCTCTCCTCTGTGTAGGCTCATGTCCCTACCTTCCTCAACCCCAGAACCAACATCAGAATCAAGTAATGCCTGTGCATTTTCAAGGGGCAAGTAGCTGATGCTGTACTAAAAAAACTTAGCTGGCTTCTCCATGCATGATGCTGGGGCTATGGCAGGAATAGCTGTGGACAAGGAGGCAAAATAAGCCACTCTGGCAGCTGTGGTGGACTGTGCACTAGTCTCTGCTTTTGGGGATGAGGAGGATGAGAATGGTTTAGTGAGCCAGTCCAACACCTCCTCTGCATGCTGTGGCTGGATAGCACTGGCAACATCACTAAACAGAGAAAATGGTGCACTGCCTGAGGACGGACCATGTCCACCTTTGTCTTTGGACACATATGTTGGTGGCCCCCTCACAGTGGCATGGGAACATCTGCCTCTCCTTGTTGGCCATGATGGGGGAGGGAGGTGCCTATTACCGAAATGTAATAGACACTGGAAAATGTGTAATTGGATGCACTTTAATCAATTGAAAGTGGTGTTTGGTGAACTTTAACTTAAGGGCTGTTGCTGACAGAAAGGTCAAAACTATAAAAAATAAATAAAAAAGCAGGAACAACAGCGTCGCAGTCAGAAAAACTGTGGCTCGCAATTTAAGAAAATGGGACAGGCATGGGACAAAAAATCTAAATAAAAATAACATGCATCAACCAAAAAAAAGGGGGGTATATAGCACTGTATACAGCACTAAATGTTATGTATTGTGTTGTAAAACACAGCACCACACAGACATACTCCAATGACACACTACAATACACAAAATATACTGCAGTAAAACTGCACGGACACACAACAATATACAAAAGTAAAACTGCACTGATGCACTTCAATATACTGCAGTAAAACTGCACTGATGCACTAAAATATACTGCAGTAAAACTGCACTGACGCACTACAATATACTGCAGTAAAACTGCACTGACGCCCTTCAATATACTGTAACACTGCACAGACGCACTTCAATATACTGCAGTAAAACTACACAGATGCACTTCACTATGCTGCAGTAAAACTGCACTGACGCGCTTCAATATACTGCAGTAAAACTGCACTGATGCACTACAATATACTGCAATAAAACTGCACTGACGCACTTCAGTATACTGCAGTAAAACAGCTCTGACACACTTCAATATACTGCAGTAAAACTGCACTGATGCACTTCCATATACTGCAGTAAAACTGCACTGATGCACTACAATATACTGCAGTTAGCAAGTAGACCAATATCAAACCCCCCCAACAAGTGGACCTTATTACAGCTTTAAATGATGCCCCCATTTCCATGTGAAAAAACTAAGTTACAACACAGAACCATTACTTTTTTCCCACATAAAAGATGAGAAAGTTATTGCACAACATAATCACCCAGCAAGACAGTGTGGGAGATTTTTAAAAAGTGTCTTTTTTTGCTTTGCTATTCTTTTCTTTGTTCTTTGTTCTTTTTTTAAAAATTGGAGGAAACTTTTAATTGAATTTGCACATTTGTTTTCTCAAATGTGTATTATTCTCAACATTTCCACATTATTAGGCAAGCTCTGCACATTTCACACAGGCAATCACCGAATTAGCCTTTTTATACATCTCCTTCAAAAATGGTAATGCAGCATAAGATATTATCCTTACCATGTTTGCCAAACCATTCACAATGTTAAAATGGAAAAAGAAAGCTCAGTTCAGCGAACAATAAAAAAAAATAACCATATGTGCATAAACACCTTATAATTTTTTGCACCCATATTAACAGCAACCTAGAAATCCCAAATAAAAAACAAAATATTATGGTCATATGATGTAATCATAACATCAACTTTTAGTGTACAGAGTAGCGGCATAGTACTATAATAGGTACGGTGATTATACTAGGTATAAGGAGCAGGAACATGGTAGAAAATAAGCCACAGCATAGGACAGGTGACATGGTGTGGGAATATTTAGCGTGAGATTAGAGAAAAGCAGTATAGCAGTGTAATTGTTAGATGCACCGTGGATAATAGTGAGAGCATGTGGTACTCATCTGTAAAGTGATTGCCCATAGTAACCTGACTCCTTGTGTAGCAGGCTTTATGTAGCTGCAAAATATATAAAGTGTATGTATAGTCAAAACTTTTTTGTTTTGGATAGAGTAGGAAAAGGTTAGAACCCCTGTCATATTCTATTTCTGTTTGTGTTCCTGCTGGAGAAAATCATCCTCACTCTTTGTCTTGGTGACCATTGTCCCCAGTTAGAAAAGAATGGGACAGCCAGAATTTTGAGTTGAGGAGAGATCTTCCAAAGGAGACACCTGTTTAGCGGACACTTGTTTAGGAAGGAAATATATCTCATTTTGTAGAGATCTCTCTTTCTTGTTGCAAGTGAAGAAACAGACAACAAAAATAAAACACTATACTCCAGGAATTGGCAACCTTAGCACTCCAGCTATAGTAAAACTACAAATCCCATCATACCTTAGCCTTTAGGTATAATGCCTCTGGCTGTCGGTGTCTTGAAGTGATTCATGTAGCATGGTCCCCTAAAGGACTGCTCAGTATTACCTGCTCATCTGCATGGCCATGACCAGGTGAACTTTCCAACCATCCTGACACTCTGGGTTCAGACATCCTTTTATCACTGTAGGGCAATAATCAGACAACTCAACGTATTTAGGTTTTATGGTTATTTTACTTGAACCAATAAAAGGGGAAGTGGCCACAAAGAGGAGGTGATAAATCTGATGAGTTCTAGGCAACAGCGCCAACTCAGCAAAAGAATTTCTCCGAAACGCACAAGACAATATTTTAACAATGACAATGCTCTACATATATGTACACTTCCTTTAGAAATACAGTTTTCCCCCTTCTAGACAGAAGGTACAGCTAACTGCTTATATTGCCACTCTGATGAAGATGGAACCTGGTCAGCCTATAATGCTATCCTAAGAAGGGAGAGATGGTCTAGAGAAGAGGTAATATAGGGACCTCTCTACACATAATGGCAATAAAGTCTATGTTGCAGATCTGATGTTCTTCACCGGCTAGTTGGAGCTTGTTAACTGTAAACCGATGGAGTGTAGTGGGACAATTAATTCCTTGGAATGGAGAAAGCTAAAGATGTCTAAGTACAGTGTTCAGATAATGCAGCAAAGTATCCTTGAGGTAAAGATGTCTGTGCAAAGTGTCTCAATGCAAGTGTGACAAAGAATGGATAGAGGTTGAGCGATTTACCCTATCACCAACGACCAGATCACTCCGATGTCTTCCGAACAGGAACTTGTGTAGCGACACTCGAGCAGCGGATCCACTGTATCGATCTCCCGACGTGAAGCTTGACACATACACAACGACTGGCAGGCGACCGGAGTGGAGCTGGAAACGATGTCCAACAGTGAACAGCAGAGCTAGGCCCCTCAGGCCACGGATTGGAAAGTCATATTCTACGTGGTAGGACGCAACCTCTCTCTCCCTGTTGCACAGAGCGGTCCGTCTTGCGTCAGGCCCAGGAGGTAGAGAGCGGCTCATGGGCTTCAGCTACTTTTATAGTTACTCCCAGCAATCTTCAGATGGCAGCAAAGATCCCTGGGTGTAGTCCTGGCACACAATCGTGCAAAGCCTTTACCTGACGGGAGGACTATTCATCCCACAATCCTTTTATTTGGCACACAAATATAATGTCACTGCATACATTGATTACTAGGGGGACAGGTGATACATTTAAATACTAGAAGGTACGGTGCTTTATGCTTGTAGTCCATATTGCTACACGTGGGACTTTTAGTTCCACAACATCCAGCATGCCGAAGATTGCCTACTCCTGCTCTACTCTAACAAAACCTACTCCTCCATTAAAAAAAAAAAAAAATTTTTAGCTGTACATACACTAAGGCAGTGGTGCTTAACCTTTTTTGGGTCACTGACCCATTTGGGAATGTGATGAAAGGTATGGACCCCATCCCCAGAAATATTAAAATATGCACAACTTTGCATGCAAATGAATATACTGTATGTTCTTTATTTTATTGAAATTTGTCACATATGTGGTATGCACAAAGTTTAAACAAAGAAAACAATCTTAACAAAAATGAAACTTGTTTTCAAGCAAAAAGTAAGGACCATTCATTACAAACAATACATATGCCCTGTACACACGGTCGGATTTTCCGATGGAAAATGTGTGATAGGACGTTGTTGTCGGAAATTCCGACCATGTGTAGGCTCCATCACACATTTTCCATCAGATTTTCTGACACACAAAGTTTGAGAGCAGGCTATAAAATTTTCCGACAACAAAATCCGTTGTCGGAATTTCCGATCGTGTGTACACAAATCCGACGCACAAAGTGCCACGCATGCTCAGAATAAATAAAGAGATGAAAGCTATTGGCTAATGCCCCATTTATAGTCCCGACGTACGTGTTTTACGTCACCCCGTTCAGAACGATCAGATTTTCCGACAACTTTGTGTGACCGTGTGTATGCAAGACAAGTTTGAGCCAACATCCGTTGGAAAAAATCCTAGGATTTTGTTGTTGGAATGTCCGATCAATGTCCGACTGTGTGTACAGGGCAATATAATCATCTTGTGCAGATAATCGAAACAATTTTAATTATTCTCAAATCTACTACTACTACTAGAAAATGAGAATTAGCACTTGCTGTCTGGAGTGGCACAACATGGTGTTTGTGAAGAGAATGATGATACAAATTTAAATGGTAAACATAAGTCAATGCTTAGATGCTATAAGCAGAGGCAGGGAGTGTTTTCTTTAATTTCTTTCAATGGTAAACCATTGATTGGGACAAGGGTTGAAAGGGGGAGAGGGCTGTATAAATGTCATTTTTAATCTAACCCAGTGGCGTGACTAGGGTTGGTGTCACTTGTTGCGGTAAAACATGGTGTCACCCCCCCCCCATAAAAAACTTTTCCCCTTAGAACTTTGCATGCTTGCAGGCTAGCACATGTACAGGCTAGCAGTGTACAGAGGTCAGTGGTACGTAAAGCAGTGTACAGAGGACAGTAGTATGTAGAGCAGTGTACAGAGGTCAGTAAGATGTAGGGCAGTGTACAGAGGTTAGTAGTATATAGATCAGTTTACAGAAATCAAGAGTATGTAGAGGTCAGTGGTACGTAGAGCAGTGTACAGAGGTCAGTAGTATGTAGAGCAGTGTACAGAGGTCAGTAAGATGTAGAGCAGTGTACAGAGGTCAGCAGGATGTAGGGCTGTGTAGAGAGGTCAGTAGGATGTAAGGCAGTGTACAGAGGTCAGTAGGATATAAGGAAGTGTACAGGGGTCAGTAGTATGTAGAGCAGTGTACAAAGGTCCTTAGTGTGTAGGGCAGTGTACAAAGGTCAGTAGTATGTAGGGTAGGGTACAGAGGCCAGTAGGATTTAGAGCAGTGTACAGGGGTCAGTAGGATGTAGAGCAGTGTACAGAGGTCAGATGGAGGTAGGACAGTGTACAGGAGGTCAGTAGTATGTAGGGCAGTGTCCAGAGGGCCATAGTATGTATGGCAGTGTCCAAAGGTCAGTAGTATATAGGCATCAGCAAGACAGAGGACTGGGCATCAGCAAAGCAAATGACTGGGAATTAGCAGGGCAGAGGACTGGACATCAGCAGGGCAGAGGACTGGACATCAGCAGGGCAGTAGAGAGGGATCAGTAGGCCAGGGGACTGAAATAAACAGGACTGTGGATGGGGTCAGCAGGGCAGAGGCCAGGTATCAGCAGGGTGAAGTACATGGGGGGGTCAGGAGGGTGAAATACGGGAGTCAGGAGCTCACATGGTACAGTACAGGAGGTCAGGAAAGCACAGGGCACAGTGCAGGGTGTGAGGAGGGCAAAGTACAGTAGAGTCAGCAGGGCACAGTACAAGGGGTTAGGAGGGCACAGTACGGGGGAGAGGTGAAGCTGTTGTGACATATCTACCTGTTCTGGTGTGCTGATCCCCATTGGTCTTCTATGTAGTCCATCCCACATGACATACACACTACAAATGCTTGGAATTGATGGAAGTGGAGGGCCAGTGGGGATTGGTGCAGTGCACTCAGGCATATTGCATCCTTGCATTGCTCTATAGATGGGGAAGGTGCAGTTTTGAGTGAGGGTTGGCAATGCCAGAGAAGCGAACGTGATCCACCCGGTGTCACCTGGATAGATCGCGACCGATGAGTGTTGCACACTGATGCACTTTACACACGTGGGAGAGTATCTGTGGGCAGTGATGTCTTGATGAGCCCAATTTCTCAGTAAGTCAGTGCTACATGAAAAAAGGAGATCTTATCCTTTGTCAGCTAACAGCACATTATCTCAGTTCTAACTACAGCCAAACTTAGCTTAGCAGCCATCAACAGGGCAGCACATTCAAGTGAATCACCTGAAAATTGCGCAAACAAAATCACAAGCGGGAAGTTATTTCCTGCTACGCGATGTGTGAATGGGACCTTACTGCTATTATTAGTCATTTGACAGCTGGAACTATGTATTCCAAAGCAGAAGCAGCTGTCAAAATTCAGCAGCTCCTGTGTACAATTCCACTTGCAGATAGTCTGCTAGTTTTACTATTACACTGTAACAATATATTGTATTGTATTGTATTGTAAAACATTGTATTTATTATTTCATTCTAACCAGCCCTATTTAACTTCTTTCTCCCCTTGGCTAGTATAATATTTTAATTCCTTCATATTCATTTGTTTTATCGTTTTTTTGCATAGTGTTGCCAGCGGAAATTTAAGAAAAAAAAACTTTTTTAAATGTATTTTGCAAATAAATTTTGCCTCTTAGCTTTTTAGCAAAAATCATACCAGGGAAGTGAATACCAAACTCCCCCCCCCCCCCCCCCCAAAAAAAAAAAAATTGGATTTGGATTCTTTGTACCAGAAACATAATTTTGGTGTAATTTTAAACAAGGCAAATAATATAATAAAATGTAACCTTTTTATCAACAGTAACAATATTTATTTTAAAATTATGACTGGTTAAAAGAGAAGTGTGGGATTTAAAAAAAACATTCATACTCACTTAGGTGGATGCAGCATTGGTCCGATGCTGCATCTGTTCCACTAGAACTGAGAACCAAGCGATCAAAGAGCGATGATCGCTCAGTTCGAAAGTCTTCAATGAGCAGAGAGCCAGTGACTGTCAGCCACCGACTCTCTGCTCTGCCCCTCCAATTCTTCAAGGAGTGCCAGGCTGTGGAGAGGGCGGGAGCGGTTAGCGCAGGCTTTTAGCGGCATGCTGAGAGGCTGAGCCAGCTACCAGTCAGTCTGGACCGGCTGAGTGACGTCAACCGACAGCGGGCTTTAGCATACAGGTTACAGGTGTGCAGAACTAAGTGCACGCCTGTGACCTACAGGAGAAGTAGGGCCAAAAGAGCTTTGGCCCTACTTCTCTTTTAAAGTAGAAAACACATGTTTTTTGTGTGTTTTTTTTCTCTATAGGTTGCACAGAAAATAAAATAATTTTTGTAAGATAATATTCCCAGTCTAGCTGGTCCCTTAAAAGACAATGCATGTCCTTCTTTCTTAGTCCAAAAGGGATATGCAGGTACAAGAGCAGAAGTGGTTAACAGATTATAACTCCCTCAGCAATAAACCGATTGATAACGCAATCCCTAGTTATAATGCAGTTTTAGTGGTTACAACAGGGGAAGATCCCACTGAGGGCTTTAGACAAGGACATTTATGTGCTTACTTTTCTTCTATTAATATCTGTCTGCACAAGGAAATCCACAATGCAAAAATCCTAAGTAGACAAAATTAAGTCTTGCTGTATGTGTATTTACATATTTGAGTACAGCTAGGTTCACACATGACTGGTTCAGATGTGGACTGCGGCTGCTTCGGACATGTGTAAACCGGCTCCATTGAAAGCCAGGCCAGTTCACATGTTATGCAAATCGGATTAAACACTCACTTTTACTTACCTGATCCTTCACTCCCCAGCAGACAGCACTCCCCCATGGTACCATAGTGGACTGCTCCTCAAGGTCCTCCTGTCCACCGCATATCTTTGATGACTGCATCAGTGGGGCTCAGCTAAACTGCAAGGGAGATTATTCGTTTTCCTGGAGTATGCTTTTGGAGGCAAAAAATTATTCTGCCATTATAAAATAAAAACCATACAGGCTCTAACACCTCCTATCCAAAATAATTATGGTTGAAGTTGGCCTCTAAGACCTTAGTGATCATTCAATTAAATTGACTCTAAAGGTTATTTTTTTTTTTTAACCCCTTGACCACTGGGCACTTAAACCCCCTTAATAACCAGACCAATTTTCAGCTTTCGGTGCTCTCACATTTTGAATAACAATTACTCAGTCATGCAACACTGTACCTATATGAAATTTTTGTCCTTTTTTCACACAAATAGAGCTTTCTTTTGGTGGTATTTAATCACCGCTGGGTTCTTTATTTTTTGCGCTATAAAAAAAAAAGACCGAAAATTCTATAAAAAATTATTGTGGGGTATTGCGGGGTATTGCAGGGTATTGTGGGGTATTGCGGGGTATTGCAGAGTATTGCAGGGTATTGCAGAGTATTGCAGGGTATTGCAGGGCATTGCAGAGTACTGCAGGGTATTGCAGAGTATTGCGGGGTATTGCAGAGTATTGTAGAGTATTGCAGAGTATTGCGGGGTATTGCAGAGTATTGCGGGGTATTGCAGGGCATTGCAGAGTATTGCAAAGTATTGCAGGGTATTGCAGGGTATTGCAGAGTATTGTGGGGTATTGCAGAGTATTGCAGGGCATTGCAGAGTAGTGCAGGGTATTGCTGAGCATGGAGGGATGGCTGAGCATGGATTGGATTATCCATGGATGTGACTGCACATGTCACAGAGCAGCGCTGTGGGCACTACACATCCAGCCCACAGCGCTGCTGTCATCCGATCCCTCCCCCTCTGTACCGATCGGTACAGAGTGGGGAGGGAGGAACCTTTGTTTACATGTGATCGCTCTGTCATTTGACGGAGCGATCACATGGTAAACGGCCACGATCAGCGGCCGTTTACTGTGATTCATGATGCGCCAGGTCCTCTGCACCCGGCGGTCACGGATGGTCCCGTGTGCACACCCCAGGGGGCGCGCGGGAGCGGTTTTTCCAGAGTTATCTAACCGCCCTGCACTCGTCATTTGGCTATGGGCCAGTTGGTAACTGGTTAAATAATGGTTTTGAACAGGGTAATCTCGACCCTTTTTGTTTTGGGTCCCCTGCCGGCGGTCCCGGCTCCTCCCCTCTGCTGAATGCCCCCAATAGCAAGTCTCTTGCTATGGGGGTACTCAAGCAGGCTTACTCCCAAGCCGTGCTTCTGTGAATGGACATTGTTCATTCACACACAGAGTGCAGCTTGGCCCCACCCCTGCTCCCACTGGCTGTGATTGACAGCAGCAGGAGCCAATTGCTTCTGCTGCTGTGTGAGCCAATGAGGAGAAAGAGACCCGGGAGAGCCACTGATCTCATGCACATAGCTGGATCGAGATGATGCTCAGGTAAGTATAAGTGGGGTGGGGGGGGGCGGGAGCATAGAATGCATTAGAACCACTTTAATTAAAGAATTGTTTTGATATACAGATTAAATCTAGCAATTATCAATACATTTTCACTACTATTCTGATTGTTTTTGACCTATTATATAAAACTGAAGCAAAGATGAAAGAGAGATTGCTTGGTTTGGAAATTTCTAATTGTTTTTTGCATCGCTTATGTGATTCACATTACTGTGCTGTAGTTGCAGTTTGACCACATCTAAGGTAAATTTCATGTTCAAAGAAATGAATGGTGCACGCAACACTATTACACATTTTTTATATTTTTGCTACATCTAAACATGGCAAAGGCAGGAAACTTTTTTCACAAGAGAAAGGTAAAAAGCAAAGTCAGATTTGTGTAAAACACACTTCAGCATGTATCCTGTAGTGACGTTGTGGTCGGTGAGAAGAACCACTGAGCACTGCGGTGTGCACAGGAGATTGCCACTGCCAGAATTGTCAGTTTCCCCACCAATTTCAGCCAGCGATTTACAGGTACAGCTTTACTTTACGTATTCAGTTTGGTGGCAGAGTCGCTTTATGAATGCATGAAAATGAACAGTAAGGCACTGAAATGCATGTAAAATGTATATAATCAAAAGGGTATGCAGAGTGGAACAGTTGTAATTGGTTTTCCAATACAGAACCAATCTTTCAGTATTTCAGATTGTTAGGTCAGAATGAACAGCAAAATAGAGGGTATGTAAACCCAACATTTCCTATTCCTGATATGTGCCTGCTGTACCATGTACTTGTATGAAAAGGTTTCCTGTACTCTTCGTATTGCTTCCTTTGTATGAAATCTATGGTGATCCTGCCAGTCCCCCTGCTTTCCTATTAAAAAATGACCACACCAAGCAGGAGAACACACCATGTTCAGTTATCTAGCTGTGCACTGTGCAGGGAACTTGTCCTGACAACCCCTGCCCCCGCACAGCCTTTCACTGGAAAGATCAGTGTACTGCTGTTTCTCCTTCTCCAGCTATCCGTGCTCCTTATGCAGCTGAGAATAGAGGGAATGTCGTCACTTATAAGAGAGGCAAAAAGGTATTTATAATGGTTTTTTTTTATCTATACACAAATGTTTTTCCTTTCATTTTTATTTTAAACAGAATGGGTTGTTTTACAAGGTGATTGTTTATAATCACTTTAATTGTAGATATGATAATTCTGCTTACCTGTTATTTGAGGACTTCTCTATGGTTTTCAAGTGTGATTTTTTATTTAGCTAAAAAAAAATTTTATGTTTGACTAATAGATAGGTATTATAAATATATGACTATAATTGACATATACAGTGAAAAAACAAAAAACGTAAATGTATTTTATTGGGATTTATGTGATAGACCAACACAAAGTGGCACATAATTGTGAAGTGGAAGGAAAATGATGAATGGTTGTCAAATTTCTTTACAAATAAATATCTGAAAAGTGTGACGTGCATTTGTGTTCAGCCCCCTCTGATACCCCTAACTAGAATCTAGTGGAACCAATTGCCTTCAGAAGTCACCCAATTAGTAAATAGAGTCCACCTGTGTGCAATTTAATCTCAGTATAAATATAGCTGTTCTGTGAAGCCCTCTGAGGTTTGTTTGAGAACCTTAGTGAACAAATAGCAGCATGAAGGCCAAGAAACACACCAGATTGGTTAGGGATAAAGTTGTGGAGAAGTTTAAAGCAGGATTAGGTTATAAAAAAAAATCCCAAGCTTTGAACATCTCACGGAGCACTGTTCAATCCATCATCCAAAAATGGAAAGTGTTTGGCACAACTGCAAACCTACCAAGACATGGCCGTCCACCTAAACTGACAGGCCGGGCAAAGAGAACATTAATCAGAGAAGCAGCCAAGAGGCCCATGGTAACTCTGGAGGAGCTGCAGAGATCCACAGCTCAGGTGGGAGAATCTGTCCACAGGACAACTATTAGGCCTCATTCACACAAGGTGGATCCACTGCCACGGAGTCCGCCTCTGTCCACCAGCTCAGCGGGAGATCTCTCCGCTGATCTCCGCTGAGCTGGCGGATGACAGGTCCCTCTCTGGTCACTGAGCAGGGAGGGGCTTGTCGAGCCCCACTGGTTGCTATGGAGAGATCGGTTGAAAATGGACAGCATGTCCGTTTTTATCAGACCTCACCCGATCCAATCCGCCAGGGATGGATGTGAAAATAGGGCCATCCGTCTGATTTTTGTGGATCGGACCAGGTCGGATGTCAGCGGACATGTCACCGCTGACATCCGTCACTCCAGAGACTAACCTGGAGCGCCCGTTCAGGTCCGCCAACAAAACTAACAGGACCTAAGTCATGCTCTCCACAAATCTGGTCTTTATGGAAGAGTGGCAAGAAGGAAGCCATTGTTGAATAAAGCCATAAGAAGTACGATTTGCAGTTTGTGAGAAGCCATGTGGAGGACACAGCAAACATGTGGAAGAGGGTGCTCTGGTCAGATGAGACCAAAGTTGAACTTTTTGGTCTAAAAGCAAAATGCTATGTGTGGCAGAAAACTAACACTGCACATCACCCTGAACACACCATTCCCCACCGTGAAACATGGTGGTGGCAGCATCATGTTGTGGGGATGCTTTTCTTCAGCAGGGACAGGGAAGCTGGTCAGAGTTGATGGGAAGATGGATGGAGCTAAATACAGGGCAATCTTAGAAGAAAACCTGTTGGAGTCTGCAAAAGACTTGAGACTGGGGTGGAGGTTCACCTTCCAGCAGGACAACAATACAGCCAGAGAGACAATGGAATAGTTTAGATCAAAGCATATTCATGGATTAGAATGGCCCAGTCAATGTCCTGACCTAAATTCAAATGAGAATCTGTGGCATGACTTGAAAATTGCTGTTCACAGACACTCTCCATCCAATCTAACAGAGCTTGAGCTATTTTGCAAAGAATGGGCAAATATTTCACTCTCTAGATGTGCAAAGCTGGTAGAGACATATCCAGAAATTCTTGCAGCTGTAATTGCAGTAAAAGGTGGTTCTACAAAGTATTGAATCAGGGGGGCTGAATACAAATGCACGGCACACTTTTCACATATTTATGTGTAAAAAAAATTAAAAACCATTTATCATTTTTTTTCCACTTCACAATTATGTGTCACTTTGTGTTGGTCATCACATAAAATCCCAATAAAATACATTTACGTTTTTGGTTGTAACATGATGTGGAAAATGTCAAGGGGTATGCATACTTATATATATATATATATATATATATATATATATATATATACTTTATATATATATATATATATATATATATATATATACTTTATATATATATATATATATATATATATATATATATAATATGGTGTTTATATAGCGCTGACAATTTACACAGCACTTTACATGTACATACAGCAGGAATTGGACCAATTTAGACAAGACCTGTTAACCTAGCAGCAAGTCTTTGGAGTGTGGGAGGAAACCAGAGAACCCACGTAAGTACAAGGAAAAAATGCAAACTCTACATAGACAGTGTCCTGGCCAGGAATAAGGGCTGTTCACACCACATGCAGTGCAGTGTTTTTTTCTGCATAAAAAAGCATGGAAAGTAGGTTATATGGGTTCCAATGGCATAGTTCACACCAGTTCAGTGTATTACAATGCTTTTGTTTCCAGAAAAAAAAGTACAACATGCTACTTTATTTCCCCGCATAGAACTGTACTGGAATGGGTTAAAACATGTCAAACACACATGCAGAAAAGGATCCGGAACGGATCTGTAGGACGTTTTTGTGGTGTGAATGGGCACTAAAGATGTAAACACTTGGGGGAGTTAACCAACTGTCTACTGGAGCCATGTTCTCTATTGTTGCACATGTGTTAAAATGCACATTTTAGGCCTGAATATTAGTTAAACCCCCAAACAGCATATGTTTTTTGAAAACAAAGACCCTGGAGAATAAAATGGTGGTAGTTTTTTATGTCACATGATATCAGCCCACATGTTTATCGAATGCAATTTTTTTGTAAAAAATCCACAAAAGTTAATTTAAGTGCACACAAACACAATGGGGTTGGTTTACTTAAACTGGAGAGTGCAAAATCTGGTGCAACACTGCATAGAAACCAATCAGCTTCCAGGTTATATTGTCAAAGTGTCAGAAAGCACGGATGGATGAATGAGTATGGATGGATGGCTGAGTATGGATGGATGAGGCTGCAATGGGCACAGAGCAGCATTGTGGGCACTACAGATCCAGCCCACAGCGCTGCTGCACCCAATCTCTCCCCTCTCCGCTCAAACTGTACCGGTCGGTACACCGAGGAGAGAGAGGAACCAGATATGACGCCGCTTTGTTTACAAGAGAACACTCCATCATTTAACCACTTCAGCCCCGGAAGGATTTACCCCCTTCCTGACCAGAGCACTTTTTACAATTTGGCACTGCGTTGCTTTAACTGCTAATTGCGCGGTCAATGCTGTACCCAAACAAAATTTGCGTCCTTTTCTTCCCACAAATAGAGCTTTCTTTTGATGGTATTTGATCACCTCTGCGGTTTTTATTTTTTGCGCTATAAACAGAAAAAGAACGAAAATTTTGAAAAAAAAATGATATTTTCTACTTTTTGTTTTAAAAAAAATCCAATAAACTCATAGTCATACATTTAGGCCAAAATGTATTCGGCCACATGTCTTAGGTAAAAAAAATTTCAATAAGCCTATATATATTGGTTTGCGCAAAAGTTATAGCGTCTACAAACTAGGGTACATTTTCTGAAATTTACACAGCTTTTAGTTTATGACTGCCTATGTCATTTCTTTAGGTGCTAAAATGGCAGGGCAGTACAACCCCCCCCCCCCCCCCCAAATGACCCCATTTTGGAAAGTAGACACCCCAAGGAAATTGCTGAGAGGCATGTTGAGCCCATTGAATATTATTTTTTTTGTCCCAAGTGATTGAATAATGACAAGAAAAAAAATTTACAAAAAGTTGTCACTAAATGATATATTGCTCACACAGGCCATGGGCATATGTGGAATTGCACCGCAAAATACATTTAGCTGCTTCTCCTGAGTATAGGGATACCACATGTGTGAGACTTTTAGGGAGCCTAGCCGTGTACGGGCCCCCGAAAACCAATCACCGCCTTCAGGGTTTCTAAGGGCGCAAATTTTTGATTTCACTCCTCACTACCTATCACAGTTTTGAAGGCCATAAAATGGCAAGATGGCACAAAACCCCCCCAAATGACCCCATTTTGGAAAATAGACACCCCAAGCTATTTGCTGAGAGGCATGTTGAGTCCATGGAATATTTTATATTTTGACACAAGTTGCGGGAAAATTACAAACTTTTTTTTGTTTTGCACAAAGTTGTCACTAAATGATATATTGATCAAACATGCCATGGGCATATGTGAAATTACACCCCAAAATACATTCTGCTGCTTCTCCTGAGTATGGGGATACCACATGTGTGGGATTTTTTGGGAGCCTAGCCGCGTACGGGGCCCCGAAACCAAGCACCTCCTTCAGGATTTCTAAGCGCGTAAATTTTTGATTTCACTCCTCACTACCTATCACAGTTTTGAAGGCCATAAAATGCCAAGATGGCACAAACCCCCCCCAAATGACCCCATTTTGGAAAGTAGATGCCCCAAGCTATTTGCTGAGTGGCATGTTGAGTCCATGGAATATTTTATATTTTCACACAAGTTGCGGGAAAGTGACAAATTTTTTTTTTTGCACAAAGTTGTCACTAAATGATATATTGCTCAAACATGCCATGGGCTTATGTAGAATTACACCCCAAAATATATTCTGCTGCTTCTCCTGAGTACGTGGATACCACATGTGTGAGACTTTTTGGGAGCCTAGCTGCATACGGGGCCCTGAAAACCAATCACTGCCTTCCGGATTTCTAAGGGGTAAATTTATGATTCACTCCTCACTACCTATCACAGTTTCGAAGGCCATAAAATGCCAAGATAGCACAACCCCCCCAAATGACCCCATTTTGGAAAGTAGACACCCCAAGCTATTTGCTGAGAGGCATGGTGAGTATTTTGCAGCTCTCATTTGTTTTTGAAAATGAAGAAAGACTTTTTTCAATTTTCAAAACTTTGTGACAAAAACTGAGGTCTGCAAAATACTCACTATACCTCTCAGCAAATAGCTTGGGGTGTCTACTTTCCAAAATAGGGTCATTTGGGGGGGTTTGTGCCACCTGGGCATTCCATGGCCTCCGAAACTGTGATAGGCAGTGAAGAGTGAAATCAAAAATTTACGCCCTTAGAAAGCCTGAAGGCGGTGCTTGGTTTTCGGGGTCCTGTACCCGGCTAGGCTCCCAAAAAGTCTCACACATGTGGTATCCCCATACTCAGGAGAAGCAACAGAATGTATTTTGGGGTGTAATTTCACATATTCCCATGGCATGTTTGAGCAATATATCATTTAGTGACAACTTTGTGCAAAAAAAATGTGTCTTTTTTCCCGCAACTTGTGTCACAATATAAAATATTCCATGGACTCGACATGCCTCTCAGCAAATAGCTTGGGGTGTCTACTTTCCAAAATGGGGTCATTTGGGGGGGTTTTGAACTGTCCTGGCATTTTATGCACAACATTTAGAAGCTTATGTCACACATCACCCACTCTTCTAACCACTTAAAGACAAAGCCCTTTCTGACACTTTTTGTTTACGTGAAAAATGATTTTTTTTTGCAAGAAAATTACTTTGAACCCCCAAACATGGTATGGTATGCCCACCATTAGAATACCTCCCTTCATCCACCCACTTCTAATGATGGGCATACATGTACCGTTTATATATGCGGAAGCATGGGGGCATCCGCCCCAAAAGGTAGGAGCAAATCGCTCCTCCGCCCCTGCTGCCCCCATGCTTTGGCATATATGCTCTTTTTTTAACTGTGGTGGTGAAATCGCCTCCTACAGCGCTGGAGTCACGGCTTTATGTATCGTAGGAGCAAACGCTGTTGCTGTCAAGATAAATAAATCAGCGCTGCAACTGAATGGCGTACCTGCTAAGCAAATGATGGTAAACAATAAAACAAAGTAACATTACAGTATAACAGTAATGCCTCGTACACACGGTCGGATTTTCCGATGGAAAATGTCCGATCGGAGCGTCTTGTCGGACATTCCGACCGTGTGTGGGCTCCATCGGACTTTTTCCATCGGATTTTCCGACACACAAAGTTTGAGAGCGGTCTGGTAAAATTAGCGCTCAGAATGGATACAGCACTTTCGTCAGGCTGCAATGTTTGAAATAGTTTAATACAGCGCACTCTCTTCTTCTTTATAATGTGAGAAGAATGAGGTAGTTTTGCTGCTCATACTCACACAGACTTCTCACAAACTTCTTTCTTTATTATTTATTGTGATTCCCTCAATATATTTAGATTTGTCACATCTGACCAAATTTTTTTTTGTTGGTTTTTAAATATTTCTTTTTTTTTTTGGTCAAGGCATTTTTTTTTGTGTTTTTTTATTTTTTCCAAGGCTGATGTTTGTTTTTGTTTTTTTTTGTGTTTTACTCCATAATATTTTTGTGTGTGTTTTGTGTGTCAAGTTACCACAACACCATTATTATCTTGTATTATTTAATCTTAAGGAGGTTGCTTGGTGTTGGTGTCTCTTGTTAATTTCACATTGTATTTTTGAAATGTACCTGCCTCCTCACAAACAAACTGTCTTTTTTGAAGGAAAACACACATAGGCGAGTATATTTGAAACAAAAATTAATTTATTAAGGGCTCACAACCAAACAAAGAGGGAGGCAACGCTGGAGAACCAGCTGAAATTGGTGAAGCCTTTGGCCCCCAGGGCAGACATCAACTATTTTCAAGCAAAATTGGTGGCCTGAGGAGTCCTTATCTAAGGTAGTGCATTCTGGTCCTGAAAGCAGCAGATGACATACATGTCCCCAGGCTGTGGTCATACAAGAGACTGCATCTTTTGCCAGACCAGACTGAACCCAGGGTCATCACTCTCTGGTGTTCCTTCAACGCTTCCTTCCACGCTGTGGCTGTGGTGGTGGAGTTGTGGCAGGAGGAGGATGGTCCAACTCAATCACGTCGGTATTGGGTGTGATTTTGCCACTCACCCCCTTAGTTAGGACTTTATAAAGAAGTTTCTCACACATGAGGCGTTGACCCTCCTGCATGCCTTTCAGTTTGGTGGCAGCCATGCAGGCAAAGGCCTCTTCAGGAGTGGGTAAGGCTCTGAGGGATGCAGAAGCCTCCTGAATGAGCCTGAGGACTGAATCCTGCATGTGAGTCCCCTTCCTTGGTCTTTTGTATGGAAGGCGGAGGGGAGGGACCTGCGATTCTGTCAGGCTGCGACTGGTCCCAGGCTTCTCCTGGCTGCCACTTAGCCCCGCCTCCTCCTGGCTGGCACTAACCCCCGCCTCCTCCTGGCTGCCACATTCCACAACCTCCTCCTGTGTGCCACATTCCACAGCCTCCTCCTGGCTGAGGTCTTCCTGTGTATGAAAAAGGGACATAGTTTTAGTTTTTTCTTCATCAATCACACACAATTTTCATCTCATGACTGTTGCAAATTGAATGTTAACAAATATAACAGACTATCATTCTGAGCCCAGAATTTTTCTTTCTTGTCCGAATTTTTGGTGCCCACTACTCTCTATTGATATGTAAAACACTATATGAAATCAGCCACTTCTTCCTGGCTGGAAGTCCCAAGTTGGACATCGGAAGCCTCAGCTGGGGTGGAAGATAGGGTGGAAGGAAGAGTGGAAGGAAGAGTGGAGAGGGATTCCCTGACTCCAGTCTGGTCTGACAGAAATCGCAGTGTCTCATAGTACCACAGCCTGGGGACATAAATGTCATCTGCTACAGCTCCGGATCTCTGGGAGTCCATGACCTTCTTGCGCTCCCTAAGATAAGTGCTCCTCAGGCCACCAATTTTGGCTTTTAAATAGGGGATGTTTGCTGTGGGACCACCAGCTTCACCAACTCCAGTAGTTTCTCCAGCGCTGCCTGCCTCTTTTGTTTATGATTATAATGTGGATGTTTGACCTGCCACAGACAGGGCAGCTCCCTGTGCTTGTCTATGAACAGGGGGAGGAAATTGTGGTCATTGAAGCCATCCATTTTCTCTGCTACACATAACACAAGACAAACACTAATGTCAGGTGAAACTCTCCTAATATAGTTACAATATAGGCCTCAATTTAGAAGCAGTATAGGCCCAAGTTTAGATCTTACCTTCGTCTTCACGATCGGCGCCTCCGATACTCCTTCCTCTGCTCACAGATCGTACGTACTATGCACGCGTGTTACGATTTATAGACACTGCGCATGCGTGTAACTCCACCCACCTCTGACGTTCTTTCTAGTCTCTTCCCCGCCCCTTCTCGTTCTGCGCAGTGGGGAAGAGCACATGGTGGAGTCAGAGCAGGGGCGTGCTAATTACAGCAACGAGGAGGAGGAAAGCCCAGAGCCTGAAACATCCCGATCCCAGAAGAGACGATTTAAGGCATCAAATATGTCCTTTGGGGAGATGTTGGAGATGGTGGACATCCTGAAGAAGGCCGACTATGACGGGAAGTATGGACCTTACCCCAACCCCAATGTCAGAAAGGCCAAGATCATGGCGAAAGTGGTCAAGAGTCCGCACAGGAATTTCGGGGTACGACGATCAAAAGATCAGCTCAGGAAGCGGTGGTCGGACCTGAAATTAAGAGAGCACGAGCAGTACAGAAAGATCCGGAGAGTGCTGCAAAAAAGTAAGTAGTTGTGCTGTGTTCCTATTCTTTATGTTTATTACGTTCGTGCTGCTCCATGTGCTTTTATTAACTGTTATCCAGTTTCAAAAGGCAACTTTCATGTTCATGGGCACATTATTCGTTCGTATCAAACAGAGTTCGTTTGGCCATATGCATTTGCCAGCATTTTTTAGGGCCTACTTGTGTGAAAAGAATTGGGTTGTGTAGATGGGTTTGTTACTAAAATGAAATGCCAACTACATTCTGTGTAAGGAGAGGACACTCAGCAGCAGTTTACACATCTGGACGTTGGAGCACTAGTGTGGGACACAAGAACACCCTTTTTATTAGGGGGGCCACACAGGTGCTCCAGTGTATACTATAGGAGTGTCTCCATCTGTGAAGCTTGTACAAGACAGGTAAGTATTCAAGCTTGACAAATGACAAGAAAAATGCCACATCTTGGAACTCTGACAAAATAGACAATTGTACCCCACTTCCAAACAATGTTTCATATTCCTATTTCTGCCATCAAATATCTGTGTGCTAAGAATACCTATTTTTTTTTACATAGGGGAGAAAAGACTCGGAGGACACCCCTCATCCGAGGAGACCACAGACCCCCACCTCTGGAAGAAGGGGAAATCCACAGAAGACCAGCAGAGCAGGAGGAGGAAGACGTGGTGGAACTAGTCACCACAACAGGTGAGTGTTTGCGACCACAGGCTCAGGTAAGAGATGGATGCCGCCATATTTATAATACATGGTGTTTTTTTGTTTCTATCTTTTTAGGGGATCGTGATGTTGTGGATCCAGATCCTTTCACCAGTGAAAGTGCCCAGATCCTGATCGGGGAGATCATGGGGTGTAATAGGGACTTGGAAAACATTGTGAAAAGCATCAATGATGTTCAGCAAAAAATGAAGAACATCATTGATGTTTTAGGGAGAGTTTAAAACCCCTCAAAATGCCTTGGGTTTTTGTTGTGCCAAATTTTTTTGTATTTTTTATGTCAATTTGTAGCAAAGCCAAATTTGGAAGAGGCACACAGTGTGTCAACATATGCTATCTGCCATCACGGGAGATCAATGGATGCGTTTTGGGGGTGAAACCCCTTCCTCAATAATAAAGTAGCTGTGAGGAAGGGGTTGCACCCCCAAAACACGTCCCTTGATCCCCCGTGATGGCAGCTAGCACATGTTGACATTTGGAAATTTGTGTGCATCTTCCAAATTTGGCTTTTCCTGGGGTGACTTCACCCCATCTGAACGCAATATCAAACACAGTTTGTAAATACTCATGTCTGATATTGCCTTCAAGTTCTACCAAATGTGAACTTTGTAAGTTCTAAAATTGTGTATTTCTTGTTGGTTTTACACATGGCTGTTTTATCCTAAATGGACATTTCTATTTTTCTAATGTGACCCCAAAAATGGTTAAACAAACATGTTGGTTTGTTTTAAAAGCCTTTTGGAAATGCACATGTGATTGTGCTGTTATTAAAAAGATCCTTAATCAAGATTGTGTGGATTATTGTCTCAACGCTCCAACACTTTTGTGGTGCTCTAATTGGTGTTTTCTGTGACAATGGGGGTTATTTCCTAAGGGAAAATACACTTTGCACTACAAGTGCAGTTTCAGTGCAGTTTCAAGTGCACTTGTAGTGCAAAGTGCCTTTGCCTTTAGTAAATAACGCCCAACAGTGCTTTGTAATGTTACACAATCACGCCATTTTCAGGACTCACCACATTTCTGTCAGGGTCAGCTAAAAAAAACACAAGCAGTAAATGTCACCAAAGATTTGAGTTCATTTTTTTTATTTTAAAAAGGTTTTACACATTGTCTGGCATATTGATAGCCCCCCTACCCGCAAAGAATTCAAGGTATCTTAGCCGGACATCACGGGCACTCAGGGGGGGCAAGCCAGGACGGCCACTTTCAAGCGCCGTCAGGGTTGATTCATGTTGAATTACAGCCTCAGGCCCAACTGAGCCAGCATAGTTGGCAGAATGTTGCCGTAAAAAGTTGTGTAGAACACAGCACACCAGGATCATGTGATTCAGTTTGTACTCCGCAATATGTATGGGTGTAAGAAATAGGCAGAACCGGCTGGCCATGATTCCAAACGTGTTCTCCACCACTCTTCTGGCTCTGGCCAGCCAGTAATTAAAAACCCTCTGGTCTGGGGCGAGGGTCCTCATAGGAAATGGCCGCATAAGATGGTCCCCCAGTGCAAAAGCTTCATCCGCAACGAAGACGAATGGGAGTCCTTCCATATTGTCTTCTGGAGGTGGCAAGTCCAACTGCCATTCTGGAGATGCCTGTAGCACTCTGTCTGGGCGATGACTCCACCATCGGACATCCGGCCATTCTTCCCCACGTCCACATACATAAATTCATAAGTAGCCAACACCACTGCCAACATCACAATACTATTGAACCCCTTATAATTATAATAGTACGACCCCGAGTTGGGTGGTGGGATGATGTGGACGTGTTTCCCATCAATTGCCCCTTCGCAGTTAGGAAAGTCCCACCGCTGGGCAAAGTGGGAGGCCACAGTCTGCCATTCCTGTGGCGTGGAAGGAAACTGTGGAGTCAAAACCAAAAAAAAATTAGTCTTTGTGCACATAAACAGGGAAAGCAGATTAGACACAAACATTGTTGGCCAACATCAAGATAACATTTATTAGAGGAAATTTTTAAAAACCAAAGTATAAGGTCCAACTATCAGATCCCCCCCCCCTCTCCCGGGCCATTTCTAACATTATAGGGGGGGGGGGACTCTGGGACAGGTAACCCTCTCCACTTCATTGAGAGATGAATGCCTAAATAATGGGTATTACTTTGGCCAGCCCCTCCTTAATTACACTATTGGCAGCCCACTGGACAGATAAGAAGTGTCATAATACAAAGGTATAAATATACACTGTACGCATTTTAGCACATTTGGACATTCTGCTATTAGCTAGCAACATAATAATAGTATACAAAAACTTTAAACAGTACCATTTGAAAGTATTCAGGCAGGCCCTTGCACTACATGCTTTGGGGAATTCATCCATAAATCTGACCACTAAAGAGGTGGGTATAGTGTGTATGGGTTTGGCAATGTCAGCAGATAGATGACTGAGGATAGATAGAGAATTGGTATCAGCTGACTTAGTAGTTGGGGGGGGGTTCCAAATGATTTGGGGACCCCAAAAAAAAGCCTCTGGAACTCGGCATGAATTTTAAGCACCAATCACATTTCCTTAAATTTTAGGGGGTGTTTGGGGTAAAGCACTACTATGGAGCTGACAAAATACATTGTTAAGTGACTACATGAGGTGACTATAGGGTCAGGAGAGCATGCTGGGGAGGTAAGTGAAGGTAAATATGTATGAAGGAGCAAAATAATAATTACATAAAAATCCAGCATGCATGAGGACAAAGGGGACATTCACAGCATATTACAATCATGGTAATTACGGAATGAGGAAAGAAATAAAATATATTATCAAACATTATATACAATAAAATGTGATATTAAAGGATAAAAATCTTACCTTCATATACTCCTTCTGCAGGACCTGGATGATGGCAGAACAGGTCTCTGGGATAATGATCCCCAGAGCCTGGGGGGAGATGCCTGTCGAGAACTTCAAGTCCTGCAGACTTCTCCCCGTCGCCAAGTACCGCAGGGTGGTGACGAGCCTCTGCTCCGGAGTGATGGCTTGTCTCATGCTGGTATCCTGCCTGCTAATATAAGGGGTCAGCAAAGCCAACAAACGGTGAAATACGGGGTCGGTCATCCGTAGAAAGTTCCTGAAATCATCAGGATTATTCTCTCGGATCTCACGGAGCAAAGGCATGTGACAGAACTGGTCATGCTGAAGCAACCAATTCTTGGTCCATGAACTCCCCCCCACCCTGTTCATGGACTGGGCTTGTGTCAAGGTCAGGACCCAACACCAAGCCCCCGCACAGCACGAACTCTACGAGGAGTACATATACGCAACATGGCTAGAAAACGGTCGGCTGCTCAGAACGAAGTAACAGAACGAACTGAAGAACAGCAAGGCCTGTGAAGAGCGACCTGAAAAACAGTAACGAACGAACAAGAACACAATGACAAGTCAATGGTACTCGCTGCACGCACTGAAGAGCAGATGCAAACCCACAAGCACAAACTGAACACCAGAAAACGATCTGAAAACCACAAGTCTGAAAAAGCATGAATCGTCTCTCACCAAACTTTTACTAACACGAGATTAGCAAAAGGAGCCCAAAGGGTGCTGCGCTTGGTTCTGAACTGGCCTTTTCTAGTCTCGTCGTACGTGGTGTACGTCACCGCGTTCTTGACAATCGGAAATTCCAACAACTTTGTGCGACCGTGTGTACGCAAAACAAGTTTGAGCCAACATCCGTCGGAAAAAATCCATGGATTTTGTTGTCGGAATGTCCGATCAATGTCCGATCGTGTGTACGGGGCATTAGACTTACCATACCTGCAAAGCAAATACAAAAAAAACACAGTAAAAAATAAAACATTTAACGCAACCTGTGCCTAAAATATATATATGCCGAAGCATGGGGGCATCCTCCCACAAAAGGTAGGAGCAAATCGCTCCTCCACCCACTACTGCCACCTCCGACAGCGCTGGAGTCACGGCTTTATGTATCGTGGGAGCAAACGCTGTTGCTGTCAAGATAAATAAATCCGCTCTGCAGCTGAATGGCATACCTGAAAACAAAAAAATGGTTAACAATAAAACACAGTAAACAGTAAAGTATAAAAAAAATTGCATATCTGAAAAGCAAACATGGTAAAACATAATAACAATAAAACATTGCAGAATAGAATACAGTAAAAAAGAGCAGAACAATAGAGAGAGAATAGCGAGAGAGAGAACAATAAAATGACAACTATTTTTGTTTTTTTTATTTTATATATTTTTTTGTGTTTTTATTTTTTTTTACTTTTTTTTTTTGACACTTTTTTTTTGTAACTATAACTTTTGTAACTGGTACCAGGTTCGGGTCTCTCAAAATGCGATGGCATCTTGGGAGACCCTGTGTTAGTGTGCCTAGTCTGTGCAGTGCTGTACCCTACGCTAATACTCAACTAGTGAATGGTAGCGTTCAAAACATTCACCAATGCAAAGACCAGGATTGTCAGGACAGGAGGGACAATAATACCGAGTGTCACGCCTATATCCGTGCTTGCTGCAGACACGACATCTTCTTTGGGGGGCTCGTTGGGTAGGGGTACTCGGGAGGACATACAGAAAATGCCTCTCATGCAGCCGGCTTACTGCATTTGGTTGGGGAAGGTGAGGTAGAGCACCGTCTGGAAACAGAAGGGCTCTGACGATCTCCTCCTGGAATTTAAGGAAGGATTCAGTCCATCCTGAAGCTCTGTATAGCACATGAGCGTTCAGCAAAACCAATTGAAATCATTAAACAGACACTTTTTTGTACCAGCGTCTGGCCTTACGGGCAACTAGGTACGGCGCCAACAACTGGTCGTTGAGGTCCACCCCTCCCATATTGAGGTTATATTCGTGGACACAGAGGGGTTTCTCCACAAGACCAGTCGACGTAGGAATTTGGACCGTCGTGTCTGCATGAAGGGAGGTAAGAACGAAAACATTCTTATTATCCCTCCACTCCATAGCGAGCAAGTTATTACACTTGAAGCAGGCTCTCTCCCCCAGCCTAAGACGGGAATCTACAAGCCGCTGGGGAAAGCCCCAGCGATTAGGTCGCACGGTGCCACATGCTCCAATCTGTTGATCAAAAAGGTGACTAAAAAGTGGCACGCTTGTGTAATAATTGTCCACGTACAAGTGGTACCCCTTTCCGAATAAGGGTGACACCAAGTCCTACACAATCTTGCCAGCACTTCCTATGTAGTCAAGGCAGTTTGTCGGATCTACGTGACTATCTTTGCCCTCGTAAACCATAAAACTACATGTATAGCTTATGGCCCTGTCACAGAGCTTATACATCTTGACCCCATATCTGGCACACTTGCTGGGAAGGTACTGTTTGAATGACAAGCGGCCAGAAAACTTAATCAGGGACTCATTAACGCAGACAACTTGATGGGGAGTAAACAAGTCTGCAAAATGTTGGTTGAAGTGGTTTACGAGGGGCCGAATTTTGCAGAGCCGATCGTATCCAGGGTCTCCACGAGGGCAACAGAGTTCATTGTTGTAGAAGTGCATGAAACGCAAAATCTGCTCGTATCGTGCCCTGGTCATGGAGGCAGAGAACAAGGGCATATGGTGAATTGGGTCAGTGGACCAATATGACCGCAACTCACTCTTTTTAGTTATGCTCATGTTGAGGGAAAAGCCCAGAAAGATCTTAAATTCGGAAACCACAATTGGTTTCCAATCTCTGGCAAGGGAGGACTGGGGAATAGTGGCGATGTGTTGACCAGCGTACAAATTGCTTTGGTCCACAATAGATCTATAGAGATCTTCAGTGAAAAACAGAGAATAAAAATCAAGTGACGTAAAATCAACCCAATGCCGGGTTGGCCAGTGAATGGGGGAAAAGTACGGGTGCTGCAGAAGTGGCGGGTTCCCAATTAGGATTGGCGAATGCAGCAGGAAGGGCACTATGGGCACGACGGGCCTGTGTTCGTCTTCTTGGTGGCAGCGGGACACTACTTGTGCTTGCCACCTCACCAGCTTGAACTGCACTTATGGGACTCGCCACGTCACCAAGTGTTACTGCAGTGCTGGATGTACGACCAGGGTGTACTAGGAGCCGCTGTCCTCTACAGGATCGTATTCTGAGCCTGAATCTGACAGATGAGTGACTTCCTTTTCACTATCTGTCATGCTCAGAAATGTGTAGGCCTCTTCACTGGTGTACCTTCGATTTGCCATTTTGGGCTCTAAATTTAGTGGTACACTAGTGAGACTCACAGGCAAAAAAGCTCCTGACTGTTAGCGACTGTATCAAAACGCTACCAACAAAAACTGTTAGCGATCGCAGGGATCAGGTCTGACTCTGCGAACGCTGCAGTTATGTGTGTTTAGTGTTTTGTAAGTGACAGTGATCGATCGATACTGCACTTGGGTGGGCTGGGCTGGGCCGAGGGGCAAACCGCAGGTGCTAGCAGGTATCTGGGCTGATCCCGCTAACACTGCGTTTTTGGGAACCCTAAACTGCTGGGGATACTAGTATAGATCTGATCAGATCATATATTGATCTGTTCAGATACTATACCACTAAGGGAGGTGTATGCTGCGTGCGTGGGTGTTAGCGGTACTGGCGCTAACCTGACGCTGCCTGGGGTGACGCAGACCTTATCTGACCCTAAAACTTAACTTATATCACTGCCGGGCGATCAGGGGGTTAAACCTTTATTAGGTAATAAACGGCAGGTGCCCTGAAACTATAAAAAATAAACTAACTAACCAGCGTCACCCGTAACACTTATAAGGTGATCACTGGTGAAAGGGTTAACTAGGGGGCAATCAGGGGGTTAAAACCTTTATTAGGTAGTATATGGGGGTCCCTGATGCTATAAAAAGCTGACGGCAAACCTATATACTTACCTCCCTAACTAGCGTCACCTGTGACACTAATACAGTGATCAGAAAAACGATCGCTTAGTGACACTGGCGACGGGGGGTGATCAAGGGGTTAACCTTTATTAGGGGGGTTAGGGGGGTATCCTAGACCTAAAGGGGGCTACCACTAACTTCCCTAACACTTATAACTGTCACAAACTGACACCAATGCAATAATCAGAAAAAAAATGCTATTGGTGTCACTGTGACAGGGGGTACAGGGTGGTGATCGGGGGGTGAAATGTGTGCCTAGAGTGTTCTACTGTTAGTGTAGTGTTTGGTGCACTTACTTGAAGTCTTCTCTCCTCTGCGTCGGAACGAAAAGACCGGCTCGAGGAGAGATTTCAGAGGAAGAATGTCATTGGCTGGGAGCGATCGCGAGGGGGTGGCCACGAATGGATGGCCTCCCCCTCACCTCTGATCACTCGGGGACAGATGCCGACTGCCTCGGGCACCGGGGGGGTCCTATCGGACCCCCCGCCCACGGGAGGCAACTAATGTACCCATACGTTACTTTGCCTGCCCGTGCCATTCTGCCGCAGTATATCTGCATGAGGCGGTCGGCAAGTGGTTAATGTAACGATCACGTGGTAAATGGCCACTGTCAGCAGGTATTTACCTTGATGTGTGAAGCGCGGGGTCCTCGGGACCCGGCGGTCACGGATACTCCCGTGTGTGCAGGAGCACGATTCTGGGAGAAGGTCATAGTACGCCCTCCCAGAGTTATCGAGCCGCGCTGTAGCCGTCATTCGGCTATAACGCGGTTGTTAAGTGGTTAAGTAAAACAACATTCTACTGACACATAAATGGATACGATATTTATTATCTATACATACTGTATATACACACACACACGCTGTAGACCAGGGGTAGGCAACCTTGGCACTCCAGCTGTTTTGAAACTACAAATCCCATCATGCCTCTGCCTCTAGGAGTCAAGGCTGTGATTTTCAGGGTCTTGCAATGTTTCAAGAGACTTGTAGTTTCACCACAGCTGCAGTGCCAACCCCTGCAGTAGATCAATAAAAAAATGACACTTGATAAATGAATGACTTACCTCAAGGTCACTAAGAGATGTTCATCTGCAGGTACACACCTTCTCATGTATGTCTCCTCTGCAGCCGTGGGTGCAGCTGGTCCAGTAAGTAAGCAAATGTGGCTACGGTCATCCTGGTTAAGTTAAAAAACTGTGGGATACCGTCGGAGATGAGCGTAGTGTAGAGCCACAAAACCTTCAGAAATGCTGCTTCAGTAGCATGGGGTGGGTTCAAAATCGACGTCTCCTAGTCACAATCTGCTTTTTCTTGCTCTCCATTCTCCTCATGGCAAATATGACAAACAATGTCACGCTGTCCCAAAAATTGTTGGAATCCATCGCACAACGCAGATAGCAGACACAAGGACAAAGGAAGGACACAGCAAGGACAAGTCACTCACTGAAAACTGCAATGCAGCATGGGAGGAGCAATGCTTTCTGGGTAATGTCATCAAAGCCACAGAAATTGCTGTAAACGGATCGAAACGGATGTAAATGGAACGGAAGACGGATGAAAACAGAGATTAATGGAACGGAAGACGGATGAAGCAACGGATAAGAACTGATATGTTTTTAACGTGGCTAAACTGATGGTGCCCGTGTGAATGACGCCTTAGTTGTGATACATCTGAAATGTATTTAATTAATTTAAAGCAAAAAAAAACAAGAAATCCCCCTAATGGGGCTTTAATGCAGCCAATAGTATATAAAGAACAAAATACAAAAAAGGTGTTGTGATGGCTATAGCCACCATCTAGTGGCTCGGTGGGGCCGGGTCTCTTGGGGGGTGGAGATGTGACGCACATGCCTTCCTGGCAGTGTGGGGAGGCGCAAGGGGTCCTGCGCCTCTCCAAGCGCCCACTAGGTGGACGCTATCTTTATCCCTGCCAGCGGCGTTCCGGATCCCCTCCGGACGTCCTGGCCTCCCGCGCACGCACGATACCATGGGCGTGCGCGTGACGTCACGACGCCTACGCAGTTGCGGCGGGGGTGACGGTGGATCCGGGAGATTTTCTCTTCCGGAACGCCGAGGGAGTCACACCAAGGGCGCCGCCATTGCGTCGCTCACCCCTTATGGGGGAATGGATGGAGGGGGAAGGATACCTGCACCTGCGGGATATTTAGGCAAATTAGTTTTTCCATAAATTAGGTTGGCAATAGGGAAGGTCCAGTTGGATTATTTGTTTCCACTGGACGCTTCTGTGCTGCCTTATCATCCCACTTGGTGGTAAGTACATATTCTCTACTGTTCTATATATCCTCTTATTGCGTTCACTATGCTTGGTCCACATTTCTATTGTGATATCTCTTTTTATTGTATTAGGAATTTTGATTTACCCGCTCCACATTCTGTGATATTATGGAGTATTCTTACTTTATCTGTGACCTTATCGATTTCACACCAATTCTTATGCCCCCCTCACTCACTTTGCTCTTTTCACATGTCACTCACCCACCTACACCTGCTTGGGGTTTTTTTTTTTTTTTGTTCTGTTTGGTTCACGTTCATCCTTGGTTTTTTCACTTTTCACTTTTTTTCTGGCCCCTTGATGGGCCTCTCTCACACTCACTGGTCTCTACACCCTTCCACTGTGTTCACAGGCTATTTTTATATACGGACGTGTTTTGGGAGCCAACCCATGCATCATATATGTGTTTCCCCTACCCCACCATACCTTCCCCGTCGCTCCTTCCCTTTCCTTCCTACCCTCCATCCCATCCCCACTCATCACTTATCTTTTCCTTCTTTTTTTCCCTCACTCTCCTTCCCCCACTCCTTTCCCTCACACCTACTATCCTCGTTGTCTTCCCTTTTGCATGGCTCCGTCATCCCATCACGCCCGTCATCCAGCTAGAACCCTCAAAACTGTAATAGCCAATAGATACATGTCTCTTTTGTCCTTTTTGTCTCTTTTGCCGTACAAATCCTATTTTGGAACCCGCCACTCAATATATATATATATTGCAATTTTATCGCAGGTGCAGGGTATACCCCCTCCTCTCCCTCCACCCCTTTGGGGTTATACAGTGTGTGATTCCTTGTAAGGTGTGTGCGTGGCACTCGCTCCCCTTGCGACTGGCTCACCCGCTAGGATATCGGGGATATACTAAGAGGGATATTCCTTCACATTATGGCCACCTGTAACCATCGAGTACATCGTGACTGGTAAAGATACACCATATGGAACTGTTTATATATTCTTCTTTTTTTGTCTTGGCTTGAAATTGCTTGACACATGTCTACATTTTTACAGTTTTTATACATATCTATCCTCTGAAGAAGACCCATTGGGGTCGAAACGCGTCAGGATCTCACACAACTAACATCTTTGTGCTATTGTATTACTGTTGCCTGTGATGTAATCTCATTGTACACTGCCCTCTGTGATTGCTATTGTTTCCTATTTTTTATCTTTGGATTTAAGTTTATGTCCCAAATCTCTGTTGTCAGTACTTGCTGTATCAACCAAATTAAAATAGCCATCACAACACCTTTTTTGTATTTTGTTCTTTATATACTATTGGCTGCATTAAAGCCCCATTAGGGGGATTTCTTGTTTTTTAGTTCCATATTCGGGGGTGTGCAGCCTCCCTGTCTGTACTCTTAAGAGTGTCCTCTCTTTTTGTAATTTAAAGCAAAAGTTTAGCTTTAAACCTCAGATTCACTTATATACAGTATTACAATACAAAATGTATATCTATAATTAAAGTACACTTAAATAATTGTTACTGGTAAATAACTGATGGCAAAAAGTAATAAAATGTTGCATCACAAAGCAATTATATGACAGAGTAAGGGTACTCTTGTGTGAGAAATCTCATGTCTGAGGAAAGGGGCAATTCGATCTTTTTGCTACCTGGGTTAAAATTTTAATGTGGTAGCAAACTGCAAAAAAAAAAAATCTTCCCCCTGCAAATTAAAGGAGTTGTAAAGGCAGAAGTTTTTTTATCCTAATGTATCCTAATAATAATATTTTATCCTAATAATAATAAATTCATTATTTTTCTAATAATATTTTGTATTCCTTTTCTGGTACCTATAAAGTACGCTCCAACGTTCCCCCTTTTTCATTTGCAATTTCATACGGTACCCCCTTGGCCCTATCTTTATCTATTTATCCTAATGTATTTTATGCACTTTAAGCATTATTAAATCACTATTGTTTAGAAAATACTGCGCTAATGGATAGAGGGAGCTGCTAACAGCACAACTGACATAAATTGTATAAATTCTTAAAAATATAAACAAGTGCTGCACTAATAAAGAATACAAAAGAATAACACACAAATGGTGCAAAATATATCCAAAAAATATTGTCAATTGACTCCGCTAGTTAATTAGAGAAGCCAAAGGCCTGACAACTAGCATTTGCTGTGCTAATGAATAATAAATGGACATTCATTATTTTATGAACACATCACATAACAAATAAAAAGTGCAGCCAAAAATGCATCAAAAGAGATATGTCCACATTGTATATAGAATTTCACTGTGTCTTATTGTGACTTTAAATAAATGGTCCCAGTAAATGTCCATGCACCCAATGTAAAGGGTGAACTGATATTGCCATTCCTTTCAGCTTTACCCCTCTCCTATTGATTGAACAGACAGAGATATAATTTTAGAAACATATATGTTTTAATATGTCTATGTTAATAACATTTATTTTTCTATATAATCGTGTATCTTTATCATTACATCAGACTCCTCCCACAAATACAGGCTAGCCTCCGGCTAGCCTTTACACTTACATTTTTGGTTGTAACATGACAAAATGTGGAAAATGTCAAGGGGTATGAATACTTTTTAAAGCCACTGTATATGTGTGTGTGTGTGTATATATATATATATATATATATATATATATATATATATATATATATATATATATAATATGGTGTTTATATAGCGCTGACAATTTACACAGCACTTTACATGTACATACAGCAGGAGTTGGACCAATTTAGACAAGACCTGTTAACCTAGCAGCAAGTCTTTGTAGTGTGGGCGGAAACCAGAGAACCCACATAAGTACAAGAAAAAATGCAAACTCTAGATAGACAGTGTCCTGGCCAGGAATAAGGGCTGTTCACACCACATGCAGTGCAGTGTTTTTTTCTGCATAAAAAAAGCATGGAAGGTAGGTTATATGGGTTCCAATGGCATAGTTCACACCAGTTTAGTGCATTACAGTGCTTTTGTTTCCAGAAAAAAAAGTACAACATGCTACTTTTTTTCCCCGCATAGAACTGTACTGGAATGGGGTAAAACATGTCAAACACACATGCAGAAAAGCATCCGGAACGGATCTGGAGGACATTTTTGTGGAGTGAACGGGCACTAAAGATGCAAACACTTGGGGGAGTTAACCAACTGTCTACTGGAGCCATGTTTTCTATAGTTGCACATGTGTTAAAATGCACATTTTAGGCCTAAATATTAGTTAAACCCCCAAACAGCATATGTTTTTTTGAAAACAAAGACCCTGGAGAATAAAATGGTGGTAGTTGCAATTTTTTATGTCACATGATATCAGCCCACATGTTTATCGAATGCAATTTTTTTGTAAAAAATACACTAAAGTTAATTTAAGTGCACACAAACACAATGGGGTTGGTTTACTTAAACTGGAGAGTGCAAAATCTGGTGCAACACTGCATAGAACCCAATCAGCTTCCAGGTTATTTTGTCAAAGTGTCAGAAAGCATGGATGGATGAATGAGTATGGATGGATGGCTGAGTATGGATGGATGAGGCTGCAATGGGCACAGAGCAATGCTGTGGCCACTACAGATCCAGCCCACATCGCTGCTGCACCCGATCTCTCCCCTCTCCGCTCACACTGTACCGGTCGGTACAGCGAGGGGAGAGAGGAACCAGATATGACGCCGGTTTGTTTACAAGTGAACGCTCCATCATTTAATGTAACGATCACGTGGTAAACGCTGTCAGCGGGTATTTACCATGATCTGTGATGCGCCGGGTCCTCGGGACCCGGCGGTCACGGATACTCCTGTGTGTGCAAGAGCACGATTCTGGGAGAAGGTCATAGTACGCCCTACCAGAGTTATCGAGCCGCGCTGTAGCTGTCATTCGGCTATAGCGCGGTTGTTAAGTGGTTAAGTAAAACAACATTCTACTGACACATAAATGGATATTGTATTTAATATCTATACATACTGCATATACACACACACAGTAGACCAGGGATAGGCAACCTCGGCACTCCAGCTGTTTTTAAACTACAAATCCCATCATGCGTCCAGGAGTCAAGGCTGTGATTGTCAGGGTCTGCAATGTTTCAAGAGACTTGTAGTTTCACCACAGCTGCAGTGCTAATCCCTGCAGTAGACCAACAAAAAAATGACACTTAATAAATGAATGACTTACCTCAAGGTCACTGAGATGTTTATCTGCAGGTACACACCTTCTTATGTATGTCTCCCTTGCAACAGTGGGTGCAACTGGTCCAGTAAGTAATCAAATGAGGATACAGTCACCCTGGTTAAGTTAAAATACTTAGTGGGATACTTGTAGTGATCTGGTATATTAATGTATATTGGGTGTATAGATAATTAATTAGTGGTTATTATTATAATGATGATGATGTAAGTACTCTTCCGCAGCAACCCAATTCTTCCAGAGAGATGCACTTTATTGACTTCCAACACAGAACAAAGTCCAAAGTCCACAGATGACAAAGAAATCCGACAGAGGAAATATAATTCAGAAACCCATCTCCTAGGCCTGTGCGTTCCCAGCCATGCACAGACAAGCCCCACTCATACACATACAAGCCTCACTTACTAAACCTATAGACTGAATGCCGTGTTATATTCACTAAATAATGAATGGCTGAGCAATTTGATTGGCCTTTCAATTCAGGACTTTAGTCTTTCAAACAGACAACAACCCCCAGCCGTGAACAGCTGTAGTCATAAACCACCCCAATTTGCACTCCCGCATATCAACATCAACAAGTCCTCTTTAGATATGTGTATACCACCTGAACACCCTTTGAAATGTTCAAATAGACTTGCATATGATTAACACATCAAAGAGTCTTCAGCTTGTTCCCTTGCTATGTTAAAATTCAGTTGGACAATGCAACTGAATTTCTGGTCAGCACTCCAATACAATATTATACATAAATTGGCCAACATATTACAACATATACCCCCACTTGGGTCGGTTCTAACTACTAGAACTGACCCATAAATCAAACAACAAAAAAATATCATCATGATTTAAGGTACTGGATGCTTTACAATGGCTCATATAAAATATGAAGTTGAAACTGGTTACATCTCTCTTCGCCAGCCTCTAAAATATCCCCATGAAACAGTTATTAGATAATATAACTTTTAGACCATGACTGGAAAAGGATTTGGTAAACATCAGTGGCCCATATAGCTGTTAGGCCTTATTATATCACATCAAGATCTTGAATATTGCGCAAAGATGAGCTGATGTCACAGTCCATTCTTCGGTCTGACTTCATCACATCTCTCACCATCTCACTGAAAGTAAACTTGGTATGCTCTGGGAACTCCAATCCACATAAGTCCAGGATTTTTTTCATCTCCAGGCTCAAGCTTTCCATTTTTAAAGATGCTTTTACGCAAACACTCTACTTTCATCTTTATAGTAAGAAGAACTATCAATGTACCAGCACTCACTTTCAAGGTCAAAAGGTTTGGATATGGCAGTAAAAACTGTGCTTTAAACTATTTTCTTGCACTTGACATTCATGAGTCCATCTTGCAAGCATTTTACAATTCACATCTGCTTCTTTCCATTTCCTATTTGAACAATGATGACTGGGATGTGTACCTGTCAAGTATCAGAATTTGTTGATTGCCAGCCACAATTTGCTTTTGTAATTTGCTGTAGGCCGACCCCTCATTGTCTTCAATAAAGCAGTTACTTGGATCATTCAGTCCATAATTACACTTGAATGGTATACCAACATATACATATACCCCCACACGATGGTTCAGATAGAATCAGCTTGACATCAGTGTTTATCAGATCTTCTATGCAGACAAAGCGGCAGTGGAAATTCTTGCCAGTATCTTCACCATGAAAGGTAGAAAGAATTTTTTCATCCATATATGTCATAGCCTTTAGCATATTATAAACAACTGAATCAACAAAGTTTCAAATCATGACTAGAGTGATGAATTTCACTCACCCCTCTTATAAATTTATGAAAACCACCCAACATACTAAAATTTATGCTATGCCAAGCCATTGTGCAGCATCTCACCTTAGATGTTAAATATATTGATCAATATGCATTATGTAATATGTACAGATGTTATGAAAATTATTTTAGGTTAAAATGCTTCTCTTTGGTTTTAAGATAAATGTTCAAGAAATAAAACATAAAGAAAATAAAAAATGAAAAGCAAAATATATCAGGAAAAGGGCGAAAAATTAAAAATTAGGGCGTTGAAGAAAAAAGAAAAAAAGGTCCATTGCTTGATGAATTCCGAGAGAGTCCATGAATGCTTTATAATTCCATGTATAGTGATATATTGTCTATTCAGCATTTCTCCCATAATTCTCCCCCACTATTCAATTTCAGACTTCTGCTATTCACATGCAAGCATCTTCAGACGTCCCTGAAAAACAAAACTCTCCAACAAAACTAATTAGCAAGGTCCTTAAACATTGTTTGAAGTTAAAACAAAACACTATTTACACGTTTACAGTTTGGAGCTAATTCACCCCCACTGCTAGAGAAATGTCATCTGCATTCAAAAACAGATCTGGAGAATATACATCTTGTACATTCATGACACCCTGTACCCCCTTCAACTGCTCTAATAATGTATCACGTTCCCCTCTCATCTTGTCATACTCAATTTTCAGCTGGTCATATTTCTGTTTTAACTGAGAGAACGGTATCCAAGTCTTTGACCTTTTCTTATTATTATTTTGGTCAGCTCTCTTTTTCATATTAATATCACCTATGTTTAACCCGGAGTGTCCTCTCTGGGTGTTATCATAGGATATTATCTTCTGATCTTTATGCTCAGTATTTGTCCTAAACAATGTGGCTAAATCAACTTTGACAGCCTGCTCATTTGACTTTCTCCATAAATGGTCTGCTCTCAACAATATGTCTTTTAAATCATGAGGATTTGGGGTAACTAATAAAATATTTTGTTTGATATCTTCATGCAACGCATCTAGAAACATACTCATATGTATCAAGCCACCACGCTCAAATGCAAGATTATTACCGACCAATAATTCCATAATAGTTGCTATCCTGTGTGACAATTCATAGGGAGATTCATTTTGCATTTGTTGGATCTTTCCATGAATAGTAACATCAGAACGTACACCATACAAAACACATAATAATTCCAGTAATATGTCCCTTGTCCTCAGAGGCTGAATACAGATCTGTTTAATTCTCATCCAAAGACCACTTCCTACAGAATGTTGCAAAACTCTTTCTAAGTCAGATGGGTTGAGATTGTACATATCTCTGACTTGCTGCACGTCACAAAACCATTTTAAAAATCTGTTTAAATCATGGTATGGAACCATTCCTATTTCTTTAAGAATTGCGTCTAATAATTTTGGTTTCAATGGCTTCATTACAAGCTGAACTTCACCTGTATTATTATTATTGTTATAAACTGTGGTAGTCACAGTGGGGGCAGCTGGTAATGAATTATCAGATTTAATATGAGGTTCCGTTTGCTGCAGATTGCTGAATCCAAGATTTGATGCATATCTGCATTCCTGAGATCTCTTCTCTAATTCCATAATTCTTAATTTTAATCTCTCATTTTCCTCTGATAATTCATCACAATGTTTAGATTTCTCAAGTAAAGCTTCTCCAATCGTAACCGCATGCAATTTTAAATTTACTGTCTCGGTGTCTGATTGGTTTTGTAACCTCTCACAAACATTGTTGCTATTATCAACTGCATTCTGTAACTGGGTAATTTCCTCAACCTTATAATTCAAAGAACTTTCCATTGTTAGACAGCAAGATAACAAGCCCTGTATAATACAACCTTTTCTTTTACTTTCTGAAATTTTGCTATCAAAAACATTTTTCTCTAAAAATTCCTTCATCATCGTCCATGTCTGCTTACATTTTTCTGGAATTTCATAAGGACCGCCATGGCGCTTAATACATTTTAATACCCATCTGTTAACTTTATCAGAACTGACACTAGCTTCACACTGAGTAAGCATTTTGACTATATTACTAATAATTAAAAAAAAGAAAATATTTTACTCACCGCATTAGTTACTCCTTTGGCTTCCACTTCAGGTCTTCTGGTACACGACACAGTCCTTTTTTTGTTGTTGTTTCCGGTCTCCAGAGAATAATTCTGGGGTTCCCAACTTGTTTAAATTTGTAGATCAGACTCTCTTATGTCACAACCAGACATTCCAGACATTAGAGTCACAGCACAGCTCTTGGTTCTTCATCAGACTTCTGTCCACCTCACAGGATTGTTGTCACCACCGACTTCCGTTACTAAGTCCGAAAATGCTCTTCTGGTCACATGAACGGCACCAGTGTAGTGATCGAGTCTATTAATGTATATTGGGTGTATAGATAATTAATTAGTGGTTATTATTATAATGATGATGATGTAAGTACTCTTCCGCAGCAACCCAATTCTTCCAGAGAGATGCACTTTATTGACTTCCAACACAGAACAAAGTCCAAAGTCCACAGATGACAAAGAAATCCGACAGAGGAAATATAATTCAGAAACCCATCTCCTAGGCCTGTGCGTTCCCAGCCATGCACAGACAAGCCCCACTCATACACATACAAGCCTCACTTACTAAACCTATAGACTGAATGCCGTGTTATATTCACTAAATATTGAATGGCTGAGCAATTTGATTGGCCTTTCAATTCAGGACTTTAGTCTTTCAAACAGACAACAACCCCCAGCCGTGAACAGCTGTAGTCATAAACCACCCCAAATTGCACTCCCGCATATCAACATCAACAAGTCCTCTTTAGATATGTGTATACCACCTGAACACCCTTTGAAATGTTCAAATAGACTTGCATATGATTAACACATCAAAGAGTCTTCAGCTTGTTCCCTTGCTATGTTAAAATTCAGTTGGACAATGCAACTGAATTTCTGGTCAGCACTCCAATACAATATTATACATAAATTGGCCAACATATTACAACAATACTGTCAGAGATGAGCGTAGTGTAGAGCCACAAAACCTTCAGAAGGCCGCTTCAGTAGCATGGGGTGGGTCCAAAATCGACGTCTCCTAGTCACAGTCTGCTCTTTCTTGCTCTTCATTCTCCTCATATAGGCAAATATGACAAACAATGTCACGCTGTCCCAAAAATTGTTGGAATCCATTGAACAACGCAGATAGCACACACGAGGATAAGGACAAAGGAAGGAAACAGCAAGGACAAGTCACTCACTGAAAACTGCAATGCAGCATGGGAGGAGCAATGCTTTCTGGGTAATGTCATCAAAGCCACAGAAATTGCTGTAAACGGATCGAAACGGATGTAAACGGAATGGAAGACAGATGAAAACGGAGATTACTGGAACGGAAGCTGGATGAAGACGGATGAAGCAACAGATAAGAACTGATATGTTTTTAACGTGTCTAAACTGATGATGCCCGTGCGAATGAGGCCTTAGTTGTGATACATCTGAAATATATTTAATTAATTTAAAGCAAAAGTTTAGCTTTAAACCTCAGATTCACTTATATACAGTATTACAATACAAAATGTATATCTATAATTAAAGTACACTTAAATAATTGTTACTGGTAAATAAATGATGGCAAAATAGTAATAAAATGTTGCATCACAAAGTAATTATATAACAGAGTAAGGGTACTTTCGTGTGAGAAATCGCATGTATGAGGAAAGGGGCAATTCGATCTTTTTGCTACCTGGGTTAAAATTTTAAAGTGGTAGCAAACCGCAAAAAAAATAAATCTTCCCCCTGCAAAGGAGTTGTAAAGGCAGAAGTTTTTTTATCCTAATGTATCCTAATAATAATATTTTATCCTAATAATAATAAATTAATTATTTTTTTAATAATATTTTGTATTCCTTTTCTGGTACCTATAAAGTCCGCTCCAACGTTCCCCCTTTTTCATTAGCAATTTTTATATGGATGTGGTACCCCCTTGGCCCCTTCTTTATCTATTTATCCTAAAGTATTTTATGCACTTTAAGCATTATTAAATCACTATTGTTTAGAAAATACTGCGCTAATGGATAGAGGGAGCTGCTAACAGCACAATTGACATAAACTGTATAAATTCTTAAAAATATAAACAAGTGCTGCACTAATAAAGAATACAAATGAATAACACACAAATGGTGCAAAATATATCCAAATAGTGTCAATTGACTCCGCTAGTTGCCCTATTTATCGGCGTATAACACGCACTTTTTTCCCCTTAAAACCAGGGGAAAATCGCAGGTGCGTGTTATACGCCGATCCCCTGCGATCCCGACCTGTCACATTTTCAAAATCGCCGACCGCGATTTGAAAATGGCGCCGCCGGCGCCGAAATACACAGAGCCGGTCCTCGGCTCTTCCCGGCGGCTCTCGTTCATTTTCGGCTCCACTCGTAGTCCCGAGCGGAGCTATCCGAACCTACTCGGCTAGGTTCGGATAGCTCCGCTCGGGACTACGAGTGGAGCCGAAAGTGAACGACAGCCGCCGGAAAGAGCCGAGGACCGGCTCTGTGTATTTCGGCGCCGGAGGCGCCATTTTCAAATCGCGATCAGCGATTTTGAAGCCCAGAATGGCTGGGATCACTGGGGAAGTCTGCACTGGGGAAGTCTGCACTGGGGAAAGCTGCACTGGGAAAGTCTGCACTGGGAAAGTCTGCACTGGGGAAGTCTGCACTGGGGAAGTCTGCACTGACAAGGCTGCACTGGGGAAGGCTGCACTGGGGAAGTCTGCACTGACAAGGCTGCACTGGGGAAGGCTGCACTGGGGAAGTCTGCACTGACAAGGCTGCACTGGGGAAGTCTGCACTGACAAGGCTGCACTGGGGAAGGCTGCACTGGGGAAGGCTGCACTGACAAGGCTGCACTGACAAGGCTGCACTGACAAGGCTGCAATGATGGGCGTTTAAATGTAAGTTTTTTTTTCCCCTTCAACTTCCCTCCTAAAAGTTTTTTTTTTCCTTAAAATTCCCTCCTAAATTGGGGTGCGTGTTATACGCCGGTGCGTGTTATACGCCGATAAATACGGTAATTAGAGAAGCCAAAGGCCTGACAACTAGCATTTGCTGTGCAAGCCAAAAATGCATTAAAAGAGAAGTGTCTACATCGTATACAGAACTTCACTGTGTCTTATTGTGACTTTAAATAAATGGTCCCAGTAAATGTCCATGCACCCAATGTAAAGGGTGAACTGATATTGCCATTCCTTTCAGCTTTACCCCTCTCCTATTGATTGAACAGACAGAGATATAATTTTAGAAACATATATGTTTTAATACAGTGGGGTATAAAAAGTATTTAGTCAGCCACCAATTGTGCAAGTTCTCCCACTTAAAAAGATGAGAGAGGCCTGTAATTGTCATCATAGGTATACCTCAACTATAAGAGACAAAATGTGGAAACAAATCCAGATAATCACATTGTCTGATTTTTGAAAGAATTTATTTGCAAATTATGGTGGAAAATAAGTATTTGGTCACCTACAAACAAGCAAGATTTCTGGCTCTCACAGACCTGTATCTTCTTTAAGAGGCTTCTCTGTCCTCCACTCATTACCTGTATTAATGGCACCTGTTTGAACTTGTTATCAGTATAAAAGACACCTGTCCACAACCTCAAACAGTCACACTCCAAACTCCACTATGGTGAAGACCAAAGAGCTGTCGAAGGACACCAGAAACAAAATTGTAGACCTGCACCAGGCTGGGAAGACTGAATCTGCAATAGGCAAGCAGCTTTGTGTGAAGAAATCAACTGTGGGAGCAATAATTAGAAAACGGAAGACATACAAGACCACTGATAATCTCCCTCGATCTGGGGCTCCACGCAAGATCTCACCCCGTGGGGTCAAAATGATCACAAGAACGGTAAGCAAAAATCCCAGAACCACACGGGGGCACCTAGTGAATGACTTGCAGAGAGCTGGGACCAACGTAACAAAGGCTACCATCAGTAACACACTATGCCGCCAGGGACTCAGATCCTGCAGTGCCAGATGTGGCCTCCTGCTTAAGCCAGTACATGTCCTGGCCCATCTGTGGTTTGCTAGAGAGCATTTGGATGATCCAGAAGAGGATTGGGAGAATGTCATCTGGTCAGATGAAACCAAAGTAGAACTGTTTGGTAGAAACACAACTCGTCGTGTTTGGAGGAGAGATAATGCTGAGTTGCAATCAAAGAACACCATACCTACTGTGAAGCATGGGGGGTGGCAACATCATGCTTTGGGGCTATTTCTCTGCAAAGGGAACAGGACAACTGATCCGTGTACATAAAAGAATGAATGGGGCCATGTATCATGAGATTTTGAGTGCAAACCTCCTCCCGTCAGCATTGAAGATAAAACGTGGCTGGGTCTTTCAGCATGACAATGATCCCAAACACACCACCCAGGCAACGAAGGAGTGGCTTCGTAAGAAGCATTTCAAGGTCCTGGAGTGGCCTGGCCAGTCTCCAGATCACAACCCCATAGAAAACCTTTGGAGGGAGTTGAAAGTACGTGTTGCCCAGTGACAGCCCCAAAACATCACTGCTCTAGAGGAGATCTGCATGGAGGAATGGGCCAACATACCAGCAACAGTGTGTGACAACCTTGTGAAGACTTACAGAAAACGTTTGACCTCTGTCACTGCCAACAAAGGATATACAACAAAGTATTCAGGTGAACTTTTGATATTGACAAAATATTTATTTTCCACCATAATTTGCAAATAAATTCTTTCAAAAATCAGACAATGTGATTGTCTGGATTTGTTTCCACATTTTGTCTCTCATAGTTGAGGTATACCTATGATGACAATTACAGGCCTCTCTCATCTTTTTAAGTGGGAGAACTTGCACAATTGGTGGCTGACTAAATACTTTATTGCCCCACTGTAATGCCCTGTACACACGATAGGATTTTCCGATGGAAAATGTGTGCTAGGACCTTGTTGTCGGAAATTCCGACCGTGTGTAGGCTCCATCACACATTTTCCATAGGAATTTCCGACACACAAAGTTTGAGAGCTTGCTATAAAATTTTCCGACAACAAAATCCGTTGTCGGAAATTCTGATCGTGTGCACTCAAATCCGACGCACAAAGTGCCACGCATGCTCAGAATAAATTAAGAGATGAAAGCTATTGGCTACTGCCCCGTTTATAGTCCCGACGTACGTGTTTTACGTCACCGCGTTCAGAGTGATCGGATTTTCTGACAACTTTGTGTGACCGTGTGTATGCAAGACAAGTTTGAGCCAACATTCGTCGGAAAAAATCCATGGATTTTGTTATTGGAATGTCCGATCAATGTCCGACCATGTGTACAGGGCATATGTCTATGTTAATAACATTTATTTTTCTATATAATCGTGTATCTTTATCATTACGGTACTATTAAAGTCCAACCACCAAATTTTCCATTTTGATAGGATATAGGTACCCCCCCCCCCCCCCCTTTTGCCATCATTTACATTTTCTGGCACTCCCACAAAACCATAACTGCCAATTTGTTGTTTATCAGTGTTTTCTCATCTGTGTAGGCTCATGTTCCTACATTCCTCAACTTCAAAATCAACATCAGAAACAAATAATGCCTGTGCATTTTCAAGGAACAAGTGGCTGATGCTGTGTTCAAAAAACTCCTCCATGCATGGTGCTGGGGCTATGGCAGGAATAGCTGTGGACAAGGAGGTAAAATAAGCCACTCTGGCAGCTGTGGTGGACTGTGCACTAGTCTCTGCTTTTCGGGATGAGGAGGATGAGAATGGTTTAATAAGCCATTCCAACACCTCCTCTGCATGCTGTGGCTGGATAGCACTGGCAACATCACTAAACAGAGAAAATGGTGCCCTGCCTGAGGACGGACCATGTCCACCATTGTCTGTGGACACATACGTTGCTGACCCCCTCACAGTGGCATGGGAACATCTGCCTCTCCTTGTTGACTATGATGGGGGAGGGTGGTGCCTATTACCGAAATGTAATAGACACTGGAAAATGTGCAATTGGATGCACTTTAATCAATTGAAAGTGGTGTTTGGTGCATTTTAACTTGAGGGCTGCCGCTGACAGAAAGGTCAAAACTATAAAAAATAAATAAAAAAGGGGGAACAACAGTGCCGCAGTCAGAAAAACTGTGACTCACAATTTAAGAAAATGGGCAGCATGGGACAAAAAAACTAAATAAAAATAACATGCATCAACCAAAAAAAAAGGGGGGGTATACAGCTGTTGGATAGCGACTTGGTTTAATATCTTACTTCTGGTATTTCACTTCCTGTTTGACACAGCCAGGTAGGAATGAAACACATCAAAGCTTTGTAATCAGAAGAACAATGGCTTGGCTCAAGCACACCTGCTGTGAAATGTGGGATTACAGGCTTCAAAGAGAATAAGAGCTAGCTGAGATTTGACACAGGGCTAATAGAGACGCTGATCCTAGTGGACAATACAGCATGTTTCCTGAAGAATGGGCAGACATTCGAAGGATTACCTCTTGACGATTTCTATTAGATGGAAGGCAAATGGGGGTGGCTACGAGTAGGCGTGTATGTTTGAATGAAAAGAGAATACACACAGGGAGGTCTTTCTCTATGCCCCATGCTCTCCCTCTGCTGAGGTTGGTCTTTGCAAGCCTCATGTCTCGGCCATTTGAGGCCTTGCTCTGGGTGCTGGCTCGGGCCTAAACCATGTGGCCCGGACCCCGTTTATCATCCAGGACCAGCCGATAAAACCTTGTGATAAGTATCTTTGATATTCTTGTATTACATGTTTGATTGTTGTTATATGTTGTAGAGATATGCTGTTTAGTATATTGTGTTCTGATTGTAAGCTATGTAACGTTGTAATACCCTTTTAAAACTTTATGTTAGTTTCCTAATTCCTTGGCAAATAAATAAGATGTTGTTTTACTTGCAGCACCGTGTGTTTGGTTTCATAGCTAACCTGGTATTATTGTGATATTAACAATAACATGTGCTCAGAGTTTATTAGACCAACTAATTATAGGGACTAGACAAATTAATACACAGATATAATATTAATTATTATATCGATTACTTCAACAGCACTGTATAGAGCACTAAATGTTATGTATTGTGTTGTAAAACACAGCACCACACAGACATACTCCACTGACACACTACAATATACTGCAGTAAAACTGCATGGACATACAACAATATACTGCAGTAAAACTGCACTGACGCACTTCAATATACTGCAGTAAAACTGCACTGACACACTAAAATATACTGCAGTAAAACTGCACTGACGGGGGGTGTGTCCAAGATGGCAGAGGGAGCATCCCTGAGCTCCCTAGGACCGGAACTTATAATCCTCCTTTACTGGTTGCAGAACCCCAAAAAATAGATCCTACTGAGTCCCTCCTAACAGGGGGACCATTCCGGAACACTTGGGGGAAAAATCTGCCGGCCGAATACCAGGAAAAGGTGCCGCGGTCGTACTTCATGGACTAGGCTGAAGCCGCGGACTCGCTTAAAAATCCTGCCCACAGCCTCAAAGGGCCGGCGCGGTACCCGTTCGGACGCCGAGGGGGGGGTTCCGGCGGGCTCTCTCTGTCCCTCTCCGCTCCTGATACCCTCCCCAGGGTATGCAAAGGAGGAAGAGCCAGTCCCGCTCTTGGAAAAAGGCCTCCAGGCCCGACATTGCTGACAAGGCCGCAGCCGGGGCCTAGCCTAAGACTCCTGCCCAGAACCAGGCGTAAGACCCTGACAAGATGCCTGCCACGGCAGCTGATTTCAAGGCAGTTTTACAGGCCATAACCACCCTGACCGGTAAGGTGGATCATATCCAAACAAACGTGGAGTTCATTAGGAAAGACTTTAATGCCTTTCATGGTAGAATGACTGAGGTGGAGCAAAGGGTCTCGCAAGCAGAGGATACGATGGTACGTGACATTGGGACCGACATCCATGCACTTAAAGCCAGGGTGAAGACGTTTGAATCCCGCACAGAAGATGCAGAGAATCGCAATAGGAGAAATAATTTTTGCATTCTGGGACTCCCTGATGGGACAGAGGGCACGAATCCTACAGCCTTCGCTGAACGCTTATTGCAACAGCTACTCCCTGCAGCACGCTTTTCTCCATTCTTTACAGTGGAAAGGGCCCATTGCATACCCACTACCAGGGGACCCCAAGGAGCACCACCCCAAACTTTTATCTTCAAACTCCTTCATTTTCAGGACAGAGATATTGTGATGAGGGAGGCTAGCGCCCAAGACGAACTCCGCTTCGAAAATGCTAAGCTCTTAATCTTTCCGGACTATTCGCTGGCAACCCAAGAGCAACGGAAATCCTTTGATGCCGTAAGAGCGAGGCTCCGTTCTCACCATATCAAGTACAGCATGCTGTTCCCGGCCAGGCTGAGGGTGGAGGACGGGGAATCTGTTAGGTTCTTCATGTCCCCAGAGGATGCCTCCGGCTGGATCGACACACTCCTGCCCAGATAAGTGACCCACTTGATTGCCCGATTGAGCGGGTCATTGTCATCTGTTGTTTTTTCCTGCAATGTGCCTTTTGCTACACATGATCCTGGGTCTTCCTACTGGAACCTCATACCCTTCACATGTTGTGGTTTTTCACTTCTTAGCCTCGGGGGTCACACAACTGGATCTCGGAGGGCCCTCGAACCCTCATTGTTGCAGAGATGGCTCCAGGTCTGTATCCTACTTCTCCCCTCCTTTATGTATCTTGAACCCAGGCCCTCCCTTTGGAATATAACAGCATATACTCAGTTACCACTATCCCTATGGTTGGACATCTAACCCATAAGTGCCTGAACCACCTGTGGCCTTAAAGACATGCCTCTTTTATACATTGGCCCAAATAGGACCTCTCAACCCAGATCATCCACTGAGTGCCTCTACATACCCATCCTTATGGGTGTCGGGGGTATTGGGAGAGGATGCCCCTTGCCCCTTCTTGAGTCTGATTGAGACAACCTGGAGGGGGGATATATATGAAGGTTAACTCCGGGCACATCCTCCTCCCCCTTATTTCTTGTCACCCTGTTTTTTCTCCTTTGATACTGGTTTGATTAACTCTGCAACGTTAACATTTAAGTTTGTACCCCCGGTCTATAGCAAGAGAATGGATGTAACATCTCACTGCTGAACTGCGGATGCCGTTTTGCATGCGTTCCCCCATTACAGGCGTGTCGCCTTGGTTCTAACTTGGGATGCTGAGCCTCCCCAAAGTTGGGACTGGGGTTGGCGGGGTGGGGGGGTTGGTTGGGTTTATTATGTTACAACTGGTTTATCTGTTGTTTTTTCACAAGCGATGTAAACATGTATGTCACTAAATGTTTGGGATGCCACCTCCTGACCCATACAGTGGTCCGGACCTTGCATCTAAATTTGTGTGAAGGTCCACAGCTTGAAAATGTACCATTAGATGATTATGGCTGACTGTACTATTGTTTCATGGAACACTAGGGGTTTGAACTCTTCTGTGAAAAGGTCATTAGTGTTTCAATTTCTGAAAACCTATCATCCCCAAATATGTATACTGCAGGAAACTCACTTGACAGGCGGTAAGCTCTTGAGCCTTAGACGGCCCTGGGTGGGACATCAGTACCATTCCACATACACCAACTACAATAGAGGGGTCAGCGTTCTAGTTCATAAATCTTTGCCGTTCAAGCTGCCAGCGCTGGAACTAGACCCGGGGGGTTGTTTTGTTATACTTCATGCCATGGTCGACAGGTTGGAACTAGTGGTGGTGGGACTATACCTGCCCCTTCTGGCTTCCACGAGATTGCTTAATCAGCTTATTTCTAAGATTGCCATTTACGATACAGTTAATGTGGTGATGCTGAGGGATTTTAACTTGGCCCCGGACCCTGGGATGGACAGACTCTCGCCCGGAGCGGGCTCATCTTTGGAGCTGCTCTCCTGGGCGGAGGCCTCTAACCTGACTGATGTGTGCAGATGGCGTAACCCCTCCCGAAGGGCTTACACATGCCACTCAGCCTCACACAAAAGCCTATCACGTATAGACCTTGCCTATGTGGGGCGGTCTGTCCTTCCCAGGGTTAGAGAGATCACCATTCTCCCCCGTGGCATAATCGATCACGCCCCGCTTGCCTTGAAGCTGAACATGTCCAGTACACCGGGGAGAGTCTCTGGAGATTGTCCAGGTTCTGGTTATATGATTCCAGAATTTCAGAACCATATAGGTCTGAGGCGGTGCAGTATTGGCGGGAACTGGATCAGTCAGTGTCTCTGACCACGTCTTGGGACGCATTTAAGGCCTTTACCAGGGGTAGTTTACAGTCACATATCCTTAAGATCCGTAATGATCTAAGGGTGGAGACCCGAAAGGCTGAGGAGAGGGTGGCGGCACTTGAGGAAGAATACTCTGAGTCAGCTCCGAGAGCATACTCTGACTTCCAGGCAGCGTTAAGGGATGTTCTCCTGTTACGAACGTCAGTCACCAAAACTAAATTCCTACATCAGTCCCAAAGAATCTTTGAACACAGGGAGAAGACCGGCAGTATGCTGGCATGGCTGGCGAGGGAAAGCTCTTCCCCGGGGACCATATGTGACTTGGACGGGACGATCCTAACGGATCCCTCGTCCATTAATGACAGATTTGCATCATTTTACCAAGAGCTTTATGGTTCTCGAATGGACTGTACGGACAAAGAATTGACGACATACCTCAACGGGGTGGAGCTCCCTTGCCTGACTTCCACATTTAGAGAAGCTTTAGACGGTCCTATCCTATTAGAGGAGTTACAGCAGGCAGTGGCCTCCTTGCAAAATAGTAAAACGCCAGGCCCGGATGGGATACCTGCAGAATTCTTTAAAACTTATACAGAAGAAATACTACCATCGTTCAGAATAGTGCTGCAAAAAGCCATAAAGGGAAATTCGTTACCCCCGACAATGGCTGAGGCAGTTATAGTGGTCATCCTTAAACCGGGTAAGCCCCCTGAACAATGTTCTTCGTATCGCCCTATCTCCCTCCTTAATGTGGATGCCAAGTTATTAGTTAAGGTACTGGCCGGTCGACTGAACACCGTGATTACGGCATTGGTGCATGCGGACCAGTCTGGATTTATGCCAGGCAGGGGGACTGACATAAATATCCGACGTCTCCTTACACATCTCTCTAGGGCAAGCGGGGGCGGCCCGGAGGTAGGCCTTCGATTTGGTTGAATGGCGCTACCTCTTAGCTGGGTCCAGATGTTATACCACAACCCCACAGCCCGTATAAGCACAAATAATTAATTGTCCTTGCTATTTCCTCTATTCAGGGGCACCAGACAGGGATGCCCACTATCCCCTGGATTATTCTCGCTAGCCATGGAACCCACGGTAGCTCGTATTAGATCCGCTCCTTCAGTAAAGGGGATCCAAGTCAGTGTAATAACTGATAAAATATCCTTATACGCCGATGATACTCTCCTTTTCCTTAAAGATATCTCTTCCCTCCCACCAGCGCTACAAATAATAGATGAATTCGGATCATTCTCGGGCATTAAGGTTAATTGGGGGAAATCCCTCCTTTTTTTACTGAATGCGTCAGGTCACCACCCACCAACTGGCACCCCCCTAAACTGGACATCAGAGTTCAAATACCTAGGTGTAAGGATTGGGACTCCGCTATCCTCATATTATGAACTGAAACCTCAACCATTACTTAAAAACTTTTCGCAGAAATGTATAGCCTGGAGGACCCTTCCCCTATCACCAGTGGGTAGGGTAAACTTAGTTAAGATAGTTTATCTCCCCAAATTCCTTTACCTTTTTAGAAATGCCCCTTTGATCCCCCCGACCTCATTCTTCACAAAACTAAAAAGCATAATATCTTCCTTTGTTTGGAATGGTAGGACCCCACGACTGGCCATTACTACCCTTCAGCTGCCTGTCACCCAGGGAGGCCTGTCCCTTTCAGACTTTCAGATCTACTTCTGGGCGGCCATCCTGGTGATGGTCAGATGGTGGTTTTCCCAACTACAAGACAACCCAGCAGTGACCTTGGAAGCAGCCATAATGGGCTCATACTCCTCCCTCAGCAACGTGGTATTTAGGGGGGCGAGATCTCACCCTGGCATCACGGAACTGATGCGCACAACCATCAATGTATGGCATAGAGCCAGAGCCCGCTTTGTCTCCCCGAGACGTTCTCTCTCCACACTCTTCTCTGGGGCAATCCCAACCTATCACACATGAATACCGTTCCAGACCCCCAAGTTTGGGCAAGAAAGGGTATAGTTAAACTGAAGCATATAGTTGCAGGGGGTAAGCTGAGGTCCTTCCCTGATCTCAAAAGTTCCTACTCACTGGATGTTGTTTCGATACTACCAGGTTTGACATGCGTATAGGAAACAATTCCCAGCGCAACTCATATTGAAAATCAGACTCTGTGGAGGGACTACTTATAGCCAAGACCATAGATAAACCCCTTTCCTCCCTATATTTCCACTTGTCTATAACTCCTTTAAAGAAACTTGAAAAATCCCTAGCTAAATAGAAATTAGACATCCCAGATCTGTCAGAGGAGGAATGGGAGACATGTGTATCTTCCTCTGTCATTAATATGATCTTGGCCAGAGACCGATTTATGCAGGTCAAGTTCCTCCACAGAGACTACTACACTGCAAAATGGTTAACAATTATGAATCCTAACACCCCGGTGGCCTGTCCTAGATGTGGTCAGAGCTCCGCCTCCTTCTTTCATATGAAATGGTCCTGTCCCCGCCTCGGAGACTATTGGTCGGAGATAGCTGACACTCTTAGCCGGGTTACCTCTCTGGAACTGGAATCAAACCCCAAACGAATGCTGCTCAATGTTTTTGACTCTAGGGCAAGGGGTAAATATACTAGATTATTTTTAAATTATGCTACATTCTATGCTCGTAGAGATATTCCTTCACTGGAAGGACGCTACGCCTCCCAGGGTGTCCTCATAGCGCCTAACACTGTACTCGGTGATGCCATTGTATAAGCTTACCTATGCCATCCGAAACTGTCCTGGCAAATTTGACAAAATATGGTCGGGATGGATAGATGCCTGACGTACAAAAGTGGTCGATGATCAACAAGATATAGTTGCTGGACCTGCCCTGCAATAGTGTACCACTGTTATGGACTTTTAAATGTACAGTCGTTGTTTGAGTTCTGTGAAATTGGCAAATTAGATGAGGTCCCTCCTTCACTCCCCCCCTCCCCCCCCTCCCCCCCCCCTTCCCCCGGGACCTCCTTAACTAGTATTGCTGAAATTTACTATCTCCGAACCCATATCCTAATGTGCTGTAACTTGACACCCCTGCACATCTTTCTCCTGTTCAATTGTGTAGCCCATTCGTTCTGTGACAACTCATGTAACAATACCTATGTGAACAACTGTGTATATGCATCGCTTGTACTGTAAAAATCGAAATAAATATTTTTCTTGTTAAAAAAACTGCACTGACGCACTACAATATACTGCAGTAAAACTACACTGACGCCCTTCAATATACTGCAGTAACACTGCATAGGCACACTTAAATATACTGCAGTAAAACTGCACTGATCCGCTTCCATATACTGCAGTAAAACTGCACTGATGCACTTAACTATACTGCAGTTGCAATGGGGACCAAGTGTGCCCCGTTGTACACAAACTTGTACCTGGGGGGGTGAGAGCGCGAGGTCTTCACCTCGGATGATTCCTCAATATACCTGCGCCACACCTTGTTGTGGCACAGGTATATCGATGACATCCTTATTTTGTGGATGGGAACCCCCAAACTTTTAACGGAATTTGTAGAGAAGCTTAATCATAACAACTACAATTTATCTTTTACCTTTAACTGGCACAGAGAAACCCTTTCTTTTCTTGATTTGAATATACATAAAGACCCAGAAGGGGCCATTACCACCAATTTACATTGAAAAGACACAGCAGGTAATTCTTTACTGCATTCCACAAGTGCCCATCCATCTCATTTAATCAATTCCATTCCCAAGGGCCAGAATTTACGGGCTCGACGGAATTGCACCAATGAAGAGGATTTTAAAATCGAAGCCTCGGAGCTGCAGAAGCATTTTTTAGATTGTGGGTATAGTAGGAGATCCCTCAAAAAAGCATATAAAAATGCTAATGATAAGACAGTCTCTTATTGTTTCAAGACGAGAAAGAAACCCTATCTCAACCTCAGGGCATTCGCCATATTACCAAATTCAATAACCAATCTGCAATCATCAAAAGAATTTTAAACATCCACTGGCATCTTCTAAGAGACGATCCCATGTGATTTACAAACACAATGAGTCCCTACGAGACTTTAGTCACTTTATGCCACAGGGATCCAGGGACCCCTGTGGGACTTTAACACGAGGCACCTTTCGGTGTGGCAACTGTGACTTTTGTAAGTATATTCCTACAGGCAACAATATTATTTTACCCACATTTTGTTAATTGTGACACCATCAGCATCGTATACCTACTCACATGCGGATGTGAAAATTATTATGTTGGCAAAACCAAACAAAATTTTTGGAGACGGATAAAAGAAATAGAGATAGGTGTCACCAAAAAACCCATACCCAGGCATTTTGCAGAATTTCATGACTACAATACAGCATCACTAATGCTGGCCATACACTATACGAAAAATCGGCCGAAAAATCGTTCGTATGGACACTTCGTTCGTTTTTCGGCAAGTTAGTAGGTACAAATCGATAATCGTTTGTGACGTTTTTGTGGAAAAAAAACGAACGGCATGTTTGGAAAATTTCTGCCGAACGTACGATAAATTGCAAGGTTAATGTGTTTCCCGTCCGAACTGCCTGCACTAGGTATATGTAAAAAAACGAACACAAAATTATTTATTCATGTCCACTGAACAGATTATCGGACATTATATGATGGCACGATCGTTTGCGGTCACGGTCGAACGTTCGTTTTTCGAAAATGGGTTCGGCCGATTTTCTGTATAGTGTATGGCCAGCATAAGATTCCAGGTACTGGCTCGGGTACACCTCCCTATTTGGGGTGGTAATTTTGATCAGAATATCCTCCAGGTAGAAGCCAGATGGATATTTAAATTAAGGGCACTCTATCCACCAGGAATGAATGATGCTATTAGCTACGCCCCTTTTCTGTAACTATGCGATTCGGATTGTCGCCTCCATCTATTTTTAATTTGGTGATGCCACCCATCTCCATGCTGTTTAATATAAAGTATTATGCCCCGTACACACGGTCGGACATTGATCGGACATTCCGACAACAAAATCCTCTGATTTTTTCCGACGGATGTTGGCTCAAACTTGTTTTGCGTACACACGGTCGCACAAAGTTGTCAGAATTTCCGATCGCCAACCACGCGGTCACGTACACCACGTACGACGACACTAGAAAAGGCCAGTTCAGAACCAAGCGCAGCACCCTTTGGGCTCCTTTTGCTAATCTCGTGTTAGTAAAAGTTTGGTGAGAGACGATTCGCGCTTTTTCAGACTCGTGGCTTTCAGATCATTTTCTGCGGATCAGTTTGTACTTGTGGGTTTGTATCAGCTCTTCAGTGCGTGCAGTCAGTTTGTATTGGAGTTTCCTGTGCGATCTTGTCTGCTCGTTGCTGTTTTTCAGGTCGCTCTTCACAGGCCTTGCTGTTCTTCAGTGCGTTCTGTTACTTCGTTCTGAGCAGCCGACCATTTTCTTGCCATGTTGCGTATACGTACTCCTCGTAGAGTTCGTGCTGTGCGGGGGCTTGGTGTTGGGGTCCTGACCTTGACACAAGTCCAGTCCATGAACAGGGTGGGGAGGAGTTCATGGACCAAGAACTGGTTGCTTCAGCGTGACCAGTTCTCTCATATGCCTTTGCTCCGTGAGATCCGTGAGAATAATCCTGATGATTTCAGGATCTTTCTCAGGATGACGGACCCCGTATTTCACAGTTTGTTGGCTTCGCTGACCCCCTATATCAGCAGGCAGTAAACCTGCATGAGGTAAGCCATCACTTCGGAGCAGAGGCTCGTCGCTACCCTGCGGTACTTGGCGACAGGGAGAAGCCTGCAGGACATGAAGTTCTCAACAGGCATCTCCCCCCAGGCTCTGGGAATCATTATCCTGGAGACCTGTTCTGCCATCATCCAGGTCCTGCAGAAGGAGTATATGAAGGTAAGATTTTTATCCTTTAATCTCACATTTTATTGTATTTAATGTTTGATAATATATTGTATTTCTTTCCTCATTCCCTAATTACCATGATTGTAATATGCTGTGAATGTCCCCTTTGTTCTCATGCATGCTGGATTTTTATGTAATTATTTTTTTAGTCCTTCATACATATTTGCCTTCACTTACTTCCCCAGCATGGTCTCCTGCCCCTATATTCACCTCATGTAGTCATTTAACAATATATTTTATCAGCTCCATAGTAGTGCTTTACCCCAAACACCCCCTAAAATGTATAGAAATCTGATTTGTGCTTTAAATTCAGGCAGAGTGCCAGAGGCTTTTTTTTGTAGTGTCCCCAAATCATTTTTATTAACCCTCCCTCCCCCCAACTGCTAAGTCAGCTGATACCAATTCTCTATCTATCCTCAATCATCTATCTGCTGACTTTGCCAAACCCATACACACTATACCCACCTCTTTTGTGGTCAGATGTATGGATGAATTCCCCAAAGCATGTAGTGCAAGGGCCTGCCTGTATACTTTCAAATGGTACTGTTTAAAGTTTTTGTATCCTATTATTATCTTGATAGGTAATAGCAGAATGTCCAAATGTGCTCAAATGTGTACAATGTGTATTTATATCTTTGTATTATGACACTTCTTACCTGTCCAGTGGGCTGCCAATAGTGTAACTAAGGAGGGGCTGTTCCAAGTAATACCCTGCATTTAGGCATTCATCTCTCAATGAAGTGAAAAGGTTACCTGTCCAAGATTCCCCCCCCCCCTATAATGTTAGAAATGGCCCATGAGAGGGCCCATGAGAGGGGGGGGAGGGGAAATATGATAGGTGTACCTTATACTTTGGTGTTGTAAAATTCCCCTTAATAAATGTTATCTGAATGTTGGCCAAGAATGTTTGTGTCTAATCTGCTTTGCATATTTATGTGCAAAAATATTCAGTTTTCCTCAACAGTTTCCTTCCACGCCACAGGAATGGCAGACTGTGGCCTCCCACTTTGCCCAGCGGTGGGACTTTCCTAACTGCGGAGGGGCAATTGATGGGAAACATCATCCCACCACCCAACTCGGGGTTGTACTATTATAATTACAAGGGGTTCAATAGTATTGTGATGTTGGCGGTGGTGTTGGCTAATTACGACTTCCTGTATGTGGACGTGGGGAAGAATGGCCGGATGGCCGATGGTGGAGTCATCGCCAAGACGGAGTTTTACAGGCGTCTCCAGAATGGCAGCTTGGACTTGCCACCTCCAGAAGAGAATGTGGAAGGACTCCCATTCGTCTTCTTGGCGGATGAAGCATTTGCACTGGGGGACCATCTTATGCGGCCATTCCCGATGAGGACCCTCACCCCGGAAAAGAGGGTTTTTAATTACCGGCTGGCCAGAGCCAGAAGAGTGGTGGAGAACACATTTGGAATCATGGCCAGCCGGTTCCGCCTATTTCTGACACCCATCCATATGGCAGAGTATAAACTTAATCATATAATCCTGGCGTGCTGTGTTCTACATAACTTTTTACGCCAACATTCTGCCAACTATGCTGGCTCAGTTGGGCCTGAGGCCGGAATTCTAAATGAAACAACCCTGACCTTGAAAGTGGCCGTCCTGGCTTGCCCTCCCTGAGTGCCCATGATGTCCGGTTAAGATACCTTGAGTTCTTTGCGGGTAGGGGGGGCATCAATATGCCAGACAATTTGTGAAGCCTTTATCAAATAAAAACAAAAAAAGAGCAAATCTTTGGTGACATTTACTGCTTGTGTTTGTTTTAGCTGACCCTAACAGAAATGTGGGGAGTCCTGAAAATGGCGTGATTGTGTAACCTTATACAAAGCACTGTTGGGTGTTATTTATTAAAGGCAAAGACACTTTGCACTACAAGTGCACTTGAAACTGCACTTGTAGTGCAAAGAGGATTTGCCCTTAGGAAATAACCCCCATTTTCACAGAAAGCATCAATTACATCACCACAAAAGTGTTGTAGTGTTGAGACAATAATCCACACATTCTGGATTAACAATCTTTTTAATACCAGCACAATCACATGTGCATTTAGAAAAGGTTTTTAAAACAAACCAACATGTTTGTTGTATAACAATTTTTGGGGTGGCATTATAAAAAATAGAAATGTCCATTTAAGATAAAACAGGCATGTGTAAAACCAACAAGAAAGACACCAATCTTGAACTTACAAAGTTCACATTTGGTCGAACTTGAAGGCAATATCAGACATGAGTATTTAGGAACTGTGTTTGATATTGCGTTCAGATGGGATGAAGTCACCCCAGGAAAAGCCAAATTTGGAAGATGCACACAAATTTGCCAATGTCAACATGTGCTACCTGCCATCATGGGGGATCAAGGGACGTGTTTTGGGGGAGAAACCCCTTCCTCTCAGCTACTTTATTATTTAGGAAGGGGTTGCACCCCCAAAACGCGTCCATTGATCTCCCGTGATGGCAGATAGCACATGTTGGCACACTGTGTGCATCCTCCAAATTTTGCTTTTTGAAAAATCGCTAAAACATTTTTAACATTGTAGCACACAAAAAAAACAAAGGGATTTGGAGGGGTTTTAAACTCGCCCCAAAACATCAATAATGTTTTTATTTTTTTGAATAACATCATTGATGTTTTTCTTGAGGTTTTCCAAGGCTAAATTACACCCCATGATCTCCCCGATCAGGATCTGGGCACTTTCTGATGTGAAAGGATCTGGATCCACAACATCACAATCACCTAAAAAGAGAGAAACCAAAAAAAACAGGTATCAAAAATATGCCGGCATCCATCTCTTACCTGAGCCTGTGGTCGCAGACACTCACCTGTTGTGGTGACAATTTCCACCACATCTTCCTACCCCTGCTCTTCTTGGGTTGGGGGTATTTCCCCTTCTTCCAGAGGTGGGGGGTCTGTGGTCTCCTCGGATGAGGGGTGTCCTCTGAGTCTTTTCTCCCCTATGTAAAACAAAAATGGTATACTTAGCACACAGATATTTGATGGCAGAACTATAAATAGGAAACATTGCTTGGAAGTTGGGTACAATTGTCTATTTTGGCAGAGTTCCAAAATGTAGCATTTTCAGTGTCCTTTGTCAAGCTGCAATACTTTACCTGTTTGGTACAAGCTTCATAGATGGAGTTACCCCTATAGTATACACTGGAGCACCTGTGTGGCCCCCCTAATAAAAATGGTGTTCTGGGGTCCCACACTAGTGCTCCAGTGTCCAGATGTGAAAACAGCTGCTCAGTGTCCTCTCCTTACACAGAATCTAGTTTGCATTTCATTCTAGTAACAAAGCCATCTACACAACCAAATTAGTTTCATACAAGTAGGGCGTAAAAAATGTGGCCAAATGCATATGGCCAAAACAATGTTGTTTTATAGGCCGAAAGAAAAATGTTTGATACGAACGAATAATGTGCCCATGAACATGAAAGTTGCCATTTTAAAATGTACACTTGTAAGAAAAGCACATGGAGCAGCACGAATGTAATAAACACAAAAAGAATAGGAACACAGCACAACTACTTACTTTTTTGCAGCACTCTCTGGATCTTTCTGTACTGCTCGTGTTCACGTAATTTGAGGTCCAACCACCGCTTCCTGAGCTGATCTTTCGATCGATGTACCCCGAAATTCCGGTGCAGACTTTTGACCACTTTCGCCATGATCTTGGCCTTTCTGACATTGGGGTTGGGGTAAGGTCCATACTTCCCGTCATAGTCGGCCTTCTTCAGGATGTCAACCATCTCCAACATCTCCCCAAAGGACATATTTGAGGCCTTAAATCTCCTTCTGGATCGGGACGTCTCCGGATCCGGGCTTTCCTCCTCCTCCTCCTCGTTCCTGTAATTAGCACGCACCTGCTGTGTATCCGCCATGTGCTCTTCCCCCACTGCGCAGAACAAAAAGGGGCGGGGAATAGACTAGAAAGAACGTCAGGAGCGGGCGGAGTTACACGCATGCGCAGTGTGTATAAAGCGTAACACGCATGCGTATTACGTACGATCTGTGAGCGGAGGAAGGAGCATCGGAGGCGCCGATCTAAACTTGGGCCTATACAGCTTTGAAATTGAAGCCTATATTGTAACAAGATTAGGAGAGTTTGGCCTGACCTTAGGGTTTGTCTTGTGTTGTGTCTTGCAGAGAAAATGGATGGCTTCAATGACCACAACTTCCTCCCCCTGTTCATAGACAAATACAGGGAGCTGCCCTGTCTGTGGCAGGTGAGACATCCCCATTATAGCAATAAACAAAAGAGGCAGGCAGCGCTGGAGAAACTGCTGGAGTTGGTGACGCCGGTGGTCCCCACAGCAGCCATCCCCTATTTAAAAGCCAAAATTGGTGGCCTGAGGAGCACTTATCTTAGGGAGCGCAAGAAGGTCACGGATTCCCAGAGATCCGGAGCTGCAGCAGTTGACGTTTATGTCCCCAGGCTGTGGTACTATGAGAGACTGCGATTTCTGTCAGACCACACTGAAGTCAGGGAATCCCTCTCTACTCTTCCTTCCACTCTTCCTTCCACCCCAGCTGAGGCTTCCGATGTCCAACCTGGGCCTTCCAGCCAGGAAGAAGTGGAGGAGCCCAGCTGGAGTCAGGTATAGCATTCTTCTACAGATTTCTTGTCAATAAAGAAATGATCTTTACTAGATGTTATTATTGATCACTAATTGCTGATTGAAAAAAGTGTTTTACATATCAATAGACAGTAGTGGGCACCCAAAATTGGGACAAGAATGAAAAAAGCTGGGCTCAGAATGATAGTCTGTTATATTTGTTAACATTCAATTTGCAACAGTCAGGAGGTGACAATTGTGTGTGAATGATGACTAAAAAACTAAAACTATGTCCCTTTTTCATGCACAGGAAGTCCTCAGCCAGGAGGAGGCTGTGGAATGTGGCAGCCAGGAGGAGGCGGGGATTAGTGGCAGCCAGGAGGAGGCGGGGCTAAGTGTCAGCCAGGAAAAGCCTGGGACAAGTCGCAGCCTGACAGAATCGCAGGTTCCTCCCCTCCGCCTTCCATACAAAAGAGCGAGGAAGGGGAGTCACATTCAGGATTCTGCACGCTTATTCAGGAGGCTTCTGCGTCCCTCCGAGCCTTACCCACTCCTGAAGAGGCCTTTGCCTGCATGGCTGCCACAAAACTGCAGGGCATGCAGGAGGGTCAACGCCTCATGTGTGAGCAACTTATTTATAAAGTCCTAACTAAGGGGGTGAGTGGCGAAATCACACCCAAGACCGACATGATTGAGTTGGACCATCCTCCTCCTCCTGCTGCCACAACTCCACCACCACAGCCACAGCGTGGAAGGAAGCGTGGAAAGAAGACAAGAGAGTGATGACCCTGGGTTCAGTCTGGTCTGACAAAAGCTGCAGTCTCTTGTATGACCACAGCCTGGGGACACAGATGTCATCTGCTGCTTTCCGGATCTCTGGGACTTCTGGACCAGACTGCACTCCCTTAGATAAGGACTCCTAAGGCCACCAATTTTGCTTGAAAATAGTTGATGTCTGCCCTGGGGGTCCAAGGCTTCACCCATTTCTGCTGTTTCTCCAGCATTGCCCCCCTCTTTGTTTAGTTGTGAGCCCTTAATAAATGAATTTTTTGGGAAAATTATACTCTCCTATGTGTGTTTTCATTCAAAAAGGACAGTTTGTTGGTGAGGATTCAGGTACATTTCTAAAGTACAATGTGAAATTAACAAGAGACAACAACACCAAACAATCTCCTACAGATTAAATAGAACAACATATCAATGGTGTTGTGGTAACTTGACACACAAAACACACACAAAAATATTCTGGAGTAAAAATAAAAATACAATAAAACAAAGATCAGCCTTTAAAAAAAGACAAACCAAAAAAAAAAATAATCTGCCTTAAAACCAAAAAAAAATTCCAACACAAAAAACATGTTTGTTTATGTGCTTAGTGAATCTCTACCCTTAAGCTAATATTTGTCTTTTTGGATTAAATCTCCAGCAAGCTGAAAATTCAGCCTTTTTTCCTCATTCTGGGATGCCTCTCTCTTTTGACCGTCTCTTCAAGGTTTAGAGATATATATCTTCCTCTTACCAGAGTGAAAACTACAATTCAAGCATAGTGTATCTTTTGATCCATAGGATCACACTAATTCTCTAATAAAATCTAGCATATATATCTCCACGTAACCACTTGGTAAGCAATCATAAAAATTTTTGAACTTTATAAGGATATTATTGTGCCCCCCCCCCAACACACACAACGGAAAATTGTATACTCACCTTTCCGTAATTTTCCTTTCCTGTCGCATCTTCATGGCAGCATACACTCTGGGTTGTGACTCCGCCTCCACAACCTGATAGGACCACATAGCTATAAATTGATGAGTAGGCACCCGCCCCAATATTCTCTGTATATATAAATCACCTCAGAAGGGTGGGCGATTGTATGCTGCCATGAAGATGCGACAAGCTTTCCATCCTGAATGACTCCACCCGGATGGATCTGTTGAGATTCTTTAAATCTAGAACTGGACGTAGATCCCCCGATTTCTTTTTGACGAAGAATAGCGGAGAATAAAATCCCCTGCCCCTCTGTGCTGGTGGAACCTTTACTATCGCCCGCTTTTGGAGAAGATCCTGAACATAATTCAGTAGTGACAACCTTTTTTCCCGAGATGGAGGAATGTGGGTTGGACAAAATTGATCCCTTGGGGGTCGATTTTTGAAGGACCACCTGTGGCCGATAATGATGGTGGCCAGAGTCCAGGTATCCTTTATGGTCTCCGCCCAGGCCAGCTTGAATCTGGAGAGTCTTGCTCCCACTACCGCTGGCTGGACGGGCGCACCTTCAAAAGGACTTCTGATCACTGGAAGTGGGAGTCTTGGGCTTTTGCAACTTCATAAAAGATGACTGAGGATTTTTCCAGCTCTTACGGTACTCTTTCCCAGGTCTGTACGCTTTTGCGTCTCTATACCCTCCGGAAGGTTTCGCTTAAAGGGAGGAGGTCTCTGCTGTTTGGGCCTTCTATCCGAGGGAATGAGCCCCGACTTGCCACCAGTCACCTTAGAGATGGCTGAGTCCAATTTCGTCCTGAAGAGATTCTCCCCTTCAAACGGGATGCGACACCAATTGGACTTGGAGGCTGGATCCGCCATCCAGGGCTTCAGCCATAACGCTCTTCTGGCCGTTACCGAGGCCAGCATAGACTTCGATGCAGACCTAATCTTATCGACAGAGGCCTCTGCCACAAAGTCGCCCGCCAAGCTTAGTTCTTGCAAAGCTTTGACTATTTTTTCTTGGTCTGCACCCTCCAATACGAGCTTCTCGGTGTTTGCAGACCAGCTCGAGATGGCTCTTCCCACCGCTGCAAGCGCTATCGCAGGCCTGCAGGCGCCTCCTGCCGACAGGTAAGCCCTCGCGCGAAGGAGATCTTCTATAGTGGGAGCGACTGTGTCTAGAATATGATCTAGACCGGCTCCTCCTGCAACTCCCTCTGTGTCCCGAGCGGCTTCTCCTGCGATAGGAATGGCTCCGTCTGTGTCTGGAGCGACTTCTTCTATGCAAGGTCTCTCTCTGTCTTGAAGCAGACGTTCCTGAGGACCTGATAGGGCTGACCAATTTAGGTAGCATTAGTAGTGCTCTCTTTTTCAATCTTCACTACTTACCATGTCTCCCCCCCCCCTTACCTATTAGGCTGGCGGTGATCTGCTGGGGCAGCGGTCTCCATAGTGGAGGAGTGGTGAAACCTCCAGAAACAGTAAGGATTAAGACATGCAGAAAGGATAAAGTTTAGGGGACAGCTGGACCAAAAGACAGCATACCTACCTTTTGTAGAGCGTTTTTTAAGAAAAAAAACTGTCTCAGGTCAGTCACACAGCAACAGCAGTGAAAAACTGACATTGGGGCTTTTTAAATTTGCCGCCATTAGACACCCGGCGCCATCTTGGAACATGGCAAAGGCAGAGAAGCGCCCTGAAATGACGCACTGCGCATGCGCGAGAACACCGAGGACGCTCGGCGATCACAGGGGATGGTTTGGAAGACAACAGAGCCCAGAAGGTAGGAGAGAGTGGGGGGGGAGACCGCTGCACACAACTAAGCCTATTTAAGGCTTATTTCCTGAGGCCAAGCTGAGACTTCCAAGGCCATTCCACCAACAAGCCTATTTAAGGCTTTATATGGGCTGCTAACACGTCAAGCCTGTTTAAGGTCATGGTCAGGCAGAGATATGAAAAAAAGGGGGTTCCCCTGAGATCACCAGAGTGGGGCTCCTTCCATTTAGCTCGTTTAGAGGCTGTACAGGAAGGACTTCCACCCAGGAGAGGCTAGAACCTGGCTGGGGCGAAGCGGTAAGGGGGTGCTGATCCATGCGCTCCTGACAGGTGAGGAAAAATAAGAGAATACTGGGGCGGGTGCCTACTCATCAATTTATAGCTATGTGGTCCTATCAGGTTGTGGAGGTGGAGTCACAACCCAAAGTGTATGCTGCCATGATGCGACAGGAAACACACTTTGGAGGGTTCCTATATTTCTTTTTTTTTTTGTATTTTTATCACTCTCATTCCTCGTTCCTTTAAATTTTCCACAACCCCCCCCCTTTTCCCCCTTTTTTTTGTATCCTCTCTTCCCCCTTTTCCTTCACTCCTCCCCTTTCCCGTCCCCCTTTTCCCTTTCCTTCCACTTCCCACTTTAATTTCCTTTCACCCATCTTCCTTCTTCCTTCCTTCCTATTTTCATTCTTTTTCTTTCCCCTTGCCCTTTCCCCTCCCCCATTCACTTTTGCTTTTCTTTCTACTCTTTATTCCTTCTTTTTTGTGCAGCGCTTCTTGGCTTTTTCTTTCTTTTTTCTGTTCCCGTCATTCTTTTCTTCTACTCCACTTTCTTTCCCTCTCCCCCTTTCCTTCTCCTTCCTTTTTCTTCCCTTTTCTTTTCCTTCCTTGCTATCCTGCTTCATATTTATTCTGTCCCCTCTTTCTCTTGTGTCTTAGTAATTTTAGGTATCTTTATTTTTTTGAGGCCACCATTTGACCATTTGACGTATCATTCTTTTTCATCTGCATGTATAGGGACCCACCCATTCCTCCCGGTTAAGGTGGGGTGGAGTTTTCCCATGGGCTCCCAGGCCTCACATTGTCCCGCCGAGCCAGTGTCCTCTGATTACAGTTTCTGGGTGAGTGAGAGATACGCCTTCATGAAACACTATGGTCTGTGTGTGTGTGTGTGTATGTGTATGTATATATATATATATATATATATATATATATATATATATATATATATATATATATATGTGTATGTGTATGTATCAGTGGCGGCCCGTCCATAGGGGGCACCTGGGCGCCGCCCCCCCCCCCCCCTCCAGGCAGCAAAAAAATAAAAAAAAAATTCTTTTTATTACTGGCCCTTTAAAATTTTAAAAAAAGGAAAAAAAAGTCCTTAAGTGCACTGTGTTCGGACGCCGGACACAGTGCGACGCCGGACACAGTGCACTTATAGGAAGCGCCACGTCTATGCAATCACGAGATTGCAGAGGTGGCGCTGCATTTGCGGGCGTTTAGCCCGCCTTGTGATGTTTTCTGAAGCGCCGAGTAGCTTCCGCCCGGCCATAGTAATACATACTACAGGCGCCGGGCGGAAGCTACTCGGCACTTCAGATTTGATTGACATCTGCCCTGAGTCAGATGTCACTTCCTGATTCTCTCTCTCATTGCGCCCGAGAGAGAAAACAGGAAGAATGCTGGTGCCAGTGTGAGGAGGAGGACACCACAGGAGACCCAAGGTAAGTACCGCTGGTGCTGTGTGGAGAATGGGGGGGACAGAGGCTACATTTGGGGGGACAGAGGCTGTATTGGGGGGGACAGGCAGCATTTTGGGGGTGGATAGAGGCTGCATTTTGGGGGGGGGGACAGAGGCGGCATTTTGGGGGCGGATAGAGGCTGTATTTGGGGGGGGACAAAGGCTGTATTTGGGGGAAAGAGGCTGTATTTGGGGGGACAGAGGCTGCATTTTGGGGGGGCAGAGGCTGCATTTTGGGGGGGACAGAGGCTGTATTTGGGGAGACAGAGGCTGCATTTGGGGGACAGAGGCTGCATTTTATGGCACACAGGCATGCTGCATGTAATGGGACACAGGCATGCTGCATTGGGGGGGGCAGAGGCTGCATTTGGGGGGGGACAGAGGCTGCATTTGGGGGGGGCAGAGGCTGCATTTGGGGGGACAGAGGCTGCATTTTATGTGACAGAGGCTGCATTTGATGTGACACAGGCTGCATGTAAGGCCGGACTGCTGGGGACACCTGATGGCATCTGGTTGTAGGCGACGTGGCTAGTGACACACTCGGGGCTCCCACTGATTCTGCATTATGGTGAGTTGAATGATTTAATTTTATATTACAATGTAATAATAGAAATAATGCGCTTCAATCATCCTGACACCATAACAACCATGGTGCCGGGATGATTGAAGCGCTAACACCAGGTGTTTGGAGTATCTTTATCTGCTGATTGTTAAACTTTCTAGAATACACATTTCTATTGTTGTGTAGGATCTAGGCCTGCTGTTCCTCTCTCCCTCTCCCTCCATCCCTCGTTCATCTCAGACGCTAACCACACCACCTTAGAGCCACGCCCACTATTTCTCTGAAACCACGCCCATTTTCACCAAGTTGGAGGGGTCAAATAGGAAGGGCGGGGTCTGGCGCCCCCCCATCCTAAAACTTCACCAGCCGCCACTGGTATGTATATGTATGTATGTGTATGCTTTTATATAATTCCATAGTTTAGCGTCACATATCTGGATAATTAACAGCATGCAATTGACTCCCTTTGTTCTAGCTCCCTGTGTGAAAAGCATCGCTATATACCCCCAATGAGTTGAAAATGTAACTGCATTTGTTTGTTGAATGTTTTACAAATATTTTTATTTTACTGATAAATATATATGATGATATACTATTAATATATACCTATGTAAGGATTCATGCATGAACGTCTGTATACAGTGTGTATTCAATTCTTATCTATGTAATTATATATTCTATACAGTACTAATTGATGATCAATCTGTAGAATTCACACAACGTCATACTGTGCTATCTTCAAGGCCCTGAGGAAGCGGCACTGTCCACGAAACGCGTAGGCCATATTTCTATTAATTGTTGGGGATCTGCACACCCTGAATTCAAACCTAATCGTACAAACTGTAATGTACTTTTTTCAACTGTTTTTATAGTAAATAAAATTGTCTATTTTTTCATAAGTTTGTTATTGTATTTCATTTCTCAGAGGCACAATTAAAGTCCCATCCAGTTCCATATATTTTTTGAAACATAGTTGCATATACTGCAGTAAAACTGCACTGATGTACTTCAATATACTGCAGTAAAACTGCACTGACACACTTCAACATACTGCAGTAAAAATGCACGGACGCACTACACTGACACTACAGTAAACTGCATGGATGCACTACACTGATGCTGCACTATCACTATATTCACACTACACTGACACTCTACACTCATGATAGAATCACAGCAGCACACTATAGCACACTAACTTGCTAGTAGCAATTAACAGAGCCCTGTTCTATCTATCTCCACTCCAACATCACACTGCAAATGGCTCCTCTGGGAAGAGACCTTTCATAGTGTGGGGTGATTCTCTGAGAAATGAGCCATGATTGGGCTAAGTCATCATGACTTTCTCCAGTCATGGGTCTGACAGTGCTCTGTGCCCTGATTGAGCAAAGCCTTCATTTCTTCAGCCAATCATGTTTTAGAATGCACTGTGCAGTGGGCCCAAAAAATTGTCGAACGCCCTGCCAATTCAAGTGTTCGCCAAACAGCGAAACAAGCAGACCAATACCAACCCCCCCCCCCCCCCCCCAACAAGTTGACCTTATAACCGCTTTAAATGATGCCCCCATTTCCACATGAAAAAACTAAGTTACAACACAGAACCATGATGAGAAAGTTATTGCACAACATAATCACGCAGCAAGACAGTGTGGGAGATTTTTAAAAAGTGTCTTTCCGGGTTTTTGCTAAGCTATTCTTTTTTTTGCTCTTTGTTCTTTTTTAAAAAATTGTAGGAAACTTTTAATTGAATTTGCACATTTGTTTTCTCAAATGTGTATTATTCTCAACATTTCCACATTATTAGGCAAGCTCTGCACAATTCACATAGGCAATCACTGAATCAGCCTTTTTATACATCTCCTTCAAAAATGGTAATGCAGCATAAGACATTATCCTTACCATGTTTGCCAAACCATTCACAATGTTAAAATGGAAAAAGAAAGCTCAGTTCAGCGAAAAATAATAGAATAACCATTTGGTGCATAAACACCTTATATCTTTGTAGCCATATTAACAGCAACCTAGAAATCACAAAAAAATCAAAATATGATGGCCATGAGATTTAATCATAACATCAACATTTAGTGTACAGAGTAGCAGCATAGTACTGTAATGGGTATGGTGATTATACTAGGTATAAGGAGCAGGAACATGGTAGAAAATAAGCCACCGCATAGGGCAGGTGACATGGTGTGGGAACATTTAGAGTGAGATTAGAGAAAAGCAGTATAGCAGTGTAATGGTTAGATGCACCGTGGATAATAGTGAGATCATGTGGTACTCATCTGTAAAGTGATTGCCCATAGTGACCTGAGTCCTTGTGTAGCAGGCTTTATGTAGCTGCAAAAATAGGATCTTTAAATACAGCTTACCTGTAAAATCCTTTTCTTGAGAGTACATCACGGGGCACAGAGTATTCATCACATAGTGGGTTGGATAGGCACCATCGGTGATTGGACACTGGTTTACCCCAATTAAGGAGAATTCCTCCCCTATATAACCCCTCCCATACGGGGAGGACCTCAGTTTTGTAGCAAAGCAATTGGTAACCACGTAAAACCCATAGAAGGGCGGGAGCTCTGTGTCCCGTAATGTACTCTCAAGAAAAGGATTTTACAGGTAAGCTGTATTTAAAAATCCTATTTCCTTGATCATATATCACGGGACACAGAGTATTCATTACATAGTGGGATGTCCCAAAGCAATGCTCATTTGAGGGGAGGGAGACATAGATCAGAAAATATAGACCGCAAACGGACCAGAGGAACTAAACTGCAGCCTGCAGTACACTGCGCCCGAAGGCGGTATCCTCTTGCCCTCTTACATCCACCTGATAGAATCTGGTGAATGTATGGACTGAAGACCAAGTCGCAGCCTTACAGATGTGAGCCATGGAGGCCTGGTGATGCACTGCCCAAGAAGCACTAACAGCCCTAGTTGAGTGCGCTTTCACATGAAAAGGAGGAGTCTTCCTCTTTATATCATAAGCCTGAAAAATAACCTGTCTAATCCATCTAGAAAGAGTGGATTTCGACGCTGCTTGGCCTTTCTTATGGCCATCTGGCAGAGTAAACAAATAATCAGTTTTCCGTATCTGAGCGGTTGCCTGCAGATAGACTATGATTGCTCTAACCACATCAAGAGTGTGCAAAGATTCTTCCTCCGCGGACTGCGCATCTGGAAAAAAGGATGGTAGGATTACATCTTGATTCAAATGGAATCCTAAAACCACCTTAGGTAAGAAGGAACAATTAGGACACATAACAATCCTGTTCTTGTGAATAATTAAATATGGCTCTTTACAAGAAAAAGCTGCCAATTCTGATACTCACCTTAGCAGAGGATATGGCTATCAAGAAGACTAATTTTTTAGTCAAAAGCTCTAAAGGAGCCAGGTGCAGTGGCTCAAAGGTTTGTCCCTGTAAAGCCAACAACACCAAATTCAAATCCCATGGGCATACTGGAGGTTTGACTGGCGGATTCAACCGTAGTTCCCCCTGAATAAAGGCCTGGACCAGGGAATGTGAAGCAATTGGCTTCTGAAAAAATACAGACAAAGCCGAAATTTGGACTTTGATAGTGCTCAAAGTCAATCTCATTTCTAGGCCTGACTAAAGAAAGGTGAAGATTCTGCTAATCATATACCTTCTAGGATGCCTTCCCTGGGTTCACACCAGGAAACATATGCCTTCCAGATTTTGTAGTAAATAAGCCTGGAGGCCGGCTTTCTGGCATTGGCCAGAGTGTAAAGGACTGACTCTGAGAGCCCACGGTCTTTTAAAATGGGGGTTTCAGCAGCCAAGACGTCAAATTTAGACTTCGTAAAGCAGGGTGGCAAATCGGACCCTGTGTGAGCAGATCTGGCCGGAATGGGATGACCCAAGGCCTGCCCACTGCCATCTTTACGATCTCTGCATACCAAGGTCGTCTGGGCCAAGCCGGGGCTACTAAAAGGACCGACTTTGCTTCCCTTTTGACCCTTCCCAGGAACCGCGGAAGAAGTGGGTTCGGAGGGAAGGCATACATTAGATTGTACTGATCCCATGGGATTGTCAGAGCATCTGACCCCTGAGCAAGTACATCCCTTGTTCTGGACACAAATTTGTCCAGCTTCCTGTTGAATCTGGACGTGAATAGATCCACATCTGGTGTTCCCCACCTTTGACATATGGTTTGGAATATGTCGGGGTGTAGGGACCATTCTCCTGGGCATAATTGCTGGCGGCTTAAGAAATCTGCTTGCCAATTTTCCACTCCTGGGATGAATACCGCAGACAGGCAGGGAACATGGCTTTCTGCCCATGCAAGAATGCGATTCACCTCCCTTTGGGCTGGTGGAAGCTCTAGGAACTCTATTTTGTAACCTAGAGATACTGAAGAGACCACCCACTTGTCTTGAACCTCTTCCCGCCAGGCTCCTGAAAACTGTAGGAGCCTTCCCCCCACTCGGCCGAGTGGGGGCGCCCCTTCACAGGGATGTTTTGGGGCTCTGCTTGGCAGGCTTTTGTCCCCAAGCCTTTTTTGGATAAAATTATCTAGGTTATCCCCAAATAGGCGTTACCCTTTGAATGGGAAGCCAGCTAAATATCTTTTGCATGAAAGCTCTGCTGCCCAACTTTTAAGCCAAAGGGACCTGCGCATGTGTACCAACAGGAGAGACAAACGAGATGCTTGCTGGGCAGAATCCAGAATGGCATCAATCATAAAACACAGCACCTGTGGAAGGTCTGCATAGTTCTCCACTTTCTCACTGGGAAGGAGGCCAAGCATCTGCTTAACCTGTTCCTTGAGGAATTGACACAAACCCACAGTTGCGACTGTAGGTTGGACTACAACGCCAGCCATGGAGAAGGAGGTTTTTAATAAAGTTTGCAGCTTTTTATCAGCTGGATCTTTAAACACCTGAGCATTGTCCAAGGGACAGGTCAGGTTTTTATTCACACAAGAGACAGCCGCATCCACGGATGGGACCTCCCACTTCTTGGTGAAGCTTTCCTTCAGAGGATAAAGCATAGAAAACCTTTTAGGAGGAGTAAACAGTTTATTGGGATGTCCCCAGTCCTCATACAACAATTTATCCATTAAAGGATGAATTGGAAAGGAAAAGGCAGTCTGTGTGATCCTTCTGACCCCCATTGAAGAAACAGAGGATGTAGCGGCCTCAACAGGGGGCATTTTAAATGTAGAACACACTAGTTTAGTATAATACTGGACCTGCTTCTTGAGTGCCTGAGAGGAAGAAGCTCTCTCCTCTTCCTCTGAATCCTCTGACTGCTCTTGATCCCTATCTCTGGATAGGGATCTCTCCTCATTGTCAGAAGATTCATCTGAAAGAGAAAGTGCAGCAGAGGGAGGGGATCTACCCCTTTTTCTGCTATATTTTAAGGAAGCTGAAATAAAATTCATAATTCTTCCCTCAAAACCCTCCAATGTAGCCCTCTGTGACATACGCTGGGGCTGTAACATTAGGAGAGGCTGCAAAACCTGACAGGGGCACTAACTCATCCTGTGAGGCGAGATATGGATCCGGTCAGCATAGCCCTTTAAGCCCCCCCCCAGGGACTAAACTGGAGCTTTCTTCACAGCACATGTTTTACGTGACCAACCACCTTAGACACTGGTGAAAAAACTGAGGTCCTCCCCGTATGGGAGAGGTTATATAGGGAAGGAATTCTCCTTAATTGGGGTTAACCAGTGTCCAATCACCGATCTAACCCACTATGTAATGAATACTCTGTGTCCTGTGATGTATGATCAAGAAATAAATAAAGTGTATGTATAGTCAAAAAATGTTTGTTTTGGATAGAGTAGGAAAAGGTTAGAACCCCTGTCAGGTTGTATTTCTGTTTGTGTCCCTGCTGGAGAAAATCATCCTTACTCTTTGTCTTGGTGACCATTGTCCCCAGTTAGAAAAGAATGGGACATCCAGAATTTTGGGTTGGGGAGAGATCTTCCAAAGGAGACACCTGTTTAGCGGACACTTGTTTAGGAAGGAAATATATCTCATTTTGTAGAGATCTCTCGCTTCTTGTTGCAAGTGAAGAAACAGACAACAAAAATAAAACACTACACTCCAGGAATTGGCAACCTTGGCACTCCAGCTATAGTAAAACTACAAATCCCATCATACCTTAGTCTCTAGGTATAATGCCTCTTGCTGTCAGTGTCTTGCAGTGATTCACGTGTAGCACGGTCCCCTAGTGGACTGCTCAGTATTACCTGCTCATCTGCATGGCCATGACCAGGTGAACTTTCCAACCCACCTGACACTCTGGGTTCAGACATCCTTGTATCACTGTAGGGCAATATTCAGACAACTCAACGTATTTAGGTTCTATGATTATTTTACTTGAACCAATAAAAGGGGAAGTTGTCACAAAGAGGAGGTGATAAATCTGCTGAGTTCTAGGCAACAGCGCCAACTCAGCAAAAGAATTCCTCCGAAATGCACAAGACGATATTTCAACAATGACAATGCTATACATACATGTACACATTCTTTAGAAATAAGTTTTCTCCCTCCTAGACAGAAGGTACATCTAACTGCTTATACTGCCACTCTGATGACAATGGAACCTGGCCAGTAGGGATGAGCCGAACACCCCCGTTCGGTTCGCACCAGAACCTGCGAACAGACCGAAAATTTGCGCAAACTTTAGAACCCCATTGAAGTCTATGGGACCCGAACGTTCGAAATTAAAAGTGCTAAATTTAAAGGCTAATTTGCATGGTATTGTCCTAAAAAGAGTTTGGGGACCCGGGTCCTGCCCCAGGGGACATGTATCGATGCAAAAAAAAACGTTTTTTTTAAAACGGCCGTTTTTTCGGGAGCAGTGATTTTAATGATGCTTAAAGTGAAAAAAAAAAAAGTGAAATATTCCTTTAAATATAGTACCTGGGGGGTGTCTATAGTATGCCTGTAAAGTGGCGCGTGTTTCCCATGCTTAGAACAGTCCCTGCACAAAATGACATTTTTAACCACTTGACAACTAGGCACTTAAACCCCCTTCCTAACCAGACCAATTTTCAGCTTTCGGTGCTCTCACATTTTGAATGACAATTACTCAGTCATGCAACACTGTACCCATATGAAATTTTTGTCCTTTTTTTCCACACAAATAGAGCTTTCTTTTGGTGGTATTTAATCACCATTGGGTTTTTTATTTTTTGCGCTATAAAAGAAAATAGACTGAAAATTCGGTAAAAAAATGAAATTTTCTTTGTTTCTGTTATAAAATTTAGCAAATTAGTAATTTTTCTTCGTAAATTTTGGCCACAATTTATACTGCTGCATATCTTTGGTAAAAATAAGTAAAAATTGGTGTATATTATTTGGTCTTTGTGAAAGTTATAGAGTCCAAAAGCTATGGTGCCAATATCTGAAAATTGATCACACCTGAATTACTGACAGCCTCTCTACATTCTTGAGACCCTAACATGCCAGAAAAGTAAAAATACCCCCCAAATGACCCCTTTTTGGAAAGAAGACATTCCAAAGTATTTAGAAAGTTGCATGGTGAGTTTTTTGAAGTTGTAATTTTTTCCCACAATTCTTTGCAAAATCAAGATTTTTTTTTTATTTTTTTTTATTTTTCACAAAATTGTCATATTAGCAGGTTATTTCTCACATACAGTATATGCATACCACAAATTACACCCCAAAACACATTCTGCTATTACTCCTGAGTATGGCAATACCACATGTGTGAGACTTTTACACAGCATGGCCACATTTTGAGGCCCAACATTTTGGGGAGCACCTCCAGGCGTTCTGGAGCACCCAGGCCAATTCTGACATTTCTCTCCTGCATGTAAAGATCATCATTTATTTGCTAGAAAATTACATAGAACCCCAAAACATTATATATGTTTTTTTTTAGCAAAGACCCTAAAGAATACAAAGGCGGTTGTTGCAACTTTTTATCTCGCACGGTATTTGCGCAGCAATTTTTTGAATGCTTTTTTTTTGGGGAAAAAAAACAGTTTTGTGCTTTAAAAAAAAACAAAACAGTAAAATTGGCCCAATGTTTTTGCATAATGTGAAAGATGAAGTTACGCTGAGTAAATAGATACCTAACATGTCACCCTTCAAAATTGCACACGCTCGTGGAATGGTGCCAAACTTCGCTAATTAAAAATCCCCATAGGCAATGCTTTAAAAATTTGTATTGGTTACATGTTTTGAGTTACAGAGGAGGTCTAGGGCCAACATTATTGCTCTCGCTCTAACATTCGCACCGATACCTCACATGTGTGGTTTGAACACCGTTTTCATAGGTGGGCGGGACTTACATGTGCATTCGCTTCTGCATGCGAGCACACGGACAGGGGCACTTTAAAAAAAATTTATTTTCTTTTTATTGTTCATTTTACTTTATTTATTTTAGTTTGACACTTTTTTCCAAAAAAAAAAAAATTTTGATCACTTTTATTCCTATTACAAGGAATGTAAACATCCCTTGTAATAGGAATATGGCATGACAGGTCCTCTTTACAGTGAGATATGGGGTCAATAAGACCCCACATCTCACCTCTAGGACTGGAAGCCTGAAATAAAAAAAATAAAAAAAAGATCCTGGCTTCAATCGTAGCGGTGAGTCGGTAGAAGCACCGGAGGCGGCAGGAAGGGGGGGGTTGTCCCCTCTCGCCTCCCATAAAAATGATCAAGCAGTGGAACAGCCACTATGATCATTCTTATAGTGTAGGGAATCGCTGGCTGAAAAAGCTGATATCTGAATGATGTCTGTAGCTGCAGGCATCATTCAGATATCCCCGCACAAATTCAAGGACATCATATGACGGCGGTCGCAAAGTGGTTAAAACACTTTTTTTTTTTAACACAAAGTTGTCCATTTATACAATATTTCTAACACATAGCATGTACATACCAAAAATGACACCCCCAAAATAGATTCTCCTACTCCTCCTGAGTACGGCGATACCACATGTGTGAGACTTCCACAGCCTGGCCACATACAGAGGCCGAGTACAGCAGGGTACGGCCGAGTACAGCCGAGTACGGCAGAGCATGGCTGAGCATGGCTGAGCATGGCTGGGTATGGCTGGGTATGGCTGCGCATGGCTGGGTATGGCTGTGCATGGCTGGGTATGGCTGGGTATGGCTGTGCATGGCTGGGTATGGCTGCGTATGGCTGGGTATTGCAGGGTATCGCCGAGTATGACTGGGTATGGCTGGGTATTGCAGAGTATGGCCGGGTATGGCTGGGTATTGCGGAGTAGTGCAGAGTATTGCAGGGTAGTGCAGGGTATTGCAGGGTAGTTCAGGGTATTGTGGGGTATTGCAGGGTATTGCGGGGTATTGCAGGGTATTGCGGAGTATTGCAGGGTATTGCAGAGTATTGCGGAGTATTGCAGGGTATTGCAGAGTATTGCAGGGTAGTGCAGGGTAGTGCAGGGTATTGCGGAGTATTGCGGAGTATTGCAGGGTATTGCGGAGTATTGCGGAGTATTGCAGGGTATTGCAGAGTATTGCGGGGTGTTGCGGAGTAGTGCGGGGTATTGCGGAGTATTGCAGAGTATTGCGGAGTATTGCAGGGTAGTACAGAGTATTGCAGGGTATTGCAGAGTATTGTGGGGTATTGCAGGGTATTGCAGAGTATTGCAGAGCATTGCGGGGTGTTGCGGAGTAGTGCGGGGTATTGCAGAGTATTGCGGAGTATTGCAGGGTAGTGCAGAGTATTGTTGGGTATTGCAGAGTATTGTGGGGTATTGCAGAGTATTGCGGGTTAGTGCAGAGTATTGTGGGGTATTGCAGAGTATTGCGGAGTATTGCAGAGTAGTGCAGGGTATTGCAGGGCATTAGAGTATGGAGGGATGGCTGAGCATGGATGGATGGATGTGACTGTATTTGTCACTGAGCAGCGCTGTGGGCACTACACATCCAGCCCACAGCGCTGCTGCCAACCGATCCCTCCCGCTCTCCTCCACCTCTGTACCGATCGGTACAGAGAGGGGAGGGAGGAACCGGCGTCATGATATGACGCCGGTTTGTTTACATGTGATCGCTCCATCATTTGATCAGCGGCCGTTTACCGTGATCCGTGGTCCTCTGGACCTGGCGGTCACGGATGTTCTCGGGTGCGCGAGAGCAGATTTCTGGGAGGACGTCCATGGACGCCCTCCCAGAATAAGCCGACCGCGTTTTTCCCATAATAACTCTTACAGGAGAGAATTTCCCTTCCTAGGGGAAGATTTCATCTCACTTCCTGTTGTCTCCTTCCGTTTGCAAGTAGGAGTCGTTTGTAAGTTGGATGTTTGAAAATAGGGGCATGCCCTATATATTCTGCAGAAATTGCAGCCTTAGGTGTTGGTGTTGCCACAACACTGTAAGCCCTCACAGTTACTCTTGGTGGGTGCAGGAATGGGCTCTGCTGTGAAATATTAGATCAAGAATTGTAATTACACACCCTTGTTAAACAGGGGCTGAAAAATTGGGCCTTAGCCACTGGTGGCGGCGCCCAGAACAAAAAATATTCTTACAAGCTACCAGCATGATCATTGAGGAGGAAGAGGATAGTCACTCAGCATAACAGGATAGTTACTCAGCATCAGCATTGGGCAGTCTTGAAGGGATCTGACATTTCAAAAAAAATTATTCGGTTACATCAGCATCAGGTGCTTGGTAGCTGGTGGTGATCTAAGACTGATTCATTTTTATGAAGGTCAGTCGATCGACCGAGTCGGTGGACAGGCACACCCTGTGATCTCCAGCAACACTGAATGTGCATTCCGAAAGAACGCTGGATGCAGGACAGGCCAGTAGCTCAATTGCATACTGTGCAAGCTCTGGCCAGTGATCCATCCTCAAGACCCAGTAACCCAGAGGATTTTCGGTGGGAAAGGTGTCCAAGTCAGATCTTGCCCCTAGGTATTCCTGCACCATGTAAAACAGACGCTGGCAATGGTTGCTGGAACCGATCATACCTTGGGGCTGCGAACTAAAAAATTGTCTGAACGCATCGGGCAGACGGCCACCTTCTCCACCGCTCCTTCTTTGACTGACCGAAGCCTCAGCAACATGTTGTCCAGGAACAGGAGTTTGTAACCTCCCAGTCTCTGGGAACGTGTTGCACAGACCTTTCTGCAAGGCCTCCGGAAGATGTTTCATCCTCTGCTCCCTCTGCGACGGCAAGATAAGGTCTGCAACCTTACCCTTGTAACGTGGATCAAGGAGGGTTGCCAGCCAGTATTGATCCCTCTCCTTGAGACCACGAATACGAGGATCCTTCCACAGGCTTTGCAGGGGAGGCCATGCAGCATAGGTTTGCTGAGGCATTCGGTCCGGAGTCCTCTGGGTCACTAAGGATGACATGATCCGCAGCCACCTCCTCCCAGCCACTTACAAGTCCATGGGTTTCTTGGGACTGTAAATGATCCCTTAAAGACTGCTGCTGATGCTGAGTGCCAGGCTCCACCTCCATGCTGACACAATCCTCCTCTTCCTCCTCCTCCTCCTCTTCCTGTGTCATCGGAGGGCAAGCAGGAACACTGTCTAGATAAAGGGGGCCTTGAGAGCTAAGGGAGTCCTCCTCTTCATGCCTCTGTTCTGCCTCAAATGCCCTGTCCATTATTCCACGCAGCGTGTGCTCCAACAGGTGGACAAGGGGGACAGTGTCACTGATGCATGCACTGTCACTGCTTACCATCCTCGTGGCCTCCTCAAATGGTGACAGGACAGTGCATGCATCCCTGATCATGGCCCACTGGGGAAAAAAACCAAGCTCCCCTGACCCTGTCCTGGTTCCATAGTCGCACAGGTACTCATTGATGGCCCTCTGCTGCATGTGCAGCCGCTGCAGCATGGCCAACGTTGAGTTCCACCTGGTGGTCATGTCACAGATTAGGTAGTTCTTGGGCAGGTTAAATTCCTTTTGGAGGTCAGCCAGCCGAGCACTGGCATTATATGACCTGCGGAAATGCACACAGACTTTCCTGGCCTGCCTCAGGACATCCTGTAAGCCCGGGTACCTGTCCAAGAACCACTGCACCACCAAGTTAAGGACGTGAGCCAAACAGGGCACATAGGTCAGTTGTCCTTGTCGGAGGGCGGAGAGGAGGTTGATGCCATTGTCGCAAACCACCATACCTGCCTTAAGCTGGCGTGGCATCAACCACCTCTGAACCTGCCCCTGCAGAGCTGACAGAATCTCTGGGTTCACTTATAAGTATTATTACCACCATTTACTACATATTATTACCATTATTATTATTATTATTATTATTATTATTATAATTATACACACATCTAATATTCTGTTCCCAGATACCCCTGCTTCACGACGTATACACCACTTTCTTTGCCACATGGAGCTCTCACTTATACCTTTACGCTCTCACTTTGTCCGATGTTGCATCCCTGTATTATGCCGCCTCAGCTCCCATGGTGGGGTTGTGTTCTCGGCCAACCCTGTACCGGCTACCCCACGTTGCAGACGATGTCTGGGTTGGTGAGTGTTGTTGGTTAACCATCTATATACACAAACAATATTTTTGAGAATTTTTCTTGAGAAGTCCGGTTCCTTAAATCTTTCTATATACATTAAATAGGAATATCTGTCGCATCCGCTCCTGACGAGTGGGAATACCCACGAAACGCATAGAGCTTTACTTGATGCCGCTGTTACACCCCATACGGATTGATATCTATTAACTTAATACTATTATATTTCATGATGTTTTTACACCATCTGGTGGACACATATATACCATGTGGGTGCATGTGCCGGTATCAGGCTTGTCGCTATTGGCACGTGCACGTCATCTTCATGTATACATCCATTACTTTGATCATGTGTTGTTATGCATGTATTTTTCCACTCCTCATACTCAGCCCGTGTGCACATTACTTGTGTATATATGTAATGAACTATGTTTCTATGTCTGTAAGTTTATGTCATTAAAAAAATACTTTTTTATTGTAATCCACCTCCACTATTCAATTGCTTCATTAAAAGTCCCAACTTCCCTTTGTTCTTCACCACCAAGTTAAGGACGTGAGCCAAACAGAGCACATAGGTCAGTTGTCCCTGTCGGAGGGTGGAGAGGAGGTTGGTGCCATTGTTGCAAACCACCATACCTGCCTTAAGCTGGCGTGGCATCAACCACCTCTGAATCTGCCCCTGCAGAGCTGACAGAATCTCTGCCCCAGTATGGCTCCTGTCCCCCAAGCACACCAGCTCAAGCACCACATGGCATCTTTTGGCCTGCGTGCTTGTGTAGCCCCTTAAACACCTACGGAGCACCGCTGGTTCCGAAGACAAATCAGCATAGGAAGAGGCCATGGAGGAAGAAGAAGAGGAGGGGGTGGAGGAGAGAGGTGTGACAGAATCACCACTAGTAGTATTTTCGAGGTGTGGTGGCGGTACAACCTCCAACACTACTGCACCCTGTCCTGCATCCTTCCCAGCTGCCAGAAGAGTCACCCAGTGCGTGGTGAAAGATGGGTAATGTCCCTGTCCATGCCTGCTGGACCATGAGTCAGAGGTAATATGCACCTTACCGCTGGCCGGCCTGTCCAACGAGACCAAGACATTACCTTCCACATGCCGGTAGAGAGCTGGAATCGCCTGCCATGAGAAAAAGTGGCATTTGAGAACCTGCCACCGAGGAACCGCACATTCCACAAACTCACAGAAGGGGGCAGAGTCTACCAACTGAAAAGGCAGAAGTTGAAGTGCTAGCAATTTAGCCAAGCTAGCATTCAACCGCTGGGCATGTGGGTGGCTGAGAGCGAACTTCTTTCTGCGGTGCAGCAGCTGGGGCAGGGAAATTTGCCTGGTAAAATCTGCTGTCTGTGATTGCCCCCAAGTACTTGGCTGTGACACACCTAATTCTACACCTTCATTCCTCTCAGCGCAGGTCTCAGAGAGCACTGAAGGTATAGTGGGGTTGGAGATCCCAGCTAATGAGGAGCAAGGAGAGGTCCTCTTTGTTCTTTGGTGTGGGTCTTTTAGGTACGCTTGCCAATGAACTGCATGGCAGGTCAACATATGTCTGGTCAAGCATGTGGTGCCCAAGCGGGAGATGTTTTGGCCATGCAACATACGCTTGAGACATATGTTGCAAATAGCAGTGGTGGGATCTGATTCACTCGTCTCAAAAAAGGCCCACATCAAAGAACTTTTGGAATAACGCGCAGAGACAGCAGCGCCCTGCACATGCGGAGCTCTGCGGTGTGATGCAGTCGGTGTGCTGCCCTTAAGCTGGCCCCTGGAGGGCATCCTGCCTCGTTGGTGATGAACCTCCTCCTCCTCCTCCTCTCTCCTATCAGGCACCCACGTGGAGTAAGTGACCTCATCATCCTCTCCCTCCTCATCACTGGAGCAAAGCTGGCAGTATGCTGCAGCTGGGGGAACATGACTGTCAGATTGCTGTCCTTCTTGGGCACCCCTTCTCTATGGGCTGACGGTACTGCCTTCCTCTAGCTGGGTACCATCATCGGAGCCTTCAAAACGTTGGGTATCCTCCTGGAGCATGTACCCAACACTGTGGTCAAACAGTTCAGGGGACTCCTCAGGAGGACATGGTGGGGCTAGGGAAGGAGTGACTGATGCCATTGAGCTGAGGGAAGAGGCCGCGTTGGCAGCTGCTTTGCCGGACAAAGTACCTTGAGACTGGGTGAGAGAGGATGAGGAGGATGAGGACGGCTTGGTCATACTCTCTACCAAGTCTTCCGCATGTTGCACCTCAACACGGCCAGCTGCCGAAAAAAAGGACAAGCGTGTCCCACGGCCACGTGCTGATGAGGATGCACCGTCTCCACGACCAGCACTGTTGCCTCTAGACACAGAGCCTGCTTGCCCTCTTTTATTGGCTTGTGACTGTCTGCCTCTCCTTGTTGGCCTTCCAGACATACTAATGGCCTGCAGTGAGATGTAGCTGCACAAAGCTGGGATGTATATACATACTGATACTGCAGCTAGCAGAATAAACTGCCTGCCTGTAGTATTATTAGTATGAGAACTGCCTGCCTGTGGTATTAATAGGAGCAGAACAACAGCAATTGTCTTCAGGTGGATTAGGTGCACACTGTACAGAGGACACAGTACACTAACTGTAAATACTGTAGCTGCCTGCCTGTGGTATTAATATAGGATCAGAAGAACACCACCAATTTTATTCAGGTAGCTTTAGGTGCATACTGTGCAGAGGACGCAGTACACTAACTGTAAATACTGTAGCTGCCTGTCTGTGGTATTAATATAGGATCATAAGAACACCACCAATTTTCTTCAGGTAGCTTTAGGTGCACACTGTGCAGAGGACACATTACACTAACTGTAAATACTGTAGCTGCCTGCCTGTGGTATTAATAGGAGCAGAACAACAGCAATTTTCTTCAGGTAGCTTTAGGTGCACACTGTGCAGAGGACGCAGTAGACTAACTGTAAATACTGTAGCTGCCTGCCTGTGGTATTAATAGGAGCAGAACAACAGCAATTGTCTTCAAGTAGCTTTAGGTGCACACTGTGCAGAGGACGCACTACACTAACATGTAAATACTGTAGCTGCCTGCCTGTGGTATTAATATAGGATCAGAAGAACACCACCAATTTTCTTCAGGTAGCTTTAGGTGCACACTGTGCAGAGGACATAGTACACTAACTGGAAAAACTGTAGCTGCCTGCCTGTGGTATTAGTAGGAGCAGAACAACAGCAATTTTCTTCAGGTAGCTTTAGGTGCACACTGTGCAGAGGATGTAGTACACTAGCTGTTAATACTGTAGCTGCATGCCTGTGGTATTAATATAGGATCAGAAGAACACCACCAATTTTATTCAGGTAGCTTTAGGTGCACACTGTGCAGAGGACGCAGTACATTAACTGTAAATACTGTAGCTGCCTGCCTGTGGTATTAATAGGAGCAGAACAACAGCAATTGTCTTCAGGTAGCTTTAGGTGCACACTGTGCAGAGGACGCACTACACTAACTTGTAAATACTGTAGCTGCCTTCCTGTGGTATTAATATAGGATCAGAACACCACCAATTTTATTCAGGTAGCTTTAGGTGCACACTGTGAAGAGGACGCACTACACTAACTTCTAAATACTACAGCTTCCTGCAATACTAATAGGATCAGAAGAACACCACCAATTTTCTTCAGGTAGCTTTAGGTGCACACTGTGCAGAGGATGCACTACACTAACTTGTAAATACTGCAGCTGCCTGCGGTACTGTACTAATAGGATCAGAAGAACACCACTAATTTTCTTCAGGTAGCTTTAGGTGCACACTGTGCAGAGGACGCAGTACATTAACTGTAAATACTGTAGCTGCATGCGGTACTGTACTAATAGGATCAGAAGAACAGCACTCAGTTTCTTCAGGTAGCTTAGGTGCACACTGTGCAGAGGACACACTACACTAACTGTAAATACTGTAGCTAATAGGACTAATAGGATCAGAAGAACACCAGCAATTTTCTTCAGGTAGCTGTAAATACTGTAAAAACACCTGCCTGCTTGTCAGTAGGAGGAGAATAACAGGAACGGATCTAGCTAAACTGAATACAGTGTGTATATATATATATATATATATATATATATATATATATATATATATATACAACACCTAGGATGTATATATATACACAATACACTGTAAGTGCAGCTAACTGACTCGCCTGCCTACTCTATCTAACTTAAATCAAATGACACTGTCTCTCTGTCTATCTATCTCTCTCTCAATGCCGGAACACACTACACAGGGCCACCGTGCAAACAGCCTTATATAGTGTGGGGCATGTACTAAACCCCCTGAGCCATAATTGGCCAAAGCCACCCTGTACAGACGGCACTGTGATTGGCCAAGCATGCGGGTCATAGTGCATGCTTGGCCAATCATCAGCCAGCAATGCACTGCGATGCCGCAGTGAATTATGGGCCGTGACGCGCCACTCGAATTTGTCGCAAACGGCCCATATTGTTCGTAATTCGGCGAACGGCCGAACACATGATGTTCGAGTTGAAGATGGGTTTGACTCAAACACGAAGCTCATCCCTACTGGCCAGCCTATAACGCTATCCTAAGAAGAGAGAGCGGGTCTGGAGAAGAAGTAATATAGGGGCCTCTCTACAGATAATGGCAATAAAGTCCATGTTGCAGATCTGATGTTCTTCAATGGCTAGTTGAAGCTCATTAACTGTAAACCGATGGCGTGTAGGGGGACAATAAATTCCTTGGAATAGAGAAAGCTAAAGATGTCTTAGCACAGTGTTCAGATAATGCAGTAAAGTATCCTTGAGGTAAAGATGTCTGGGCAAAGTGTGTCAATGCAAGTGTGACAAAGAATGGATAAAGGTTGAGGGATTTGCCCTCTCTCCAATGACCAGATCACTCCAATGTCAAACAGTAACTTGTGTAGTGACACTCGAGCAGCGGATCCGCTGTCTCAATCTCCCGACGTGAAGCTTGACACATACACATCGACTGGCAGGCGACCGGAGTGGAGCTGGAAAGGATGTCCAATAGCGAACAGCAGAGCTAGGCCCCTCAGGCCATGGGTTGGAAAGTCATATTCCGCGTGGTAGGCCGCGACCTCTCTCTCACTGTTGCACAGAGAGGTCCGTCTTGCGTCAGGCCCAGGAGGAAGAGAGCTGCACATGGGCTTTTGCTGCTTTTATAGTTACTCCCAGCAAACTTCAGATGGCAGCAAAGATCCCTGGGTTGGGTAGTCCTGGTACACAATCATGCAAAGCCATTATCTGACGGAAGGACTATTCATCCCACAATCCTTTTATTTGGCACACAAATATGATGTCACTGGATACATTGATCACTAGGGGGACAGGCGATACATTGAAATACTAGAAGGTACGGTGCTTTATGCTCATAGTCCATATTGCTACACATGGGACATTTAGTTCCACAACATCCGGCATGCCGAAGGTTGCCTACTCCTGCTCTACTCTAACATATTCCCCCATTAAAAAAAAAAATATATTTTTAGCTGTACATACACTAATGCCGCGTACACACGAGCGGACTTTTCGACCGGACTGGTCCGACAGACTTCCAACGGACTTTCCGAATGAACGGACTTGCCTACACACAATCACACCAAAGTTTGACGGATTCGTACGTGATGACGTACGACCGGACTAAAATAAGGAAGTTGATAGCCAGTAGCCAATAGCTGCCCTAGCGTTGGTTTTAGTCCGGCGGACTAGCATACAGACGAGCAGATTTTTCAACCGGACTCGAGTCCGTCGGAAAGATTTGAAACATGTTTTATTTCTAGGTCCGTCAGACTTTTGGGAAAAAAAAGTCCGCTGGAGCCCACACACATTGAATTGTCCGACGGAGCCCGGTCTGCCGCACCAAGTCTGCCAAAAAGTCCGCTCATGTGTACGCGGCATTAGGCAGTGGTTCTTAACCTTTTTTGGGTCACTGACCCCTTTGGGAATGTGGAGCTATGGGCCCCATCCCCAGAAATATTAAAATAAACACAACTTTGCATGCAAATGAATGTACTGTATGTTCTTTATTTTATTGAAATTTGTCACATATGTGGCATGCACAAAGTTTAAACAAATAAAAAAAAAAATCTTAACAAAAATTAAACATGTTTTCAAGCAAAAAGTAAGGACCATTCATTACAAACATTGCATATAATCATCTGCAAAAAACCGAAACAATTTTAATTGTTCTCAAATCTACTACTAGAAAATGAGAATTAGCACTTGCTATCTGGAGTGGCACAACATGGTGTTTGTGAAGAGAACGATGATACAAATTTAAATGGTAAACATGAGTCAATGCTTAGATGCTATAAGTAGGGGCAGGGTGCATTTTCATTAATTTCTTCCAATGATAAACCATTGATTGGGTCAAGGGTTGGAAGGGGGAGGGGGCTGTATAAATGTAATTTTTAATCTAACTCAGTGGCGTCACTAGGGTTGGTGTTCACATGCACAGGCCAGCAGTACAGAGGTCAGTGGCATGTAGAGCAGTGTACAGAGGTCAGTAGTATGTAGAGCAGTGTACAGAGGTCAGTAGTATGTAGAGCAGTGTACAGAGGTCAGTAGGACGTAGTGCAGTGTACAGAGGTCAGTAGTATGTAGATCAGTTTACAGAAATCAAGAGTATGTAGAGCAGTGTAGAGAGGTCAGTAGGATGTAGGGTTGTGTAGAGAGGTCAGTAGGTTGTAAGGCAGTGTACAGAGGTCAGTAGGATATAAGGCAGTGTACAGGGGTCAGTAGGATGTAGGGCAGTGTACAGAGATCAGTAGTATGTAGAGCAGTGTACAAAGGTCCTTAGTATGTAGGGCAGTGTACAAAGGTCAGTAGTATGTAGAGTAGAGTACAGAGGCCAGTAGGATTTAGAGCTGTGTACAGAGGTCAGTAGTATGTAGAGAAGTGTACAGAGGTCAGATGGAGGTAGGACAGTGTACAGGAGGGCAGTAGTATGTAGGGCAGTGTCCAGAGGGCCATGGTATGTATGGCAGTGTCCAGAGGTCAGTAGTATATAGGCATCAGCAAGACAGAGGACTGGGAATCAGCAAAGCAAATGACTGGGCATTAGCAGGGCAGAGGGCTGGACATCAGCAGGGCAGTAGAGAGGGGTCAGTAGGCCAGGGGACTGAAATAAACAGGACTGTGGATGGGGTCAGCAGGGCAGAGGCCAGGGGTCAGCAGGGTGAAGTACATGGGGGGGTTAGGAGGGTGAAATACGGGAGTCAGGAGCTTACATGGTACAGTACAGGGGGTCAGGAAAGCACAGGGCACAGTGCAGGGTGTGAGGAGGGCAAAGTACAGTGGGGTCAGCAGGGCACAGTAAAAGAGGTTAGGAGGGCACATTATGGGGGGGGGGGGTGATGCTGTTGTGACATATCTACCTGTTCTGGTGCACTAAGCCCCATTGGCCTTCTATGTAGTCCATCCCACATGACACACTACAAGAGCTTGGAATTGATGGAAGTGGAGGGCCAGTGGGGATTGGTGCAGTGCACTCAGGCATATCGTAAAGTATCCTTGCGCTGCTCTATAGATGGGGAAGGTGCAGTTTTGGCTGAGGGTTGGCAATGCCAGAGAAGCGAACGTGATCCACCCAGTATCACCTGGGTAGATCGTGACCGATGGGAGTTGCACACTGATGCACTTTACACACGTGGGAGAGTATCTGTGGGCAATGATGTCTTGATGAGCCCAATTTCTCAGTAAGTCAGTGCTACATGAAAAAAAGGAGATCTTATCCTTTGTCAGCTAACAGCACATTACTTCAGTTCTAACTACAGCCAAACTTAGCTTAGCAGCCATCAATATGGCAGCCCATTCAAGTGAATCACCTGAAAATTGCGCAAACAAAATCACCATTGTGAACATTATTTCCTGCTACGCGATGTGTGAATGGGGCCTTACTGCTATTATTAGAAGAGTAATGGTGAATCCGCACAGTGGAGATAAATGCAACTATAGCTCAGAATTGCTGCCTCCACAGATGCAATTGCCTCCTAGGTGGAAAAAGCTGTGCTGGAAGAAAGTCAGATGTGGGTGTGGCGCTATTCTGGTGTCAGGCAAGGTACCATACCTCTATGCTTATCACCTGCTAATAGACCAGTGTGAGGTTTTTGGGATGACTTGAATTCCCAAAACACTTTATCCCGAAATAACAAAAACATAAATAATATTAATAAAATATATAAAAATATTGCGTGAATGATTTCCTTCAGATAGTGGCTGACTAATCCTGCTCACCATCTACCAAGTGGTACTACTAGCAAAGTGTATTCTGGTATCAGGCAAGGTGCCATACCTCTGTGCTTATCACCTGCTAATAGACCAGTGAGAGGTTTTTTGGGATGACTTGAATTTCCAAAACACTTTATCCCGAAAAAACAAAACCATAAATAATATTAATAAAATACATGAAAATATTGCGTGAATGATTACTGCTATTTTTAGTCATTTGACAGCTGGAACTATGTATTCCAAAGCAGAAGCAGCTGTCAAAATTCAGCAGCTCCTGTGTACGATTCCACTTGCAGATAGTCTGCTAGTTTTACTATTACACTGTAACAATATATTGTATTGTATTGTATTGTAAAACATTGTATTTATTATTTCATTCTAATCAGCCCTATTTAACTTCTTTCTCCCCTTGGCTAGTATTTTTCTTTAGTTGTATTTGCTGTTTCTACTATAAATAATTTAATTCCTTCATATTCATTTGTTTTATCGTTTTCTTGCATTGTGTTGCCAGCGGAAATTTGAATTTTTTTTTTTTTTTTTAATTTATTTTGCAAGTAAACTTTGCCTCTTTGTACCAAAAATCATATCAGGGGAAGTGAATACCAACCCCCCCCCCCCCCCCCCCAACAAAAAAAATTGGATTTGAATTCTTTGTACCAGAAACATAATTTTGGTGTAATTTTAGACAAGGCAAACAATATAATAAAATGTAACCTTTTTATCAACAGTAACAATATCTATTTTAAAATTATCACTGGTTAAAAGAGAAGTGTGGGATTTAAAAAAAAAACATTCATACTCACTTAGGTGGATGCAGCATTGGTCTGATGCTGCATCTGTTTCACTTGGACTGAGAAACAAGCGATCAAAGACCGCTGATCGCTCAGTTCTCAGTCTTCAATGAGCAGAGAGCCAGTGACTGTCAGCCACCGACTCTCTGCTCTGCCCCTCCAATTCTTCACGGAGTGCCAGGCTGTGGAGAGGGCAGGAGCGGCTAGCGCAGGCTTTCAGCGGCATGCTGAGAGGCTGAGCCAGCTGCCAGTCAGTCTGGACTGGCTGAGTGACGTCAACCGACAGCGGGCTTTAGCATACATGTTACGGGTGTGCAGAACTAAGTGCACTCCTGTGACCCACATGAGAAGTAGTGCCAAAAGAGCTTTGGCCCTACTTCTCTTTTAAAGTAGAAAACAAGTTTTTGTTTTTTAATTTTTTGTATGTTTTTTTTCTCTATAGGTTGCACAGAAAATAAAATAATTTTTATAAGATAATATTCCCAGTCTAGCTGGTCCCTTAAAAAACAAATAATTACACAAAGATCTTGTGAGCCACAGATGGATTAATGCCTATAGAGTGAATTCCAATATCCAGATAAGCTGCAAACACTAACCACGTTTCATATCATGTATATAACAAAAACAAATAAATAATTGTGTCTGCGCTAAAAAAAATTTAAATAATACGTGATAAACAAAAATTGCAATATTGTAAAATCTATATCAGCAATAAAAAATATTCAATCTTAGATGCTAAAAGTAATAATCAGTGCCATTCGCCTGTGAGAGAAATGAATGAAAAATGCATAACTATATATATAAATAAACATGCAACATGCAAAATGTGGGAAGTCCAAGTGCTAGTTATATAATAATGAAGTGTCCAACAACTCAGTTCACATCGGTTCATAAAAAATAAATATAAAGTGCAAAAATATAGTGTCCATGAAGATTGGTATTCCTCATGCTCTTCCTATATGGTGTACAAATTAAGGCATGCTTCAGTGCTCTCCAGTGACCCCCAATCGCTTATGCGCTCACCTCTGAGCGTGTGACACAGTGATTAAACAGTGTCTAAACACGCATTAGAGCCACTCCTGGGCTCATATAAGGTCTGCTGGTAATGATCTCCACCTCGCTCAGATAAACATCAATGGTAACATGTATAAGAAAAAAGGAAACTGCATATCTCTTTTTTTTTTTTTTTCAAATATAAAGTTTATTCAACTCCAACAAGGGGCGAGGACCCCAACACATACAATCATGAGCAGGTGCCGATTAGGCCAAAGCAAATTCGACAAAGTTTATACGAATAAATGGTAACTGCAAATACATTTCTTAGTTAAACTTGTATCTGATAAGCCCACACCCTGTTGCAGAAATCATATTCGGGGTGTATCTTGCCTACTTTTTCCACTTTACAACCATATAAAGAAAAGAAAGAGGAAGACAAGAGAGTCAAGGGGGAATTAGCGGGGACAGAGAAGAGGAGGGGGGTAAGGGAAGGGGAGAGGGAATGGGAGGCACGGCGGTGGTATCTTCAATAAGTTATACAGGACTGAGTTTTGAAGAAGCTCAAAAAGAGCGGGGAGAGTTAACTTCCAAGCAATTGGTGACCCTCATCTGAATAGATGAAGATATTCCAGATATCCCAAGTCTGCTTGTGTACTTCCTGTTTTTGTTGCGCCGAGAGGATCAAGTCTTCCATCTTCTTGACCTCTTCGACTTTACGTATCCACATCGATGTGGATGGGGGACGGCTTTGTTTCCAGAGGAGAGGAATACACCCCTTTGCCGCGTTTAGTAAATGCCGCAAAAGAGATTTCCTATAAAGTTTGATGGGGATCGTTGATAAATGTAGGAGAAAAAATGTAGCCTCATCAGGGATAACTTAGTCAGTGAACCTCTGAGTGATTTGCCTGACTTCTCCCCAAAAGTTCCGTAGTTGAGGGCATGTCCAGAAAATGTGAGTTAGGGTTCCCTCCTCCTCCGCGCAGCGCCAGCACCGCCCCGAGGAGGAAGGGAAGCACTTCTGTAATCTGGAGGGGGTCATGTACCAGCGCGTAAGCAATTTGAAGTTGGTCTCTTGAATCCTGGTACACAGCGAGGATTTCAGGGATAGGGTAATTATACGCTGTCTTTGGGCTGCCGAGAAAGAGAGATGAAGTTCCCTTTCCCAACTGCACAAATAAGGCAACTGCGGTGGAGTATTTGGCTCAGCTAACATCGAATGTGTTTGAGAAAGAATATGCGCTAGAGGATCCTCCCCAGTGCACAGCTCCTCAAAGGATGTAAGTACCCGTGAGAAGTCCCGCGGACTGGGTAGGGAGTGTAAGTAGTGATGTAATTGTAACGCTTTCCAGAAAGGGAGGTGGAAAGGACCTGTAGGGTTAGACAGATCTGCAACAGTAGGCCATTTCCCTTCCGAGAGGAAACTGGATACATGGTCCCAGTTTTGTTCTTTTAGAAGGGAGTATTCCGGGGAGAGCAGGCCCGGCTCAAAATTTGGATTGCCCAACACGGGGTAAAGCGGTGATGTTTCTGTCGTAAGCTGAAACTTGAGGGCTGAGTGGTGGCTGTGTCGCAAGGTGGTGCCGATTAATGGATGCGATTTTATATTAGAGGGTAGGTTATTATAGCACCACATCGCCCCCTTTAGGGGAATAGAAGACTGAGCCTGTTCAATCTGAACCCAAAGTTTACATAACCCATTTCTCCTCCAGTCTAAAATACGTCCCAGATGTGAGGCTAAGTAGTATAGTTTAATGTCGGGTAAAGCTAATCCACCTAGATGTTTAGGAAGTATCATCAGTGAGCGACGTAACCGGGGTTTTTTATTTGCCCATACAAATCCAGTAAAGAGTGAATGGATCTTCCGGAAAAAAGAGGGAGGGATGTGTATGGGTAGAGCTTGGATGAGGTAGATAAATTTTGGCAGGATACTCATCTTTAGAAGATTACATCTCCCAAACCATGAATGGAAACCCGATCTCCACTTCTCTAACAGTGATCTGGTCTTCGTCAGTAAAGGGGGGAAATTCAAGTCGAATGTCCTTGTTATGTCGACAGGGATCCTAGTTCCCAGATATTTAATGCCAGTTTTAGTCCATTTGAAATGAAAGTTGGATGCTAGTTGTTGTGATATTTGGGGAGGGACCGCAATGCACATTGCCTCAGATTTTGTGAAATTTATCTTTAGATTTGATAATGAGCCATATATATTGAATTCTCGCATAAGGTTTGGGAGAGAAATTCTAGGGTTTGTCAGAGAGAAAAGCATATCGTCAGCATATGCTGATATTTTACACTGTGAGTTACCGATCTGTAGGCCGGAGATATCCGGATTCATTCTGATTGTGCATAAGAAGGGCTCTAGGGATAGGGCAAAAAGAAGGGGGGAGAGTGGGCAACCCTGCCTCGTACCATTTCTTATGGGGAAGGGGCTGGAAAGTACACCATTGACTTTCACTTGTGCTGATGGGTTGGAGTAAATACCGCCAATCCACCGCATCATCTTGTTACCCAGGCCAATGTGGCGGAGCACTGAAAGCATGTACCTCCAATTGACCCTATCGAAAGCCTTTTTGGCGTCTGTGCTCACTAGTGTACAGGGAATTTTCTCAAAGGTTGCTATTTGGAGTAAATTGAGAACCTTAATGGTATTGTCCCTCGCCTCTCTAGAAGGTATGAAACCAACTTGATCCAGGTGAATAAGGGACTGGAGATGTTGAGCTAATCCAGTCGCTATTATTTTAGAGAATAATTTAAGGTCCAGGTTTAAAAGGGAGATGGGTCTGTAGCTACCACAAGAACCTGGATCCTTCCCCTCTTTATGGATTAAAGTAATATGGGCTTTAAGGGTTTCCCAGTGGAAGTCTGAGTTTGCTCCTAAGGCATTAAAGAAAGTTACCATTCGTGGGCCTATCGTTGGTAGTAGGGTCTTATAGTACTGGGCGGTAAACCCGTCTGGGCCTGGGGCTTTTCCTATCTTCATGGATTTGATCACTATCTGTAATTCCTCTAATGATATTGGTTCGTCCAAAAGAATTCGGGATTCTGGTGGAAGTGAGGGAAGACGAGAATTAGAGATGTATTGGTCAATAGCGTCTTGGGTAGGAGCGGGGTTAGATGGGTTATATAGTCCTGTGTAGAAGTCCGCGAACCCTTTTGCTATTTGCGTCGGGAGGTTAACTTTCTGTCCGTCAGAGGTGGATATCTGGGGAATGTATGCAGCAGATTTGATCTCTTGAACGGACCTGGCCAGAAGTCTCCCACATTTGTCACCTGATTCGTATGACAATCTGCGAGAAAATTGTAAAGCAGCCTTTGCTTTATATTGCAGTAAGTCTGTGATTTGAGATCTCAAGGACCTCAGCTTCGTCTCTAACTCTTGAGTGGGAGAGTGTTTATGATGTGCTTCAACCCTGGCCAGGTCCGCTAGAAGTCTGGTAAGCTGTTCGTTTCTTTTCTTTTTAATGGCCGCCCCATGCTTAATAAGGACTCCTCGAAGGACACATTTATGCGCCTCCCACAGTATACCTGGGTCGCAGTCCTGTGTATCATTCTCTCTAAAATATAAGTCTAGTTCCTTAGTTACATCCTCCAATATCTCTGGGATTTGTAACAGGCTCTCATTTAGGCACCAGAAAGTGGATCTAGGAGATGGTCTCTCGGTAAGAGTGTAGATCAGGGAGACTGGAGCGTGATCTGACCAAGTGATCTGGCCTATTGAGGTAGCTCGCACTAAGTGTAGCTGGTCATGAGGTATTAGAAAAAGGTCTATTCTGGAGTAAACCTTATGTGGAGAGGAGTAAAAGGAATAATCGCGTTCTCCAGAATGTTGGAGGCGCCATGCATCAATTAGTTGGGTCTTGTGTAAAGTCTGAGCTATTTGTTTTCTATTTTTAGGGGGATAAGAGGAAGTACCAGAAGATGTGTCCACTGAGGGAGAAAATGGCACATTAAAGTCACCTCCCAGTATAAGCTGACCCTCTTTATATTCCATCAATTTGTCTAGAGTTTGCCTGAGAAACCTATCTTGTTGAGTATTAGGGACATATACTGTTGCAAGGGTAAGTCGGGCTTCCCCAATTCGACCTCTGAGGAACACATAACGGCCTTCAGGGTCTGCTACCATGTCCTGTAGTTGCCAGGGAAGACTGCTAGAGATTAAAATAGATACCCCCTTGGATTTTGCGGTGATATTTGTTGAATGGTAGGCATGGGGATAAAATCTGTTCCTGAGTACAGGAGATTTGTCAGTTTTAAAATGTGTCTCCTGAATAAAGGCGACATCAGTGTGTGATTTTTTTAGATCGTGAAGAAGCATACGCCTCTTCTCAGGGGTATTCAGTCCTCTCGCGTTCAGTGAGGTCACTTTAAAAGAGCTCACCGCCATGTCTCACGCAGGGAAGGGGAGGAAGAGAAAAAAAAAAAAAGGGGGGAGGGGGGGGGGGTTCAGATAGGGGTGAAAGTGGAGGGGAGAAAAGAAGAGGGGGGGAGAGAGAGAGAAAGGTAGAGAGAAAAAAAAAAATGGAGACGGGAGTCTCTCTAAAACACACTTCCCGTCTCTATTTAGTTAGCTAAATGGGTAAGTTTTGTTTAACTAGGAAGTAAACCAGGCCGGGAATCCGGAGGTAAACTTAAGGCCTAAGTGGGGCGCAGGCAAACAATAACCTATGAAGAGGTCCCGTCTATCCCACCCATCTCAATGCACTTATTTAGAAGCTTTAGTAACATAGCATAGATAACAAGAAACAATCAATTTAACTAAAGAGAAATTGTATAGGATTAAGGTGACTCATCATATTCCATTCCATCCATGAGGTTATACATAAAAGCAGTATCCCCTTCGTGTAGTACCCAGTGAAATGACCCGTTCCGTCCCGTGAGATCCCCAGCGGGAGATCTATAACTGGGAGAAGGAAGAGGTCAGTTCTCGGGGAGTAAACTGAGGACACTCCGGACTCCTCCCCCCCCACGAGAAAAAGCAAGGGCCCTACTTATCTAAAACATAACATTCTGTATGTAGGTGCTAGTAGAGGCCGAGGCAGGCACAATATGGGTCCTGAGCACATTGAGCTGTATCTCCAAACCATGCCGCCGTCCCCCCTGAGGGAGAAAAGGATTACTCAACCCTCCCCCGTCTCAACTCCAACCCATCACAGTTCCCCAACTATAACATGATGGCCCCCCCCGGTAAAGGGGGTTTACAGCTCCTCTCGTCTGCTGTCTGAACGTGGGGTTAGTAGATCTCTTCCTCTGGCGCCTTCACATGGTAGAATTGACCCCGGGTGAAGGTATATAAACAGGGAGAAGTATTAAACGGGGTAAAGGCGTCTCATCAGCTATGCATTATCCTTAGAAGGATCTAGGCTACAGAAGTGTGATTCAGTGCTGTCTAGTTAGTACATTAGACTCCAATGAAGGATGTTAGAGGCGGCTAGCTGACAGTCCAATAGCAGGAAGTCCTTTAGCGTACTTTGCGTGGTGGACTGTACCTTTTGTAGCTAGTATCGAGGGCCAGTTTGAAGAGCGTGAGGTTTAGAATTATTACACCCAGGGTATTTAGGAGGCCAGGCTGAGTGGGCCATCAAAAAAAAAAAAAAAAAAATTTTTCCCTTTTCTCTTTCTCTTCTCTTCTCTTCTCTTCTCTTCTCTTCTCTTCTCTTCTCTTCTCTTCTCTTCTCTTCTCTTCTCTTCTCTTCTCTTCTCTTCTCTTCTCTTCTCTTCTCTTCTTCTTGTAAAAAGGTAGAGGGGAGGGGGAGGACGGACCCGGGATCAAGTGATGCTAATAGTACCAGGACCACAGACTGTAGGGGGGCCCGCGTTGGTGTCGGTAGCAGAAAATTCAAACACACGTAAGTGAACCAGGTATTTAGACTTCAAAGGGTGTATCTTGAGTGGAGGTGGTCGAAAGCCAAACTCACATCTCCCGCGGCTAATCTAGGGAAACCGATCGGGGTCGGCGGCCGCTCCTCTGTGAACGCTGAGGTCTAGGGGCTCCGTCTCTCATCTCGTGTAGGCGACCCGGAGCCCGAGGTAGGTAGTCCAGCCAATTAGGTATTGGGATGGGTTCCGTGTCCAGGAATTCGAATAGTGCGGGCAGGTTCTCCGGAGAGCGCAGGAGGAAAGAACGCTGTTCCTTGTGGAAGGTAACCGATAGGGGGAAACCCCATCGGTATGTTGCATTGCATCTCCGGGCTAGATCCAGCAGGGGTTTTAGTACAGCGCGTCGGATCAGAGTCGGTTTGGAGATGTCTGGGAGGATCTTCACCGATGCACCGTCGAATTCTATCTCTCCAGATTCCCACGCTCCTCGTGCTATAGCCTCCTTATGGATGTAATGATGAAGTCTGCATATTATGTCCCGAGGTCTGGCTGGATCTGCTGAGCGGGGACCCAAGGCTCTGTGAATGCGATCCACCTCTATCTGTTCCGGTAAGTGTGCGCCCGCGATTTTTCTAAAAATGTCCGTGGCAGTGGCTAGTAGATCCGAAGGGCCGGTGGCCTCTGGTAAGCCGCGGAGCCGAACGTTGTTTCCCCCGCCTCCGGTCCTCCATTTCCTCCATGCGGAGCTGGAGCTCGACCGCGGACACAGATTGGGCTTTTTGTTGGGTCTCCAGTGAAGAGACTCTTTGTTCCAAGGACTCCAAAGATGATTCCCCAGATGCCAACCGAGTGGAGAGGGACTGCACATCTTTTTTGACTGCACATATTTCTTTCTTATGAGCGGCCTCGACTTTACCCACCAAGGCCTCAATATCTGCCCTCGTTGGTAGGGCCCGAAGTAAAGCCTTGAGCTCCGCGTCCACACCATAGGCCACTGGCAAGTGCGTGAGGGGTCCCTGGCTTGAGGCTGAAGCCGCTGGGGAACCGGGGTACAGAACCGGACTCCTGGAGCCCTCCCTCTGTTATTCCTTCTGGTGTGCAGGAGCTAGAGGCACATGGCTCCGCCATCTTGAGATCAGGAGAACCGGAGCGGGATCTCCCGAAAAGCCTCTGAAAGTTGCCTAGAGCGGGTGTGATAGCAGCTGGGCTGTTCTTTTTCTTGTTCCTCCGGTAGGTCCGCTTCTTGGAGGAGAGCATAACGGTAGAAATAGAGCAATATAAGCTGAGATGGGGATGGATAGGCCGGGAGCTCAAGGAGAACACGTCTCTAGTCGGCCATGTCCAGACCACGCCCCGGAAACTGCATATCTTAATATCGCCAGGGATTCATTAAAAACTCATAAACCAGTTCCCTTCAAGGGGGTACTCACAATATGTGGGTGCGTGAGTGCACCATCCTATCCAGAATGTGGTATACAGGTATACGTATACAGGTACAGGTGTATAGGTATACAGGTACAAGTCATCTACCTGTATACCTGTATACCACATTCTGGATAGGATGGTGCACTCACGCACCCACATATTGTGAGTACCCCCTTGAAGGGAACTGGTTTATGAGTTTTTAATAAATCCCTGGCGATATTATGCTATGCAGTTTCCTTTTTTCTTATACATGTTACCATTGATGTTTATCTGAGCGAGGTGGAGATCATTACCAGCAGACCTTATATGAGCCCAGGAGTGGCTCTAATGCATGTTTAGACACTGTTTAATCACTGTGTCACACGCTCAGAGGTGAGCGCATAAGCGTTTGGGGGTCACTGGAGAGCACTGAAGCATGCCTTAATTTGTACACCATATAGGAAGAGCATGAGGAATACCAATCTTCATGGACACTATATTTTTGCACTTTATATTTATTTTTTATGAACCGATGTGAACTGAGTTGTTGGACACTTCATTATTATATAACTAGCACTTGGACTTCCCACATTTTGCATGTTGCATGTTTATTTATATATTTAGTTATGCATTTTTCATTCATTTCTCTCACAGGCGAATGGCACTGATTATTCCCTTAAAAAACAATGCATGTCCTTCTTTCTTAGTCCAAAAGGGATATGCAGGTATGAGAGCAGAAGTGGTTAACAGATTATAACTCCCTCAGCAATAAACCGATTGGTAACGCAATCCCTTGATATTATGCAGTTTTAGTGGTTACAACAGGGGAAGATCCCACTGAGGGCTTTAGATAAGAACATTTATGTGCTTACTGGTCTTCTATTAATATCTGACTGCACAGGGAAATCCCCAATGCAAAAATCCTAAGTAGACAAAATTAAGTCTTGCTGTACATGTATTTACATATTTGAGTACGGCTAGGTTCGCACATGACTGGTTCAGATGTGGACTGCGGCCGCGTCGGACATGTGTAAACCGGCTCCATTGAAATCCAGGCCAGTTCACATGTTATGCAAATCGGATTAAGCACTCACTTTTACTTACTTGATCCTTCACTCCCCAGCAGACAGCACTCCCTCATGGTTCCGTAGTGGACTGCTCCTCAAGGTCCTCCTGTCCACCACAGATCTTTGATGATTGCATCAGTGGGGCTCAGCTAAACTGCAAGGGAAATTATTAGTTTTCTTGGAGTATGCTTTTGTAGGAAAAAAATTATTCTGTCATTATAAAATAAAAACCACATGTTCTAACACTTCTTATCCAAAATAATTAACTATTCTGGTTGAAGTTGGCCTCTAAGACCTTAGTGATCAATCTATTAAATTGACTCTAAAGGTTGTTATTTTTTTTTTTTAAATAATGGTTTTGAACAGAGTAGTCTCGACCCTTTTTGTTTTTGGGTCCCCTGCCGGCGGTCCTGGCTCCTCCCCCCTGCTGATTGCACCCAATAGCAAGTCTCTTGCTATGGGGGTACTCAAGCAGGCTTGCTCCCGAGCTGCGCTTCTGTGAATGGACATTGTCCATTCACACACAGAGTGCAGCCTGGCCCCACCCCTGCTCCCACTTGTTGTGATTGACAGCAATGTGAGCCAATGAGGAGAAAGAGACCCGGGAGAGCCACTGATCTCATGCACATAAGCTGGATCGAGATGATGCTCAGGTAAGTATAAGTGGGGTGGGGGGGGCGGGAGCTGCACCCAGAAGGTTTTTAACCTTAATGCATAGAATGCATTAGAACCACTTTAAAGAATTGTTTTGATATACATATTAAATCTAGCAATTATCAATACATTTTCACTACCATTCTGATTGTTTTTGACCTATTATATAAAACTGAAGCAAAGATGGGAGAGATTGCTTGGTTTGGAAATTTCTAATTGTTTTTTACATCGTTTATGTGATTCACATTACTGTGTTGTAGTTGCAGTTTGACCACATCTAAGGAAAATTTCATGTTTAAAGAAATGAATGGTGCACGCAACAACACTGTTACACATTTTTTATATTTTTTGCTACATCTAAACATGGCAAAGGCAGGAAACTTTTTCACAAGAGAGAGGTAAAAAGCAAAAAGTCAAATTTGTGTAAAACACACTTCAGCATGTATCCTGTAGTGACGTTGTGGTCAGTGAGAAGAACCACTGAGCACTGCGGTGTGCACAGGAGATTGCCACTGCCAGAATTGTCAGTTTCCCCACCAATTTCAGCCAGCGATTCCTCCCTTGTTCAGTGACATAGGCAGCTGAAGAGCTATGATTTTACCTTCTTTTTACAGGTACAGCTTTACTTTACGTATTCAGTTTGGTGGCAGAGTCGCTTTAAGAATACATGAAAATGAACAGTAAGGCACTGAAATCCATGTAAAATGTATATAATCAAATGAGTATGCAGAGTGGAACAGTTGTAATTGGTTTTCCAATACAGAACCAATCTTTCAGTATTTCAGATTGTTAGGTCTGAATGACTAAAATAAATAAAATGGCAAAATAAAGAGTATGTAAACCCAACATTTCCTATTCCTGATATGTGCCTGCTGTACCATGTACTTGTATGAAAAAGTTTCCTGTCCTCTTCGTATTGCATCCTTTTTGTGAAATCTATGGTGATCCTGCCAGTCCCCCTGCTTTCCTATTAAAAACTGACCACACCAAGCAGAACACACCATGGTCAGTTCTCCAGCTGTGCACTGTGCAGGGAACTCAGTGTACTCTCCTCCAATGATCAGGCTTGTCCTGACAACCCCCGCCCCCCGCACAGCCTTTCACTGGAAAGATCAGTGTTCTGCTGTTTCTCCTTCTCCAGCTATCTGAGCTCCTTATACAGCTGAGAATAGAGGGAATGTCATCACGTATAAGAGAGGCAAAAAGGTATTTAAAATGTTTTGTTTTTTTATCTATGCACAAATGTTTTCCCTTTCATTGCTATTTAAACTGAATGGGTTGTTTAATAAAGTGATCGTTTATAATCACTTTAATTGTATATATGATAATTCTGCTTACTTGTTATTTGTCTTCTCTATGGTTTTCAAGTGTGATTTTTTATTTAGCTAAAAAGTAGTTTTATGTTTGACTAATAAATAGGTAGTATAAATACAGTGGGGCAAAAAAATATTTAGTCAGCCACCAATTGTGCAAGTTCTCCCAGTTAAAAAGATGAGAGAGGCCTGTAATTGTCATCATAGATATACCCCAACTATGAGAGACAAAATGTGGAAACAAATCCAGACAATCACATTGTCTGATTTTTTAAATAATTTATTTGCAAATTATGGTGGAAAATAAGTATTTTGTCAATTTTAAAAGTTTATCTCAATACTTTGTTATATATCCTTTGTTGGCAATGACAGAGGTCAAACATTTTCTGTAAGTCTTCACAAGGTTGTCACATACTCTTGCTGGTATGTTGGCCCATTCCTCCATGCAGATCTCCTCTAGAGCAGTGATGTTTTGGGGCTGTTGCTGGGCAACACAGACTTTCAACTCCCTCCAAAGGTTTTCTATGGGGTTGAGATCTGGAGACTGGCTAGGCCACTCCAGGACCTTGAAATGCTTCTTACAAAGCCACTCCTTCATTGCCCAGGCGGTGTGTTTGAGATCATTGTCATGCTGAAAGACCCAGCCACATTTCATCTTCAATGCCCTTGCTGATGGGAGGAGGTTTGCACTCAAAATCTCACGATACATGGCCCCGTTCATTCTTTCATGTACATGGATCAGTCGTTCTGTTCCCTTTGCAGAGAGACAGCCCCAAAGTATGATGTTGCCACCCCCATGTTTCACAGTAGGTATGGTGTTCTTTGGTTGCAACTCAGCATTCTCTTTCCTCCAAACACGACGAGTTGTGTTTCTACCAAACAGTTCTACTTTGGTTTCATCTGACCATATGACATTCTCCCAATCCTCTTCTGGATCATCCAAATGCTCTCTAGCAAACCTCAGATGGGCCCGGACATGTACTGGCTTAGGCAGGGGGACACGTCTGGCACTGCAGGATCTGAGTCCCTGGCGGCGTAGTGTGTTACTGATGGTAGCCTTTGTTATGTTGGTCCCAGCTCTCTGTAGGTCATTCACTATTTCCCCCTGTGTGGTTCTGGGATTTTTGCTCACCGTTCTTGTGATCATTTTAACCCCACGGGGTGAGATCTTGCGTGGAGCCCCAGATCGAGGGAGATAATCAGTGGTCTTGTATGTCTTCCATTTTCTAGATATTGCTCCCACAGTTGATTTCTTCACACAATCTGCCTGGTGCAGATCTACAATTTTGTTTCTGGTGTCCTTCGACAGCTCTTTGGTCTTCACCATAGTGGAGTTTGGAGTATAACTGTTTGAGGTTGTGGACAGGTGTCTTTTATACTGATTACACGTTCAAACAGGTGCCATTAATACAGGTAATGAGTGGAGGACAGAGGAGCCTCTTAAAGAAGAAGATACAGGTCTGTGAGAGCCAGAAATCTTGCTTGTTTGTAGGTGACCAAATACTTATTTTCCACCATAATTTGCAAATAAATTCTTTCAAAAATCAGACAATGTGATTGTCTGGATTTGTTTCCACATTTTGTCTCTCATAGTTAAGATATACCCAGGGCCGGATACCCCACAAGGCCACCGAGGCCAGGCCTCAGGGCGGCAGTGGTGCAGGGGCGGCGCCGCTCCTGCAGCGACTTCTCGGCCGCTCCTCACACTAACATAGCAACATACAGTGCACCCAGGCGCCAGAGAGGTGGGGGCGCTGAAAGAGTGCTCCTCTCCCTCCTCCTCCTCTCTGTGTCCAGACTGAAGCGGCTCCCTCCGCAGGTTACCGCCGCTGCTGATGTTTTGTTCGAGGCTCAAGCCCGTCCCCCCTCCCTCCTCCTGTCAGAGAAGGAGAGCAGCTGCCGGAGGTCGGAGCAGCTGGTCTCTGTGTGGGGGGGGGGGCGGTCCGTGCCTGACGTGTTCTCCTCTGTCTCTCACCCCCGCCCAAGCCTATCTCCATCTGTTCTCCTGTTTTTATGTACACTAATGGAGTGGGGGTCTCTACTAATAGAGGGGGGGTTGTCCTGGGGGGTCTGTACTAATGAAGGGGGGGTTTTCCTGGGGGGTCTGTACTAATGAAGGGGGGGTTGTCCTGGGGGGTCTCTACTAATGGAGGGGAGTTTGTCCTGGGGGGGTCTGTACTAATGGAGGGGGGGTTGTCCTGGGGGGTCTGTACTAATGGAGGGGGGTTTGTCCTGGGGGGTCTGTACTAATGGAGGGGGGGTTTGTCCTGGGGGTCTGTACTAATGTAGGGGGGGGTTGTCCTGGGGGGTCTGTACTAATGAAGGGGGGGTTGTCCTGGAGGGTCTGTACTAATGGAGGGGGGTTGTCCTGGGGGGTCTGTACTAATGGAAGGGGAGTTGTCCTGGGGATCTGTACTAATGGAGGGGGGTTTGTCCTGGGGGGTCTGTACTAATGGAGGGGGGGTTTGTCCTGGGGGGTCTGTACCAATGTGGGGGGGTTGTCCTGGGGGGGTCTGTACTAATGGAGGGGGGTTGTCCTGGGGAGTCTGTACTAATGGAGGGGGGTTGTCCTGGGGGGTCTGTAATAATGGAGGGGGGGTTGTCCTGGGGGGTCTGTACTAATGATGGGAGGGTTTTGTCCTAGGGGGGTCTGTAATAATGGAGGGGGGTTGTACTAATGGAGGGGGGGTTGTCCTGGGGGGGTCTGTACTAATGGAGGGGGGGTTGTCCTGGGGGGTCTGTACTAATGGAGGGGGGTTTGTCCTGGGGGGTCTGTACTAATGGAGGGGGGGTTTGTCCTGGGGGTCTGTACTAATGTAGGGGGGGTTGTCCTGGGGGGTCTGTACTAATGAAGGGGGGGTTGTCCTGGAGGGTCTGTACTAATGGAGGGGGGGTTGTTCTGGGGGGTCTGTACTAATGGAAGGGGAGTTGTCCTGGGGATCTGTACTAATGGAGGGGGGTTTGTCCTGGGGGGTCTCTACTAATGGAGGGGAGTTTGTCCTGGGGGGGTCTGTACTAATGGAGGGGGGGTTTTCCTGGGGGGTCTGTACTAATGGAGGGGGGTTTGTCCTGGGGGGTCTGTACTAATGGAGGGGGGGTTTGTCCTGGGGGTCTGTACTAATGTAGGGGGGGTTGTCCTGGGGGGTCTGTACTAATGAAGGGGGGGTTGTCCTGGAGGGTCTGTACTAATGGAGGGGGGGTTGTCCTGGGGGGTCTGTACTAATGGAAGGGGAGTTGTCCTGGGGATCTGTACTAATGGAGGGGGGTTTGTCCTGGGGGGTCTGTACTAATGGAGGGGGGGTTTGTCCTGGGGGGTCTGTACTAATGTGGGGGGGTTGTCCTGGGGGGGTCTGTACTAATGGAGGGGGGTTGTCCTGGGGAGTCTGTACTAATGGAGGGGGGTTGTCCTGGGGGGTCTGTAATAATGGAGGGGGGGTTGTCCTGGGGGGTCTGTACTAATGATGGGAGGGTTTTGTCCTAGGGGGGTCTGTAATAATGGAGGGAGGTTGTACTAATGGAGGGGGGGTTGTCCTGGGGGGGTTTGTACTAATGGAGGGGGGTTGTCCTGGGGGAGTTTGTAGTAATAGAGGGGGGGTTTGTCCTGGGGGGTCTGTACTAATGAAGGGGGGTTTGTCCTAGGGGGTCTGTACTAATGAAGGGGGGTTTGTCCTGGGGGGACTGTACTAATGGAGGGGGGGTTGTCCTGGGGGGTCTGTACTAATGGAGGGGGGGTTGTCCTGGGGGGGTCTGTACTAATGAAGCGAGGGGTGGTTTGTCCTGGTGGGGGTCTGTACTAATGGAGGGGGGGTTGTCCTGGAGGGGTTTGTACTAATGGAGGGGGGTTGTCCTGGGGGGGTTGTACTAATGGAGGGGGGTTATCCTGGGGGGTTTGTACTAATGGAGGGGGGGTTGTCCTGGGGGGGTCTGTACTAATGAAGGGAGGGGTGGTTTGTCCTGGTGGGGGTCTGTACTAATGGAGGGGGGTTGTCCTGGAGAGGTTTGTACTAATGAAGGGAGGGGGGTTTGTCCTGGGGGGGTCTGTACTAATGAAGGGAGGGGGATTTGTCCTGGGGGGGTCTGTACTAATGAAGGGAGGGGGGTTTGTCCTGGTGGGTGTCTGTACTAATGAAGGGAGGGGGGTTTGTCCTGGGGGGGGTCTACACCCAGGGAAGTACACCCAGGACTCCAGAGTGAGAGGGCAGTGCTGAGGGAACACCATCAGAGAGAGAACCCCGCTGCCCTGTGCCACCAGAGGAAAGCCACACAGCCTGGCGCCATCCCTGGCGGAGAAAGGAATGGAGTCATTGCAGGAATACAGATCTGGGTGCTACCCAGCGGAGTCGCCAGGGGCAATTCAGAGTGAGCAGACTCCTGATCAGAGGAACTATTGCTGTATCGCTGGGTCAGGTGAGAGGGCCGATCGCCCATTATCTACTAACGTCCATAGAAACTGCAGTCTCTGACCATCTCCTGTATCATGTGTGCAGTCTCTGACCATCTCCTGTATCATGTGTGCAGTCTCTGACCATCTCCTGTATCATGTCTGCAGTCTCTGACCATCTCCTGTATTGTGTCTGCAGCCTCTGGCCATCTCCTGTATTATGTCTGCAGTCTCTGACCATCTCCTGTACTATGATTGCAGTCTTTGACCATCTCTTGGATCATGTCTGCAGTCTCTGACCATCTCTTGGATCATGTCTTCAGCCTCTGACCATCTCCTGTATCATGTGTGCAGTCTCTGACCATCTCCTGTATCATGTCTGCAGTCTCTGACCATCTCCTGTATCATGTCTGCAGTCTCTGACCATCTCCTGTATTATGTCTGCAGCCTCTGACCATCTCCTGTATTATGTCTGCAGTCTCTGACCATCTCCTGTACTATGATTGCAGTCTTTGACCATCTCTTGGAACATGTCTGCAGTCTCTGACCATCTCTTGGATCATGTCTTCAGCCTCTGACCATCTCCTGTATCATGTCTGCAGTCTCTGACCATCTCCTGTATCATGTCTGCAGTCTCTGACCATCTCTTGTATTATGTCTGCAGCCTCTGACCATCTCCTGTACTATGATTGCAGTCTCTGACCATCTCTTGGATCATTTCTGCAGTCTCTGACCATCTCTTGGATCATGTCTTCAGCCTCTGACCATCTCCTGTATCATGTCTGCAGTCTCTGACCATCTCCTGTATCATGTCTGCAGTCTCTGACCATCTCTTGTATTATATCTGCAGCCTCTGACCATCTCCTGTACTATGATTGCAGTCTCTGACCATCTCTTGGATCATGTCTTCAGCCTCTGACCATCTCTTGGATAATGTCTTCAGCCTCTGACCATCTCTTGGATCATGTCTTCAGCCTCTGACCATCTGCTGTATCATGTCTGCAGTCTCTGACCATCTCCTGTACTATGATTGCAGTCTCTGACCATCTCTTGGATCATGTCTGCAGTCTCTGACCATCTCTTGTATCATGTCTTCAGCCTCTGACCATCTCCTGTATCATGTCTGCAGTCTCTGACCATCTCCTGTATCATGTCTGCAGTCTCTGACCATCTCTTGTATTATATCTGCAGCCTCTGACCATCTCCTGTACTATGATTGCAGTCTCTGACCATCTCTTGGATCATGTCTTCAGCCTCTGACCATCTCTTGGATAATGTCTTCAGCCTCTGACCATCTCTTGGATCATGTCTTCAGCCTCTGACCATCTGCTGTATCATGTCTGCAGTCTCTGACCATCTCCTGTACTATGATTGCAGTCTCTGACCATCTCTTGGATCATGTCTGCAGTCTCTGACCATCTCTTGTATCATGTCTTCAGCCTCTGACCATCTCCTGTATCATGTCTGCAGTCTCTGACCATCTCCTATATCATGTCTGCAGTCTCTGACCATCTCCTGTACTATGTCTGCAGCCTCTAACCATCTCCTGTACTATGATTGAAGTCTCTGACCATCTCTTGGATCATGTCTGCAGTCTCTGACCGTCTCTTGTATCATGTCTGCAGTTTCTGACCTTCTCTTGTATCATGTCTGCAGTCTTTGACCGTATTATGTTTGGGGGCTCTTTCTAACAGACAGCCCTCTGTGTGTGCATCAGAGAGACTCCCCTCCAGGTCTCATTAGTGTACTCTCTTCCTGTATTTTCTTTATTGTTAAGAGATCATGGAAGGATCCCAAGGTAACGAAGACTTCTAAGGGGAGCATCTCTGTGTTTGAGTCGTTGCCATAGAAACATTTGTAAAGGGGAGGAGTTGGTGAGATGACCACGCTCATGTGGGGGCGCCAGATATATTTCAGCACCCAGGCGTCTGTGACCCTAGGATCGGCCCTGGCAGCATGGCAGGTGCGGCAGGTCCGTGCCTTCTTTAATATCACTGCACTGCCCCCTCCCCACACTGCCTGTCTTATTCACACAAAACATGAAGTGCGGCCGCTCTAGACAAAGGGCAGGACTTTTTAAGTTAAGAAGTGGGTGATTGGTTGCTAGGCAGCGGGGCGGTACCAGCAATAAAACACTCACTTTTAACGTGAAAAGTTCCGCCCATTGTCCAGAGAGGCCAGGCTCCATGTGTTGTGTGAATAAGGTAGGGTTCTTTGGGGAGGGGGGAATGCTGTGCTGTAAAGGAGCTAGATATTGAGAGAGGACTGTGATGGGGGCTCAGTCTGTGATTGGGGGGTTCAGTCTGTGATTTGAGGGGTCAGTCTGTGATTTGGGGGGTAAGTCTGTGATGGGGGTCTGTGATGGGGAGTCTGTGATGGGTCAGGACCAGTTTGTGATGGGGTCAGTCTGTGATGGGGGGTCTGTGATGGGTTTGGGTCAGTCTATGATGGGGGGTCTGCTATGGGTCAGGTCAGTCTGTAATAGGGGGTCTGTGATGGGGGGGTCTGTCTGTAATGAGGGGGTCTGTGATTTGGGGGGTCAGTCTGTGATGGGAGGGTGTGTGATGGGGGGGTCTGTGATGGGTCAGTCTGTAATGGGGGGTCTGTGATGGGTAAGTCTGTAATGGGGGGTTTGTGATGGGTCAGTCTGTGATGGGGGTCTGTGATGGGTCAGTCAGTAATGGGGGGTCTGTGATGGGGGGTCAGTCTGTGATGAGGGGTCTGTGATTTGGGGGGGTCAGTCTGTGATGGGAGGGTCTGTGATGGGTCAGTCTAATGGGGGGTTTGTTATGAGGCAGGGGGGATGTGACGTAAGGGGGGCTAAGGACACTGATGTAAAAGGGGGTCGTGATGTAATGGGGGGACTGAGAACACTGATGTAAAAAGGGGTCTGTGATGTGATGTGAAGGGGGGGACTGAAGACACTGAAAAGGGGGTCTGTAATTTCTGCGCTAGCAAAATACAGGTCTCTGCACAGGTAATAGAAAACAATTGCTGAGCAGTGTGGTGCAAAATGCATACTGTTTCTATGCGCTGCAACTGAGCTGTGGTGCATAAAAATGAATGAAATGTATTTGCATAAAGAACTATTTACAATCATCTTTGGGTCAAGAAAGACTGAACAGTTTAGCTTTACTTGCCATTGAGTCAGAACTTTTAAATACTTTGTCCTACGAAGATATTATCGCTGAGTTTGCCAAAAGAAAAATTAGAAACAAATAAGGGATAAGTACAGCGCTGCTACAGAGATGCTAAAAAATATATATAATACAGTAAGCAGCTAACACACCTCTAAGACAAAGAAGTAAAAAATTCAACAGATATATGTATAGTGTAGCGCTATGTGTATGGATAGATCAAGATGAGATGTTAAGATCGAGCCATCTAGCAATGGCCAGAAAACAAACAGAAATTACTTTAAAAAGGTGAATTAAGAAAGGTATAGTTGCACAAATACACAATCATATATAGAGCATAATAGAATACACCTGTGAAAGAGTGAAAACACAAACACAATATAAATCAACCGTAAATAAAGTCCATGTAAATAAAATGTGTCCTTGATGAAAAGCCACCACCAACGGTCTCTGAGGGTAAGTTGATGAAGGCAGCAACAGGGTGTTACTGGTGGGTGAGACGGAGGAACACCAAATCCAATGTGACGTCTATATATGTGTCAGAACCACCACCATAACATCTGAGGAGGCTTACCGGACATAGAGGACTTGTAAAGACATACGTCTTGCAAGTCACAAAGAGCTTGTTTAGCCACCGGGGCTAGCAGGGTGAAAACATCAGAAATCCAAAACTTCAAGTATCCAAAGCTTCAATAAATAAGGAGGGAAGATCTGTAGGCAGCTTCAACCGTCCAGAGGTATCAGCAAACCATCCGGATGTATAATTGGAACCATGAGAGAAAGAAGACTCACATGGCGTGATATCGTTTTAAAAGGCATGCATTTATTAAAACATTAAAAGAAAAGCACTCACATGGTATACGATCATAAACAGCTTAAATGATATCGAACGCGGTGATCATAGGAGGTCCACCCAACATGTTTTGGTTACTCAACCTTAATCTGGGGTGTGGACCCCCCTATTTCACCGCTATTTAAAGTAAAAATGACCCCCACTGGGAGTGTTGCAACCCAGGAAGTGACCTAATGATGTCACTTCCGGTACTCAAACTTGTGTATGCAGACTGTGTGTGACGTGTTTTTAAACCAAAAATCATAGTCTATATAGCAATGATCTCAGCATCAGAGTCACAAGTGAGTGTGGACTTAAAGTTTGAAATTTAAAAAATCTAAAAATCAGCTGATCAGCAAAAATTGGGAGGTACATTGACTACTTCCTTCAACCATCAGTTGTCAAAATGCCATCCTATCTGAAGGATACTAAGGACGTGATCAATTTACTTTCCAGGGTTTCCCACTCCGGTGATTTAATTATGGCAACTGCGGATGTTGCCTCTCTCTACACCTGCATTCCGCAGGATAGAGGGATAGAAGCAGTTAAGTGCTTTCTTGATAGAGACGTCTCCCTCGCCTCACCCCAGGTGGACTACATCATTGAGCTTATTGAGTTTGCAACTCAACATAATTATTTTTGGTTCGATGGTAGATTCTACCTCCAACATAGGGGTGTCGCGATGGGAGCGAAGTTTGCTCCCAGCCTGGCCAATTTATTCATGGCCAAATGGGAGGAGGATGTCGTCTATGCCATGCAATGCCCGCACCTTCTGCTGTGGGCGCGGTACATAGACGACGTCCTCCTCCTATGGACTGGGAGTCAGGATGATCTGGTCACCTTCTTCACGAATCTCAATGCCAATGATAGGAATATTGCTTTATCCTTTGAAGCAAGTGTAACTTCCGTCCATTTTTTAGACTTGGTCATAGACAGAAGGGATGGCCAATTTGTGTTTAGTACTTACTTTAAGCCCACTGACCGGAATGGTTATATACCTACCGACAGTTGTCATCATGCCCCCTGGATCAGATCAGTCCCTAAGAGTCAGTTCCTGCGATTGCGGAGGAACTGTAGTGACCCTAATACCTTCAGGACTCAGGCGGCGTCTTTGAGGAGTAGATTCCTAGAAAAGGGGTATAAACTTTCAGACCTAGATAGGGAAATTGATTGCGCTGGTTTAGTGGATCGTCAATCCCTTTTGGAAGATAAACCCAAGCAAGTCAATGAGGACTTCAAATGGTCTTTCATGACATCCTTTTCTATCCAACATAAATATATCAGAAGGATCTTTGAACATCATTGGGATGTTTTGAAAACTGACAAGATTTTGGGCCCCAGACTGCCCGACATTCCTAAGCTAGTTTTCAGAGGAGCTCCATCTCTCCGTAACAAGTTGGCACCCAATGTGGTCAATCCTCCAACCAAACCCTCTTTTTTTCACAACCTGATTGGTTTCCACCCTTGTAAAAAATGCTTAGTTTGTCAGTTTAATATTAGTGGGAGACGCACTAGTTATACTTTTTCTTCTAGAGTAAACGGTCGTACTCACAAAATAAAACAGTTCTGTACATGCGCCACGACGGGGGTAGTCTACCTTCTGACTTGCCCCTGCGGCAAGCAGTATGTGGGACGGACAATCAGGTCCTTTACCACGCGTGTTTCTGAACATATTAATTTAATAAAGGCAGGTAGTACGAAACACACCGTGCCCCGTCATTATAGGGAGTTCCACGATCGAAACCCCAAGGGCACACAGTTCCTTATTATTGACAAATATGTGGCCCCCTGGCGGGGGGGGTCAATACTTAGGGGGCTCTCTAGGTTGGAGACCTACTGGATTTACGAGTTGGGTTCCCACTTCCCGCAAGGGATTAACGTGGAGTGGGACGTCAATTCATTTATTAATCAGGCATAACCACTATATAATCGTGACTCTTTTTTCTAATATGCTTTTATATTTCATTTTTAGGTGTTTTCACCCATTTATTTATTTTACTTTCTATATTGTAATTTTTCGGAGATTTTTTATAGTTACTCGTTATTGTGACTCTAACACCTAATCTCATTATTGGTGGTTTTTGTTCTCATATGACAAATGCTACTTATTTTTAATCTGTCAGTCTCTTCATATGTATGGTTAATTTGTATGAGATGCCCTTCATTGGTAGTGTTGCTATCTTATTAACCAGCCCCGACTAAATTTTGTCCCCACTCGACACTGCACCAGCCCTTTTCGGACTTCCGTCAAACATATTTTTTGATTTATGGCATAGGTTTCTTTTTTACCACCTTTGCTGACACTGCCTTTTACTGCCAGATTGCTGGGATCTATTTCCGGTTTCTCTCCGTCCAATATGGCTCCCTATACAGGAAGTTCATATGTTGTGAATGAGAGGCTTGGTTTTAGTAATATGAGCATAGATGTGGGCGGACCTTGGGTGCGGTGGTGGTGGGCGGACTCTAGTGTGGTGGCGGACTTCCTCTTCCGCTACTGCGCACATCCCCAATATCCAGCCGATCAGTGGGGGAGGAGCGGGATGACGCTCCGTCCTATTGAATCTGGCTGTGTTGAAAAGGAGGCTTGGGTGCGGCGGCGGTGGGCGGACTCTAGTGTGGTGGTGGACTTCCTCTTCCGCTACTGCGCATATCCCCAATATCCAGCCGAACATTGGGGGCGGAGCGAGATGACGCTCCGTCCTATCGGATCTGGCTGCGTTGAAAAGGAGGCTTGGATCTCCATGTTAAACGCTTCCGGGTCGCCCGGCCACAATCTCAGCTGATTTTTAGATTTTTTAAATTTCAAACTTTAAGTCCACACTCACTTGTGACTCTGATGCTGAGATCATTGCTATATAGACTATGATTTTTGGTTTAAAAACACGTCACACACAGTCTGCATACACAAGTTTGAGTACCGGAAGTGACATCATTAGGTCACTTCCTGGGTTGCAACACTCCCAGTGGGGGTCATTTTTACTTTAAATAGCGGTGAAATAGGGGGGTCCACACCCCAGATTAAGGTTGAGTAACCGAAACATGTTGGGTGGACCTCCTATGATCACCGCGTTCGATATCATTTAAGCTGTTTATGATCGTATACCATGTGAGTGCTTTTCTTTTAATGTTTTAATAAATGCATGCCTTTTAAAACGATATCACGCCATGTGAGTCTTCTTTCTCTCATGGTTCCAATTATACATCCGGATGGTTTGCTGATACCTCTGGACGGTTGAAGCTGCCTACAGATCTTCCCTCCTTATTTATTGAAGCTTTGGATACTTGTAGTTTTGGATTTCTGATGTTTTCACCCTGCTAGCCCCGGTGGCTAAACAAGCTCTTTGTGACTTGCAAGACGTATGTCTTTACAAGTCCTCTATGTCCGGTAAGCCTCCTCAGATGTTATGGTGGTGGTTCTGACACATATATAGACGTCACATTGGATTTGGTGTTCCTCCGTCTCACCCACCAGTAACACCCTGTTGCTGCCTTCATCAACTTACCCTCAGAGACCGTTGGTGGTGGCTTTTCATCAAGGACACATTTTATTTACATGGACTTTATTTACGGTTGATTTATATTGTGTTTGTGTTTTCACTCTTTCACAGGTGTATTCTATTATGCTCTATATATGATTGTGTATTTGTGCAACTATACCTTTCTTAATTCACCTTTTTAAAGTAATTTCTGTTTGTTTTCTGGCCATTGCTAGATGGCTCGATCTTAACATCTCATCTTGATCTATCCATACACATAGCGCTACACTATACATATATCAAAAGAAAAATTAGAACTAAAAAATTGTAGGGAGTTTCTTACTGCTATAATCTCTAAAAGGCATTGTCACGGAACGTCCCACACTCCGCTTGAGTGCTTCCGTCAGTATACCGCTTCCTAAGTTCTGGAACACAAGTCCAATGGATCTGGCTATAGGGACCCCCAAGAACTAGACAACACCAGTCTTGGAGTACATCAGAACTACTCTTTATTTGAGATCTCCCACACATTTATACACCAGGATGACTCAAAGCTAACCTAATTAACATGAGCTCCAATAGGAGTCGTCCCGTCTCCTACATTGTATAGAGGACAATGTGATCAGCTCATTCAATTTACACACATTACCATAAACATCAACACAGGGTTAATTAGAACAAACAACAATGAGTTGAATACCCTTAGAACCTAGACTAAACTTATTTACATTAAACACATTATAGCTGACATCAGACAGGTGAGTGGAGTTGATGAAATTAGCATCTCCTCACAGTATGTGTCCCAACAGTATAATTCAGTCTTATCATTCTAATATGGCATAAAACGGGTTCCAGAGTCTGTGTGTTTTGGGGGGACATGAAGCTGAATCCAACGTAACACCAACCCCAGGGTCCCCAGGCATACAGCTCACAGAGAGCACCATTCCCCCAAATGCTAGGGCCCATAATCAAAAGGCAACAGGCTTGCATACAGTCCTCTCCAACAGCCTCTGTCCCGGCTAGGTCTGTGACATTTCTCCCCTTTCGGCAGGAGACTAACACAGGAGGAGACCCCAGACGGGTTGACTCCGAAGTTAGTCCATAGTTCCAGTCCTCTACTGCCTGTACCCACACAGTACCCCAAACAAATTGTTCCAAACAGAGTATTACTCACCCAGCCAACCTCTGCCTCTCTCAGAGAACATATCTGCCGCTGGGGAGAGGCCTGGACTGGCTCTCCTCCCTGGAATCCTTTCTGCCGCTGGAGAGAAGACAGGGTGTCTGGGCTCACTCTGTCATGCTGTTGGGGATCGGGGCCGACTGCCCACCATCCCTGGAGTATACAGGTGGAGACTGAAGTCCCATCCACCTTCACAGGAAATCCATCCTCTGTTAGTTGAGGGCAGAGTCCAGCAGTCCTCGGTCCTGTTGCCAGCCCTTCTGCTGGAAACCCCACACCATCTGTTCCGGCTAACTGTTGGAGAGGGAGGCCGACTGCCCCGCCTCCCTGGAACTCTGTAGTTGTTGCCGGTGCTGGGCAGAGGTTGGTAGCACTCTGCCCTGTTGCCAGCACTTCTGCTGGGGACTCCGCATCCTCCGCTCCGGCTAACCGTTGGGGCAGGAGGCTGGCTTCCTCCACTCCCAAACTGTGTAGCTGCCATTGGGGAGGTGAGCCGGCTGCTTCCTTTTCCATTCCCTCATCTGGCTGCTGGGACGACATGTCGATGGTACTGTCTCCCAGGTACACGGATCTTTGCTGGGGAGGAAAGCCCACTTCCTCCACCCTGGCCAACTGTTGGGGAGGGACAACACACACCTCCTCTCCCTTCTCCCCCTGTATCTGCTGCTGGGAAGTGATTGCCATCTTCTCAGCCTGAGCCTCCACAATTGCTGCAGGTGTGGGGCAGAGGTCTTGGACCCTCTGTCCGGTTGCCAGCACTTCTGCTGGGGGTTTGCCAGGTGGTTCCTCCTCTACAGAAACGTCTATTAAATCCCCAGTCTCTGGAATTGGTAAAAGTGTGGGACAGAGGTCTTGGACCCTCTGTTCAGTTACCAGATCTTCAGCTGGAGAAGTTTGTTTTAACTCCATAGATGCTGCTGGCAGAAAATCACATGTCCCTGTCAGTGTTGTGGGAGAAAGGCCGACTACCTCTTCTCTCAGGAAGGCTGAAGCCACTGTTGGTGCTGGGCAGAGCACAGTGAACTTTGGCCCTGATAGCAGCTCTTCTGCTGGAGGCTCATCAGGTTGTTCTTCCTCAGCAGAAAAGTCTATCAAATCCCATGTCTCTGCAACTGATGTCTGGGGATAGAGGTTCACCATCTCCTGTCCATGGAACCCAGAAGATGCTATCATTTCTGGGCAGAGGTTAGCAGAGCTCTGCCCTGTTGTCAGCACTTCAGGTTTGGGGACGGCACTCTCTGGATTTTCCACTGCAGATTCTCTGGCATGCTGCTGGACAGGCACATTCCTCCATCCAAGATCATCCCATGCAGAAACAGGATCATCAAGGTCAGTCAGCACTTGCTGCATCCGCCATAAGACCTCCGCCTCCATAGCTGTGGGGGCAGGTTGGCAAAGCACACTATTGCTCTGCCACATTGCCGACTCTTCAGCCAGGATTTCAGGGTTGTCAGCTGGTATTTCCTGATAGTCCCAGGCAAAGGGAGCCCAGCCCTGGCACTGAGCAATGTCTAGCAGCCGTCTGTAGGTGATCTCTAGCTCCCATTCCTGAACGGCCAGAAACTCCAAATCTTCCTGTGCCCAGTGCACTTCCGAAATGTTCAGTAGCCCTTCTCTGAAATCCATGATTTCGTCCACCCGCCGCTCCAAATCACTCCCAAAGTTAGGGTCCCCTGTCAGCTTCACAAACAACAGTCCCAAGCCGCCGTAGCTTAAGCCTTCCGTTGGGCTGTCATCCGCTATCCAGGGACATGCTTGGGATACATGCCACCGGAGGGCTCTGTAGCTCTCATCCAGCTTTATCTCTGCCCAGACCAGCCTGCTTAATTCAGCTGTCTGCTTCTTGTGTGGTTTTTCTCCCAAAAACCGCACCCTCAGTCCGTACTGCGACCAGTACCTTTCCTCGATGGAGGGGAGAACTTTTCCCTGGTGTCGCTGCTCACGGGCTAGCGCTTCCTTCCAGAGTTTGCAGCAAATAGAATCACACCATCCCAGCAGGACCTGCTCCGATACTGGTCCTCTGTGCTGTATCTGCATCTCTCGCAACCTCCTTCTGAATTCCTCATCCATGGTGGCTGGTATCTGTACCTCTCCTCTCCTGCTATCTGGACCTTGGATCCAGATGGAAGTTTGGATGTCCCAGACTGCAGGAAGCTATCCCACCGCTGCCACCAATGTCACGGAACGTCCCACACTCCGCTTGAGTGCTTCCGTCAGTATACCGCTTCCTAAGTTCTGGAACACAAGTCCAATGGATCTGGCTATAGGAACCCCCAAGAACTAGACAACACCAGTCTTGGAGTACATCAGAACTACTCTTTATTTGAGATCTCCCACACATTTATACACCAGGATGACTCAAAGCTAACCTAATTAACATGAGCTCCAATAGGAGTCGTCCCGTCTCCTACATTGTATAGAGGACAATGTGATCAGCTCATTCAGTTTACACACATTACCATAAACATCAACACAGGGTTAATTAGAACAAACAACAATGAGTTGAATACCCTTAGAACCTAGACTAAACTTATTTACATTAAACACATTATAGCTGACATCAGACAGGTGAGTGGAGTTGATGAAATTAGCATCTCCTCACAGTATGTGTCCCAACAGTATAATTCAGTCTTATCATTCTAATATGGCATATAACGGGTTCCAGAGTCTGTGTGTTTTGGGGGGACATGGAGCTGAATCCAACGTAACACCAACCCCAGGGTCCCCAGGCATACAGCTCACAGAGAGCACCATTCCCCCAAATGCTAGGGCCCATAATCAAAAGGCAACAGGCTTGCATACAGTCCTCTCCAACAGCCTCTGTCCCGGCTAGGTCTGTGACAGGCATTTTCTGCATTACAGAGTATTTTCAGTCTGTACAATTAAAGCCAGTTATTTTCAGTGTTTTCGTGTGTGGAGATATGTTTTTAATTGATCTATTGTAGCAGTCATCGATAAAGGACGAGAATGGTGGTGTTTGTGTGTGTGTGTGTGTGGGGGGGCGGCATTGAAGGACCCGGCCTTGGGGCGGCAAAGGGAGTAAATCCGGGCCTGGGTATACCTATGATGATAATTACAGGCCTCTCTCATCTTTTTAAGTGGGAGAACTTGCAGAATTGGTGGCTGACTAAATACTTTTTTGCCCCATTGTATATGAATATAACTGCCATATACAGTGTATATGTATATATATATATATATATATATATACAGTGCCTTGAAAAAGTACTCATACCCCTTGAAATTTTCCACACTTTGTCATGTTACAATCAAAAACGTAAATGTATTTTATTGGGATTTTATGTGATAGACCAACACAAAGTGGCACATAATTGTGAAGTGAAAGTGGAAGGAAAATTATGAATGGTTGTCAATTTTTTTTTACAAATAAATATCTGAAAAGTGTGGCGTGCATTTGTATTCAGCCCCTTCTGATACCCCTAACTAAAATCTAGTGGAACCAATTGCCTTCAAAAGTCACCCAATTAGTAAATAGAGTCCACCTGTGTGCAATTGAATCTCAGTATAAATATAGCTGTTCTGTAAAGCCCTCTGAGGTTTGTTTGAGAACCTTAGTGAACAAATAGCAGCATGAAGGCGAAGAAACACACCAGACAGGTCAGGGATAAAGTTGTGGAGAAGTTTAAAGCAGGATTAGGTTATAAAAAAATATCCCAAGCTTTGAACATCTCACGGAGCACTGTTCAAGCCATAATCTGAAAATGGAAAGAGTATGGCACAACTGCAAACCTACCAAGACATGGCCGACCACCTAAACTGACAGTCCAGGCAAAGAGAACATTAATCAGAGAAGCAGCCAAGAGGCCCATGGTAACTCTGGAGGAGCTGTAGAGATCCACAGCTCAGGTGGGAGAATCTGTCCACAGGACAACTATTAGCCGTGCACTCCACAAATCTGGCTTTTATGGAAGAGTGGCAAGATGAAAGCCATTGTTGAAAGAAAGCCATAAGAAGTACCATTTGCAGTTTGTGAGAAGCCATGTGGGGGACACAGCAAACATGTGGAAGAAGGTACTCTGGTCAGATGAGACCAAAATTGAACTTTTTGGCCTAAAAGCAAAACGCTATGTGTGGCAGAAAACTAACACTTCATAATCACCGTGAACACACCATCCCCACTGTGAAACATGGTGATGGCAGCATCATGTTGTGGGTATGCTTTTCTTCAGAAGGGACAGGGAAGCTGGTCAGAGTTGATGGGAAGATGGATGGAGCCAAATACAGGGCAATCTTAGAAGGAAACCTCTAATGCCACGTACACACGATCGGAATTCTCGTCGGAAAAAGCTATGATGGTTTTTTTCTGACGGAATTTCACTCAAGCTTGTCTTGCATACACACGGTCACGCCAAATTCCGACCGCCAAGAAGGTGGTGACGTACAACACGTACGATGGGACTAGAAAAGGGAAGTTCAATACGAAGTGCGCCACCCTTTGGGCTCCTTCTGCTAATCTCGTGTTTATCTCGTGTTAGTAGAAGTTTGGTGAGAGAGACGATTCGCGCTTTTCAGACTCGTGCTTTTTCAGATCGTTTTACTGCTGTTCATTTTGTGCTTGTGGGTTTGTATCTGGTTTTCAGTGCATGTAGTCAGTTCGCATCTATTTTTCAGTGTGTTCTTGTCCGCTCATTACCGATTTTCAGCTCGCTCTTCACAGGCCTTGATGTTCTTCAGTGCGTTCTGTTCGTTCTGGCCAGCCGACCATTTTTTTTTAATCTGCCCCCGATATTATTTGTTGTATGATCTTAACTCCATGTCCTGCCCACAAGGCCGGATCTGGGATTGTTTGGAGATGTTTTAGTTTGGGATTGCCTCATAAAGGTGTATATGGGGAAATAGTGTTCGTTCCAGTAAGTTTCCTCGACATCTGTTCCCATACTCCAACCGTCGTTCGCATTGAAATTGTCATGTTTGGGTGCGCCCTAGGACCCCTGAACACCAAATTACTCAATGCCAAGTAAGAGCCCAGTATAGCAGCTTCAAGGTTAACTGCTGGGTTAGACTATGGCTGGGAAAACCACCAGCGGACAGTTACAACAACTGCCGTCTAGTAATATTTCTTAAAACAAGGGAGCACCAGACCCCCTAGTGACAAGGGGAGCTGTAAGGTGGTCCGGGCGACTCTGGGGGCCAGTCCCCCCCATACAAATGTGTTAACTACTTGATCTAGCTTGTCAAAGAAGGAGTTAGGGATGGGTACAGGAGTATTACAGAAAACATAGAGGAACTTGGGAAGAAACGTCATCTTGATAATATTGATGCTTCCTACAGGTGAGCGGGGAAGAGATTTCCAAACCTGACATCGGGCAGTAAGTTGGTGTAAGACCGGATATACATTGTCTATTAGGTATAAAGATGGTGTTCGCTGCATTTCAATCCCCAAATATTTGAACTTAGGCACCAGAATTAGTGGGATCAATGGGTCCACAGAGGGTGGAATCGGGAACAGGGAAAATATAATCGATTTAGTCCAATTGATCCGAATGCCTGAGAAGGATCCATATTGATTAATAATGTCCAGGGCCGCCGACAAAGAGGCAGACACATCTGGAAGGTACAACAATGCATCATTGGCATATAATGAAAGCTTCTCAGTCAGTGGACCAACCACTATTCCCCCAACCTCTGGGGATGCTCTAAGTAGGATAGGCAGGGGTGACCAGCCGACCATTTTGAAGCCATGTTGCGGGTACGTGCTCGTCGTAGAGTTTGTGCTGTGTGGGGACTTGGTGCTGGGGTTTTTATTATTTTGACCCAAGCCCAGTCCATAAACAGGGCGAGGAGGAATTCATGGACCAAGAATTAGTTGCTCCAGTGTGACCAATTCTCTCATATGCCTTTGTTGCAGGAGATCCAGGAGAATAACCCTGATGATTTCAGCATTTTTTCCTGGATGACGGACCCCGTTGCTGCATCCTGCATAACTTTTTGAAATGCAATTATTCTAATTATGTTGCCTCAGTTGGGCCTGAGGCCGGACTTCAGGAAACATTGACGGCCCTGGAAGCTGGCCGTCCTGGCTTGCCCCCCCAAAGCTCCCGTGAAGTGCGGGAAAAATATGTAGAATATTTTACGGGTAGGGGGGCCATTGCTATGCTATTTTGAATAAATTTTCTCTTTTATCAGATCAAATCTTGATTTTCATTTACTGCTTGGGTTTATTTTTGCTGTCTCCTAGGTTCTCCTAGTGCACTAGTACTGCCAAATGGTTTTTCCATTATTAAATAACACCCATTGTTGAGTATAAAACCTTTTACTCCGTGCACATTCACATGTTCGTTTTATAAAACATTTGGCGGTAAAAAAAACAAATCTTTTTTTTACCTTGAAATTTTTTAATAAATACAGAAACAGGCATGTTTCCAAACATAACATACACAACTCTGGAACTTACAAAGTTCAACATTGCAAAAAAGAAGGCAATATCAGACATTTTATAGTGTGAAAAAGGTCTTGATCTTGCCTCCATCAGATGTGGTGAAGTCACCCCTGTAAAAGCCAAAAGATGTACACAAATTGTGAGTCAAAATGGGGATTTCCTTTATGATCCCACACCTAATGTCAACATGTGCTATCTCCCATCATGGGGGATCAATGGACATGCTTTGGGAGTGCAACCACTTCCTCTCACCTACTAGAGTTTTGGGAGGAAGGGGTTGCACCCACAAAACGCGTACATTGAAATCCCCTGATGGCAGATAGCACATGTTGACACACTGTGTGCATCTTCCAAATTTGGCTTTTAAACTGTATTAAAACTTCAGATAACATTTTTAGAAAAAACAAAAAAAAAATCCAGGAATCTTTTTAGGATTTAGATTCTCCCTAGTACATCAATCATGTTCTTCAGTCTTTGTTCAATCTTGGTTTTTCCTTTGATAAGGTCCAAATCACCACTACAAAACATGATTTCCTGGATAATCCGTTGTGCACTGTCACTGGTGAAATGAGTGCATTTTGGTACCACAACATGAACATCACCTAAAAAAAAAATACACACCATGTATTAAAAATATGCAGGCATATTAACCTGAATCTGTGGTGTCAGACACTCACCTGTTGTGGTGTTAATTTCAATTTCAATTTTAACCACCTCTCCTTCCTCCACATCCTCTGGTTGTGACTTCTGTTTCCCTTCTTTAGGAGGTGGGGGGGTCCCTGGTGTCCTCATATTTTCCGAGTCTTTGCTCCCCTATGAGAATGAAACAAAAGGTATACTTAGCACACCAATATTTGAGGCCAGAAATAGGAGTATGAAACATTGCTTGGAAGTGGGGTACAATTGTGTTTTGGCAGAGTTCAAAGCTGAAGACATGATTTTTTTCCTCTTACCAAAGCTGGAATACTTACCTTTTTTGGACAAGTTTCACAGATGTAGACACCCCTAGTATCCACTGGAGCACCTGTGTGGGACACCCTAAAAAGTTTGTTCTTGTGTCCCACACTAGTGCTCCTGAGTCCAGATGTGTAAACAGCTGCTGAGTGTCCTCTCCTTACACTGAATCAAGTTTGCAATTCGCTCTAGTTTGAAACACATCTAAACAACAATGTCCTAAACTTCTTTGAATATAAATTATCATGACCAAATGTAGTTAACCTTGTATCTGGCAAAAACATCGTATTTATTTGGCAAACTAAACATATTTGCTATGACCGATTATTGTGCCCACAAACATGAAAGTAGCCATTTTAAACTGTCCAACAGTAAAGAAAAGCACATGGCGCAGCATGCAAGTAATGATAATAATCGTAACACACGACAAATACTTACTTTTTAGAAGCACTTTCTTGATCTTTCTATACTGATCCTGCTCCCTCAGTTTCAGGTCTGACCAGCGTTTCCTCAATTGCTCCTTGGATCGTCTTACCCCAAATTTCCTGTGCAGACTCTTCACAACTTTAGTCATGATCTTGGCCTTTCTCTCATTAGGGTTGGTGTACGGTCCATACTTCCCGTCATAGTCGGCCCTCTTCAATATGTCGACCATCTCCATCATCTCTATAAAGGCCATATTTGAGCCCTTAAATCTTCTCCTCCTGTATCGGGATGTTTCTGGCTCCGGGCTTTTCTCTTCATCATTACTGCTATTATGCACCTGCTGTGTCTCCGCCATGTTATTCTCCCCCACTGCGACAAAAGAGACGGGGTGGGGAATATTCTAGAAAGAACGTTAGGGGCGGGCGATGCTGGCAGAATTTCACGCATGCTTAGTGTCTATAAAGCTAACACGCGTGTGTCGTACCTACGTTCTGTGTGCGGAGGAAGGAGGAACGGAAGCAATGAACGTAATAACAAAGGTAACATTTCAACTTGGGACATCAGTGGCCTATACTGATTCTAGATTGAGGCCTATATTGGGATACGATTAGGAGAGTTTAGCCTGATATTAGTGTTTTTGTCTTTAGTTTGGTCTTGCAGCAAAAATGAAACAATTTAAAGACCCAGACTTCCTCGACTAAGTCATAGACAGATACAGGGATATGCGCAATTTGTGGGAGGTGAAAAACCCCTTATATCGAAACAAACCAGCAAGGAAGGCATTGATGGAGTAACTGCTGGAATTGCTGGAATTTGTGAAGACTCGGATCCCCGACGCAGACATCAAGTTTGTGGATAAGAAAATTGGTAGCTTGAGAAGCATGCATAGGAAGGAGATTCAGAAGATCCAGAAGCCCATGAGATCAGGAGCTGCAGCAGAAGACGTGTATGTACCCAATCTGTGGTACTACAGCAGGATGCATTTTCTAGAAGACCAGATTGAAGCCAGGGAATCACTTTCGACTCTTCCGGCCCCCCTTCCATCCACCCTTCCCTCAACCCCAGCTGAGGCTTCCGAGGACCAACCTGTGCCTTCCATCCTGGAAGAAATTGAGGAGCCCAGATGGAGCTATAGTATTTTTAAACATATTTTTTGTGGGAAAATGATTGTTGTTAACTAGATGTTATTATTGCTAACAAATGAATGATTTAACAAAAAGTGTTTGACATATCAATAGACAGTAGGGGCCAAAAATGATTGGGACAAGAATGAAAAATGCTGGGGTCACAATGATAGTCTTTTCTATTTATTAACCGGTTCACAGGTTTCACCCCCTTCCTCCCCAGACCAATTTTTAGTTTTCAGCGCTGTTGCACTTTAAACGACAATTGCGCGGTCGTGCGACCTTGTACCCAAACAAAATTGACGTCCTTTTTTCCCCACAAATAGAGCTTTCTTTTGGTGGTATTTGATCACCTCTGCGGTTTTTATTTTTTGTGCTATAAACAAAAGAAGAGCGACAATTTTGAAAAAAACACAATATTTTTTACTTTCTGCTATAATAAATATCCCAATTTAAAAAAAAAAAAACACATTTTTTCCTCAGTTTAGGCCGATACGTATTCTTCTACATATTTTTGGTTAAAAAAATTGCAATAAGCATATATTGATTGGTTTGCGCAAAAGTTATAGCATCTATAAAATATGGGATAGATTTATGGCATTTTCTTAAAAAAAATATTTATTTATTTTTTTTACTAGTAATAGCGTCGATCAGCGATTTTTTTTCGTGACTGCGACATTATGGCGGACACATCGGACACTTTTGACACATTTTTGGGACGATTCACATTTATACAGCGATCAATGCTATAAAATTGCATTGATTACTGTGTAAATGTGACAGGCAGTGAAGGGGTTAACCACTAGGGGGCGGGGAGGGGTTAAATGTGTTTCCTAGGGAATGCTTCTAACTGTAGGGGGAGGGGACGCACAAGGGGAGGAGACCGATCAGTGTTCCTCTGTTTTGGGAACACAGATCGCTCTCCTCTGAACTGACAGGATGTGGATCTGTGTGTTTACACACACAGATCCACGGTCCGCCCCGGTTAACGGGCAATCGCGAGTGCCCGGCGGACATCACCCCCTAGGCGGCCGGGAACCCGAGGCCGTCATATGACGTCCACCCAGGATGGGAGATCCCATCTGTGGACGTCATATGACTATAGGCGGGTAGTGAAGTGGTTAACATTCAATTTGCAACAGTCATGAGCTGAAAATTGTGTGTGGTTGATGAACCAAAAATTAAAACTATGTCCCTTTTTCATACACAGGAAGACCTTAGCCAGAATGAGGCTCTGGAATGTGGCACACAGGAGGAGGCAGGGGTTAGTGTCAGCCAGTAGATGGGGGTTAGTGTCAGCCAGGAGGTGCCCGGGCCCAGTCTCACCCAATCCCAGGTGCCTCCCCTCCACCTTCCACCCAAAAGGCCCAGCAAGGAGAGGAACGTGGAGGAGGCAGCACTTGTCCTGATTCAGGACGCTAATGATGCCCTGAAAGCCCCCCTCGATGCTGTAGAGGCCTATGGCATCTATATAGCCTCAAGTTTGCAGCAAATGGAGGAGGGCCCATGCCGCAAATGCGGGAAAATCATTTTTGAGGCCATCCATAAGGGGTAGAGTGGCCAAATGACGGATGTCGTCCACTTATGGACGCTCGCCCATCCTTCTCCTCCTCCTGCCACAAGTCCACCTCCAGAGCCACAGCCTGCAGGAAAGGCTGCAGGGCAGCGTGGAGGGAAGGCTGTAGGGCAGCGTGGAGGGAAGGCTGTAGCGAAAAGAAGAAAGTGATTGCCTGGGTTCAGTCTGGTCTGACAGAACACGCAGGCTGTTGTAGTACCACAGCCTGGGGACATACATGTCATCTGCTGCTGTTCGTGATCTCTGGGAGTCCTGGACCAGATTGTGCTCCCTTCTATATGGATTTCTCAAGCTACCAATTTTTTTATCCACAGAATTGATGTCTGCCCTGTGGGCCAAAGGCTTCACAAATTCCAGCTGTTTTTCCAGCGTTGCTTTCCCTCTTTATTTTGTTATTATGAGCCAGAATAAATGGAGATTTTTTTATATGAAAATACTTGATGTGTTTTTCTTCAAATAGGACCGTTTTTTGGTGAGTAGGCAGGTACATTTCAAAAATACAATGTCAAATTAACAAGGAACACCAACACCAAGCAACCTCCTTGAGGTTTACAAATACAAGATAATAATGGTGTTGTGGAAATGTGACATACAAAAAAAAAAAATATGGAGATGACTATAAAATAATTTAAAAAAAAATACAACAGGAGATCTTGATTAAAAAAAATAAAAAATGACTATAAAAAAAAACATTATTATGGAGATCTGGTTTTAAAAACAAAAAAGATTATTCATGAGATCACGAGGAAAAATAAAGAAATAAGTTTGTGAGAACTCTGTGTGAATATGAGCAGCAAAGCAACTTCATTCTTCTAGCATTATAAAGAAGACGAGAATGCGCTGCATTGAAAGATTTAAAAATTTGCAGTGTGACGAATGTGCCATCTCCATTATGAACGGTCATTTTACCAGACTGAGCGGCTCCGTCTCGTACTTGATTCTGAGCATGCATGTTTTTTTTGCGCGTCGGAATTGCATACACACGAACGGAATTTCTGATACAAACTTTTTCCGTCTGAAAAATTGAGAACATGCTCTCAATCTTTTCATATAAAACATATAAAAATACCCCAGAAGAATTGGTACTGTATAAAAGGTTCATTGATGACTGTATCATAATCTGGAGAGGAGATGAGTCTAGCTTAGCTCTATTCTTTCAACAACTGAATCTGAATCAAAAAAACATTAAACTTGAACATCAAATCAGTGAGGAAAAAGCTCATTTTTTAGATTTAATTATAGGGCTGAAGGAAAATTCTATCAGCACCAAAACGTTCTTCAAGCCAGTGGAGAGGAATAGTTATATACCAGTGAATAGCTGTCACTATGAGCCTTGGTTAATCAATATTCCGAAAGGACAGTTTGTGCGCTTGCGTAGAAACTGTTCGGACAACAATGAGTACCTTAAACAAGCTCAATGGATGGGAAAAAGGTTTGAAGACAAAGGATATAGCAAAGAATTTATTGAGAATAAAATCGCAGAAGTTAACCAGGTCTCTAGAGAGCTATTGATCCAAGATAAGGTCAAGGAAAACGAAATCAATAATGACATACCTCTAATCATGAACTTTAGTGTTCAACATAAAAAAATGGAGAAAATTATTAAAAAACACTGGCCTCTTTTAAAAGCAGACACAACTTTTTTTTTTTCTTCACTAAATTGTCATATTTACAAGTTATTTCTCACACACGGTGCAGGCATAATTGCAATTACACCCCAAAATACATTCTGCTATTCGTCCTGAGTATGGCGATACCCCATGTGTGAGACTTTTCCACAGCCTGGCCACATACAGAGGCCCAACATCCATATAGCACCATCAGACGTTCTAAAGGCATAAATTACACATTTCATTTCCTGAGTACCTATCACATTTTTGAAGGCCCTGGAGCACCAGGACAATGGAATTACCCACAAAATGACCCCATTTTGGAAAGAAAACAACCCAATGTATATTCTATGAGCCATAATGAGTCTTTTGAACATGTCATTTCTTTCCACAAGTTTTTGGAAAATGTGGAAAGAAAATGAAAACCTATTTTTTTTCTCACAAAGTTGTCAATTTAGAAGATCTTTCTTACACATAGCATGTACATAGCCAAAATGACACCCCAAAATACATTCTGTTACTCGTCCTGAGTATGGCGATACCCCATGTGTGAGACTTTTCCACAGCCTGGCCACATACAGAGGCCCAACATCCATATAGCACCATCAGGCGTTCTAAAGGCATAAATTACACATTTCATTTCCTGAGTACCTATCACATTTTTGAAGGCCCTGGAGCACCAGGACAATGGAATTACCCACAAAATGACCCCATTTTGGAAAGAAAAAAACCCAATGTATATTCTATGAGGCATACTGAGTCTTTTGAACATGTCATTTCTTTCCACAAGTTTTTGGAAAATGTGGAAAGAAAATGAAAACCTATTTTTTTCTCACAAAGTTGTCAATTTAGAAGATCTTTCTAACACATAGCTTGTACATAGCCAAAATGACACCCCAAAATACATTCTGCTATTCATCCTGAGTATGGTGATACCCCATGTGTGAGACTTTTCCACAGCCTGGCCACATACAGAGGCCCAACATCCATATAGCACCATCAGGCGTTCTAAAGGCATAAATTACACATTTCATTTCCTGAGTACCTATCACATTTTTGAAGGCCCTGGAGCACCAGGACAATTAAATTACCCACAAAATGACCCCATTTTGGAAAGAAAACAACCCAATGTATATTCTATGGGGCATACTGAGTCTTTTGAACATGTCATTTATTTCCACAAGTTTTTGGAAAATGTGGAAAGAAAATGAAAACCTATTTTTTTACTCACAAAGTTGTCAATTTAGAAGATCTGTCTAACACATAGCATGCACATAGCCAAAACGACACCCCAAAATACATTCTGCTACTCGTCCTGAGTATGGCGATACCCCATGTGTGAGACTTTTCCACAGCCTGGCCACATACAGAGGCCCAACATCCATATAGCACCATCAGACGTTCTAAAGGCATAAATTACACATTTCATTTCCTGAGTACCTATCACATTTTTGAAGGCCCTGGAGCACCAGGACAATGGAATTACCCACAAAATGACCCCATTTTGGAAAGAAAACAACCCAATGTATATTTTATGAGGCATAATGAGTCTTTTGAACATGTCATTTCTTTCCACAAGTTTTTGGAAAATGTGGAAAGAAAATGAAAACCTATTTTTTTTCTCACAAAGTTGTCAATTTAGAAGATCTTTCTTACACATAGCATGTACATAGCCAAAATGACACCCCAAAATACATTCTGCTACTCGTCCTGAGTATGGCGATACCCCATGTGTGAGACTTTTCCACTATCTGGCCACATACAGAGGCCCAACATGCAAGTAGCACCTCCAGGCTTCTAACACATAGCATGTACACACCAAGAATTACACCCCAAAATACATTCTGCTGAGCAAAAGGTAAAAAAAAAAAAAGCTCACCTGTGGTTTTAGCAGGCAGGAATACCATTCCAGAGCAGCCAAAGCATTTGTCCAGACAGCCAAAGGAAATGTCCAGGAATTGTCCAGGCAGCAGACAGATATGGAAAAGTATGAACATGGTTCAGTACAGTCCAAGGTTTAGCAGGCAGTTCAGGTAACAGGCATAGGCATGGCCAGTCCAGGTGACAGGCAAAGGCATGGCAAGGTCATGTGGCAGGCAAAGGCATGGCAAGGTCATGTGGCAGGCAAAGGCATGGCCAGTTCAGGTGGCAGCAGGCAGCACTTTGTACATTGGGCCTTGGTCAGGTAAGACCTGAGGACAGGGGTAGAGGCTTCTTCCCACCCAAATCTCTACGAAGCCTCCGAGTCTCCAGACCCTAATCCGAGAAAACTAAAAACCCGGAGAAAAATGTTTTCTCCACTCGGAAAACCTTTTCTGGAGCCCCTCACATATGTGAGACCCCTGTGCTGTACAGTTGCAGGGCAAATGATCAGTTCAGGAGGCAGGCAAAAATCATGGTCATTTAACAGTCCGGGTCAATTCACGTTGAAGGCAGAAAGATGTTTGGCAGAGGCATAGTCGTTAACAGTCCGGGTCAATTTACGTTGCAGGCAGAAACATGTTTGGCAGAGGCATAGTCGTTACCAGTCCGGGTCATTCACAGAAATGGCAGATAGTGGAAAAAAATCATCTTCACTGTACTAATAGTGTAGTGAAGTATGATAGCTCCGATAGCACGTTCCAATACAGAGGCCTGGCTGGGAGGGACATTGGGGACAGTAGTATCGGGTGTCACGGCGAATTCCTCTACTTGCACATACACGACATTTTTTTGGGGGTTTGCGACCTGTTTGGGTAAGAGGGAGGATTTCAGGAAAGTGCCTTTCATGGAGTTTGGCTAACGAATCGGAGCGAATTAGTTGAGGGGCTTGGCCTTGGGGATAGAGAAGGGCTGTGACAACGTCTTCTTGGAATTTTAGATAGGGTAGAGAACTTTGGGTGCACTTAGAAAAAATGAAATAGGAATTAAATAGGGCAATTTGCATCAAATAAATGGCGACTTTCTTGTACCAAAATAGTGATCTCCTGGTGGCCAAGTAGGGCTGCATCATCTGGTCGTTCATATCCACCCCCCCATGTATAGGTTGTACTCATGCACACATTTTGGCTTCTGTATGGGGCCTCCTCTTCTCTGAAGTTCCACCAAGGTGTCGTCATGTATTGTTGAAAGGATGTAGACATCTCTTTTTTTATCTCTCCACTTCACCGCTAGTACTTCTTCAGTTCGCATACTGGCCATTTCACCCTGCTTCAATTTCTTGGCGACCAATCTTTGTGGGAAGCCTTTGTGGTTGGTCCGTGCTGTCCCACAGGCCACAGTGTTCTTTAGGTACAAATGGCGGAAAAGTGGGAGACTAGTGTAGAAATTGTCTACGTAAAGGTGGTAACCTTTCCTAAGTAATGGTTGGATCAGCTGCCAGACAATTTTGCCACTTGTTCCCATGTAGGTAGGGCATCCAGGGAGGTTTCGCTGTCTGTCTTTTCCCTCATAAATGATAACATCATATGTGTAACCCGTGACCCTGTCACCCACCTTATAAAATTTTACCCCACGTCTGGCTCTTTTACTGGGGAGGTATTGTTTTATTCCCAGTCTTCCGGTGAAGTGCACCAGGGATTCATCCACACATATGTTTCTATCAGGGGTAAACATCTCCTTGAAGCTGGCGCAAAAAAAATTGATTAGGGGCCGAATTTTGAATAACTTATCGTAACTGGGATGATTTCGAGGGAGGCATTGGGCATTGTTATTGAAGTGTAAAAATCTCATGATCATCTCATAACGGGTTCTGGGCATCAATGACGAATAGATCGGCATGTGGTGGATTGGCTGGGTAGACCAGTAGGAATGGAGTTCATTTTTTTTTTGTCAGCCCCATGTTGAGGGTTAGGCCAAGGAAAATTTTAAATTCTTCTACGGTGAGGGGTTTCCAAACAAAAGGACGGGCATATGAGGAACTGGGATTGTTGGTTATATGTTGGCTGGCGTATAGATTACATTGCTCCACAATGTAGGTTAGGCGATCATTGGTAAAAAATAAATGAAAATAATAAAGTGGGGTTACATTTTCCGTCTGCATCTGAGGGCCTGGCTGGGCTGTGAAAAGGGGTATTACAGGTTCTACTGATGTATCGGGCAGCCATGTTGGATACAGTAGAACATCTGGAAGGCTAGTATGGGCACTGCCTCGTTGATGGGATCCGTTGCTAGCATCTGGCCTATCTTCTAGGAAGGTTGCGGAACTGCTGGTGGATGCCTGCCTATCCCAGAGTGCTGTGCTCCTGGTGGATGCCTGCTGGTGGATGCCCTGGAGTGCTGCGCTACTGGTGGATGCCTGCATATCATCCTGGAGTGCTGGGCTGCTGGTGGATGCCTGCATATCATCCTGGAGTGCTGCGCTGCTGGTGGATGCCTGCTGGTGGATGCCCTGGAGTGCTGCGCTGCTGGTGAATGCCTCCTCCTGCTCATTTCTCCTGATTCTCCTTGTTAGGATTCTATCCTCCTCTGTTTCCAACTCGGAGCCACTGCTTTCCACTGGCTCATAGTCGCTATCTGAGTCTGACGGAGAGAATTCCCCTCTACTCTCGTCCGACATACTCTGGAGTATTTGGAGAGCCTCCTCTGCGCTGTAAGACCTTTTTGTCATGTTGGCGGGCAGATGTGTCAGATGGCAGGCAGCAGATGTGCCAGAAGGTGGGCAGCTGTGCCAGATGGCGGGTGGCAGATGTGCCTGATGGCGGGCGGGCAGATGTGCCTGATGATGGTGGGCGGCTGATGTGTCAGCTGTTGACGGGCTGATGTGCCAGCTGATGACGGGCTGATGTGTCAGCTGATGACGGGCTGATGTGTTAGCTGTTGACGGTGTCAGATGGCGGGCGGCAGATGTGCCTGATGGCGGGCGGCAGATGTGCCTGATGGTGGGCGGCAGATGTGCCTGATGACTGGCGGGCAGATATGCCTGATGACTGGCGGGCAGATGTGCTTGATGACTGGCGGGCAGATGTGCCTGATGACTTGCGGGCAGATGTGCCTGATGACTGGCGGGCAGATGTGCTTGATGGCAGGCGGGCAGATGTGCCTGATGACTGGCGGGCAGATGTTCCTGATGACTGGCGGGCAGATGTGCCTGATGACTGGCGGGCAGATGTGCCTGATGACTGGCGGGCAGATGTGCCTGATGACTGGCGGGCAGATGTGTCTGATGGCAGGCGGGCAGATGTGCCTGATGATGACGGGCTGATGTGCCCGCTGTTGGCGGACAGATGTGACCGCTGTTGGCGGACAGATATGTCAGTTGTTGACGGGCAGATGTTCACTGACAGGTGTTTTCACTGTTTTGGGGACACTGTGTTTTGGGGACACTAGCTGGGTGATCAGTGGGTAAACAGCAGACAAACAGCTTTATTACTCACTGATCTCCTGGCTGCAGCACAGATCTCTCTTCCTCTCCTCACTGACAGGCTCTGTTTGAGGAGAGGAAGAGATGAGAGCAGTTACTACGCTCTCTATTTACATTACATGACGACTGTGATTGGACACAGTCGTCATGTGATCAGGAGGGCCAATCACAGGGCCCTCCTGTGTTGTGCTGTCTCTGGGGGACACAGGCAGATCAGGATCGCGCCGCTGCGCGGGCACGTGGCAGCGCGATCTCCTGTCAACTGCCACCCCCTCCCTCTTGTTTACTATACGATGGCTGTGATTACACACAGCCATCGTGCGGATCAGGAGGGCAAATCACATTGCCCTCCTGCCGCTCTGAGATGCGGCGTGTCCGAGTGACACGCGCGCATCGGGATCGTGCGCCTGCGCGGGAACGCGTCCGCGTGATCCCGCTCCTTCTGAAGGACGCTTGGGAACGTCCAGTCAGAAGGAGGGAGCTCCCACCTGGCCGTATATGTGCAGTGGCTGGGTGGGAAGTGGTTAAGGGACTTAATAGCCAAAAATGTACCGGATCCTCCTAAAAAAGTAACTGATTTGTCCTTCTTCCAGGGAAAAGGTTTTTTCCCCTGCAGGAGGTGTTATGCCTGCAGAAACACCCACCAAAATGGTGTGAAGTGTCAGAAGTTTACATCAACCAGTACCAGAAAAGAATTTGAGATCAAGGACTTCGTGTCGTGTAGAACAGAAGGTGTGGTATATGTCCTACAATGCTCTTGTTCCCTCCAATATATAGGTAGAACCAAAAGACCTATGTGGAAGCGAATAAGAGAGCACATCCAAAATATCAAAAAGGCTTACCTCAAGCACAGTTTCTCCAGATATGTTGCTATGTACCACAATAAAGATCTCAGGGACCTGAAGTTCTGGGCAATCCAAAAATATAAACCACACTGGAGGGGCTCCAATAAGATTAGGGAACTTAGCAAAAATGAATCAAAATGGATATTCCTGATGCGTACTCTTGAACCAAATGGCTTGAACATCGAATTCGATCTGAATTGTTTTATATCTGATTTTAAATTATTTAAATATAAATGCAGCAGTTAAATAATGTTCATAATTTTTTATAATAACAATTTTTAATCTTCAAATTAATTGTTTGGGTTTTAGTTAGTTCAGAGCCGTCTCTATATATATGTAATTGTCTCTAGATATACATTCTATACATTTTATATACCTGATATCGCTATAATAATTTAATAATTTTTTAAGTTTTATTTATCCTATGTTGCTCCATATATGTATACGATTTTATGGCTGAGAATACGAAATAAGTACTACATGAATGAATCCAATCTAGCTCGATGTCTTTTCCGTTGGGAAAGGCATGAAGTGTCATATAAAGAATTATTTTAGGGCACCCGACTAAGTATGTTGAGCTAACCGAATGCCCCTTGATATTTTTGTAGCACCTTATGCGGTTGCTGGGGAAGGATTTATCAGCTTTTGATGTGCAATACTAATTTTTCACCATGGGAGGGTGTAGAATAATGCTTGGTACTCCTAGTATGTAGTTTTTTAAATGTTTTGTTTTTAAATGTTATTTTTATGTAGCGTTTTTTTTATGAATAAGTGTATTGTGTTACCATTAAATTACCCTTGTTGTATGTATAATAAAATGTACTCAGAAAGAAACATATGAACACATGCAGTAAGCAGGATGATGACTTGAGCAAACAATGCTGTAGCCATGGTTACTGTGAAGCCATTGTGCTTATAAACTGAGACCGTGGCACCTCGAGTGTATCCTTGAGAAATTCACGTGACGGTGACGCAACGCATGGGAGGAGCCTAGGACGCACTCTGTCGTCTGTCACTGAGCGGTGTACTGCAACGATCCTTTTCTCTCGTCCACAGCGGCTGACTGCTATTTGCAGATTCATATGCTTTTCTGATACGGGGCGCACGTGAGTGAATCTCTTAGTGTGTTTGCTGGTGTACTAAATGGAGTTCATTGCGCAATGAAATTTTCCTTGTTCATTTTTGCTTTACATATAACCAACGGTGTTGAAAGCTTTACCTGATGAAAATGGAGGTGGATGGCAGTATTGCTTAAAAATGACAAGCAGACACCCCAATTAAGCAATTAAAGAACCACAACCACTGGGACTACTTTTATATCTCTACTACAATAGTTTTTTTAATGTCTCTCTCCCTGTTTAATCACAATACTATTTAATTACCAATACTTGTTTATTTATTTTTATTTTTATTCACTATTTATATTTTAACACTTATAGGGCGTACACACGGTCGGACTTTGTTCGGACATTACGACAACAAAATCCTAGGATTTTTTCCGACGGATGTTGGCTCAAACTTGTTTTGCCTACACACGGTCGCACAAAGTTGTCGGAATTTCCAATCGACAACCACGCGGTCACGTACACCACGTACGACGAGACTAGAAAAGGCCGGTTCAGAACCAAGCGCGGCACCCTTTGGGCTCCTTTTGCTAATCTCGTGTTAGTAAAAGTTTGGTGAGAGACGATTCGCGCTTTTTCAGACTCGTGGCTTTCAGATCGTTTTCTGCCGTTCAGTTTGTGCTTGTGGGTTTGTATCTGCTCTTCAGTGCGTGCAAGCAAGTTCCGCGTGACTTTAGGTAGTCATTGTATTCTTGTTCGTTCGTTACTGGTTTTCAGGTCGCTCTTCACAGGCCTTGCTGTTCTTCAGTGCGTTCTATTACTACGTTCTGAGCAGCCGACCGTTTTCTAACCATGTTTCATATGCGTACTCCTCGTACAGTTCGTGCTGTGCGGGGGCTTGGTGTTGGGGTCCAGTCCATGAACAGTGTGGGGAGGAGTTCATGGACCAAGAATTGGTTGCTTCAGCGTGACCAGTTCTCTCATATGCCTTTGCTCCGTGAGATCCGTGAGAATAATCCTGATGATTTCAGGAACTTTCTCAGGATGACGGACCCCGTATTTCACCGTTTGTTGGCTTCGCTGACCCCCTATTTCAGCAGGCAGGATACTGCATGAGGCAAGCCATCACTCCGGAGCAGAGGCTCGTCGCTACCCTGCGGTATTTGGCCACAGGGAGAAGCCTGCAGGACCTCAAGTTCTCGACAGGCATCTCCCCCCAGGCTCTTCTTTGTGGACATTTACTGCTTGTGTTTGTTTGAGCTGACCCTGACAGAAATGTGTGGAGTCCAGAAAATATCGTGATTGTGTAACCTTATACAAAGCACTGTTGGCTGTTATTTACTAAATGCAAAGACACTTTTCACTACAAGTGCACTTGCAACTGCACTGAAACTGCCCTTGTAGTGCAAAGAGGATTTGCCCTTAGGAAATTACCCCCATTTTCTCATAAAACAACAATTACATCACCCCAAAAGTGTTGTAGCGTTGAGACAATAATCCACACATTCTTGATGAGCAATCTTTTTAATACCTGCACAAACACATGTGCATTTACCAAAGGTTTTTCTGACAAACCAACATGTTTGTTGTATAACAATTTTTGTGGTGTCATTATCCAAAATCAAAATGTGCATTTTATAGAAAACAGGCCTGTGTAAAACCCACAAGAAAGACACAAATCTTGATCTTACAAAGTTCACATATGGTAGAACTTGAAGGCAATATCAGACATGAGTATTTAGGAACTGTGTTTGATATTGCGTTCAGATGGGGGGAAATCTCCCCAGGAAAAGCCAAATTTGGAAGATGCACACAAATTTCACAATGTCAACATGTGCGACCTGCCATCACGGGGGATCAAGGGACGTGTTTTGGGGGAGAAAGCCCTTCCTCACCGCTACTTTATTATTGAGGAAGGGGTTGCACCCCCAAAACGCGTCCATTGATGTCTCGTGATGGCAGATAGCACATGTTGACACACTGTGTGCATCCTCCAAATTTGGCTTTGGGAAAAATCACAAAAACATTTCGCACATTGTAGCACACAAAAGAAGAAAGTGATTTGGAGGGGTTTTAAACTCGCCCCAAAACATCAATGATGTTTTTATATTTTGGAATAACATCATTGATGTTTTGCTTGATGTTTTCCAATTGTAAATTACACCCCATGATCTCCCCGATCAGGATCTGGGCACTTTCGGATGTGAAAGGATCTTCATCCACAACCTCACGATCACCTAAAAAGAGAGGAAACCCAAAATAAATTAGGTCTAAAAAAAATGCCGCCATCCATCTCTTATCTGAGCCTGTGGTCGCAGACACTCACTTGTTGTGGTGACTAGTTCCACCACATCTTCTTCCTCCTGCTCATCTTGTGTTGGGTGGATTTCCCCTTCTTCCAGAGGGGGGGGGGGGCTCTGGTCTCCTCGGATGAGGGGTGTCTTCCGAGTCTTTTCTCCCCTATGTAAAACAAAAATGGTATAATTAGCACACAGATATTTGATGGCAGAACTATAAAGATGAAACATTGCTCGGAAGTGGGGTACAATTATCTATTTTAGCCGAGTTCCAAGATGTAGCTTTTTTATTGTCCTTTGTCAAGCTTCAATACTTTACCTGTTTAGTACAAGCTTCACAGATGGAGACCCCCCTATAGTATACACTGGAGCACCTGTGTGGCCCCCCTAATAAAAATGGTGTTCTGGGGTCCCACACTAGTGCTCCAGTGTCCAGATGTGAAAACAGCTGCTGAGTGTCCTCTCCTTACACAGAATCTAGTTTGCATTTCATTCTAGTAACAAAGCCATCTACACAACCCAATTCTTTGAAGACAAGTATAGGGCGTCAAAATGGTGGCCAAATGCATATGGCCTAAACAATGGTATTTTATCGTCCGAAATAAAAATGTGTGATCCGAACGAATAATGTGCCCATGAACATGAAAGTTGCCATTTTAAACTGTACAACAGTTCCTAAAAGCACATGGAGCAGCACGAACGTAATAAACACAAAAAAAATAGGAACACAGCACAACTACTTACTTTTTTGCAGCACTCTCCGGATCTTTCTGTACTGCTCATGTTCTCGTAATTTCAGGTCCGACCACCGCTTCCTGAGCTGATCTTTCGATCGTCGTACCCCGAATTTCCGGTGCAGACTCCTGACCACTTTCGCCATGATCTTGGCCTTTTGGACATTGGGGTTGGGGTAAGGCCCATACTTTCCATCATAGTCGGCCTTCTTCAGGATGTCCACCATCTCCAACATCTCCCCAAAGGACATCTTTGAGTCCTTTAATCTCCTTCTGGATCGGGACGTTTCAGGCTCCGGCCTTTCCTCCTCCTCCTCCTCCTCGTTGCTGTAATTAGCACGATCCTGCTGTCTATCCGCCATGTGCTCTTCCTCCACTGCGCCGAATGAAAAGGGGCGGGGAATAGAATAGAAAGAACGTCAGGGGCGGGCGGAGTTATACGCATGCGCAGTGTGTATAAATCGTAACACGTGCGTCTTACGTACGATCTGTGAGCGGAGGAAGGAGCATCGGAGACACCGATCGTGCTAACGAAGGTAGGATCTAAACTTGGGCCTATACTGCTTCGAAATGGAAGCCTATATTGTAACAAGATTAGGGGAGTTTAGCCTGACATTAGGGTTTGTCTTGTGTTGTGTCTTGCAGAGAAAATGGATGGGTTCAACGACCACAATTTCCTGCCCCTGTTCATTGACAAGTACAGGGAGCTGCCCTGTCTGTGGCAAGTGAGACACCCCCACTATAATCACAAACAGAAGAGGCAGGCAGCGCTGGAGAAACTGCTGGAGTTGGTCCCCACGGCAACCATCCCTTATTTAAAAGCCAAAATTGGTGGCCTGAGGAGCACGTATCTTAGGGAGCGCAAGAAGGTCACAGATTCCCAGAGATCCGGAGCTGCAGCAGATGACATTTATGTCCCCAGGCTGTGGTACTATGAGAGACTGCGATTTCTGTCAGACCACACTGAAGTCAGGGAATCCCTCTCCACTCTTCCTTCCACTCTTCCTTCCACCCCAGCTGAGGCTTTCGATGTCCAACCTGGGCCTTCCAGCCAGGAAGAAGTGGAGGAGCCCAGCTGGAGTCAGGTATAGCATTCTTCTACAGATTTCTGGGCAATAAATAAATTATGTTTACTAGATGTTATTATTGATCATTAATTGCTGATTAAAAAAAGTGTTTTACATATCAATAGACAGTAGTGGGCACCCAAAATTGGGAGAAGAATGCAAAATGCTGGGCTCAGAAGGATAGTCTGTTATATTTGTTAACATTCAATTTGCAGCAGTCAGGAGGTGAAAATTGTGTGTGATTGATGAAAACAATACTAAAACTATGTCCCTTTTTCATACACAGGAAGACCTCAGCCAGGAGGAGGTTGTGGAATGTGGCAGTCAGGAGGAGGCGGGGATTAGTGGCAGCCAGGAGGAGGCGGGGATTAGTGGCAGCCAGGAGGAGGCGGGGCTAAGTGGCAGCCAAGAGAAGCCTGGGACAAGTCGCAGCCTGACTGAGTCTCAGGTTCCTCCCCTCCGCCTGCCACATAAACGAGCCAGGAAGATGACTCCCAGTCCTGTGCAGGATTCAGCGTACAGGCTGATCCAGGAGGCTTTGGCGTCCCTCAGAGCCTTCCCCAGTCCTGAAGAGGCCTTTGCCTGCATGGCTGCCACCAAATTGCAGGGCATGCAGGAGGGCCAAAGCAAGATCTCTGAGGACCTGATTTATAAAGTCCTACGTAAGGGGGAGAGTGGGGAACTGACACACAAGACGGATGTCATTGAGATCGACGATCCTCCTCCTCCTCCTCCTCCTGCTGCCACAACTCCACCACCACAGCCAAAGGCTGGAAGGAAGTGTGGAAGGAAGACCAAAGAGTGATTGCCCTGGGTTCAGTCTGGTCTGACAAAAGCTGCAGTCTCTCGTATGACCACAGCCTGGGGACACAGATGTCATCTGCTGCTTTCCGGATCTCTGGGACTTCTGGACCACACTGCCCTCCCTTAGATAAGGACTCCTCAGGCCACCAATTTTGCTTTTAAATAATTGATGTGTGCCCTGGGGGTCCAAGGCTTCGCCCACTTCTGCAGTTTCTCCAGCGTTGCCTCCCTCTTTGTTTATAGTTGTGACCCCTTAATAAAAATTTTTTAGGTAAATTCTACTCTCCTGTGTGTGTTTTCATCCAAAAAGGACAGTTTGTTGGTGACGATTCAGGTACATTTCTAAAGTACAATGTGAAATTAACAAGGGACAACAACACCAAACAATCTCCTACAGATTAAATAGAACAACATATCAATGGTGTTGTGGGAACTTGTCACAAAAAACACACAAACATTTTCGGGAGTACAAATCAAAATCACCAAAAAACAAAATTAAAAAAGAGAAAAACAAAAAAAGAATCTACATTAAAGTCCAAAAAAAATAAAAAAAATATGTTGTCAGATGTGAGAAATCAAAATATATTGAGGGAATCCCGATAAATAGTAACGAAATAAGTTTGTGAGAAGTGTGTGTGAATATGAGCATCAAAACTACTTAATTCTTGTCACATTATAAAGAAGAAGAGAGTGCACTGTATTAACCACTTGAGCCCCGGACCATTATGCTGCCTAAGGACCAGAGGTCTTTTTCCAATTTGGCACTGCGTCGCTTTAACTGCTAATTGCGCGGTCATGCAATGCTGTACCCAAACGAAATTTGCGTCCTTTTCTTCCCACAAATAGAGCTTTCTTTTGATGGTATTTGATCACCTCTGCAGTTTTTATTTTTTGCGCTATAAACGGAAAAAGACCGAACGTTTTGAAAAAAAATGATATTTTCTACTTTTTGTTATAAAAAAAATCCAATAAACTCAATTTTAGTCATACATTTAGGCCAAAATGTATTCGGCCACATGTCTTTGGTAAAAAAAATGTCAATAAGCGTATATTTATTGGTTTGCGCAAAAGTTATAGCGTCTACAAACTAGGGTACATTTTCTGGAATTTACACAGCTTTTAGTTTATGACTGCCTATGTCATTTCTTGAGGTGCTAAAATGGCAGGGCAGTACAAAACCCCCCCAAATGACCCCATTTTGGAAAGTAGACACCCCAAGGAAATTGCTGATAGGCATGTTGAACCCATTGAATATTTATTTTTTTTGTCCCAAGTGATTGAATAATGACAAAAAAAAAAAAAAATATTTACAAAAAGTTGTCACTAAATGATATATTGCTCACACAGGCCATGGGCCTATGTGGAATTGCACCCCAAAATATATTCAGCTACTTCTCCTGAGTACGGGGATACCACATGTGTGGGACTTTTTGGGAGCCTAGCCGCGTATGGGACCCCGAAAACCAATCACCGCCTTCAGGATTTCTAAGGGTGTAACTTTTTGATTTCACTCTTCACTGCCTATCACAGTTTCGGAGGCCATGGAATGCCCAGGTGGCACAACCCCCCCCCAAATGACCCCATTTTGGAAAGTAGACACCCCAAGCTATTTGCTGAGAGGCATATTGAGTCCATGGAATATTTTATATTTTGACACAAGTTGCGGGAAAGTGACACTTTTTTTTTTTTTTTTTTTTTTTTTTGCACAAAGTTGTCACTAAATGATATATTGCTCACACAGGCCATGGGCCTATGTGGAATTGCACCCCAAAATACATTTAGCTGCTTCTCCTGAGTATAGGGATACCACATGTGTGGGACTTTTTGGGAGCCTAGCCGCGTATGGGGCCCCGAAAACCAATCACCGCCTTCAGCGTTTTTAAGGGCGTGAATTTTTGATTTTACTCTTCACTGCCTAACACCGTTTCGGAGGCCATGGAATGCCCAGGTGGCACAAAACCCCCCCAAATGACCCCATTTTGGAAAGTAGACACCCCAAGCTATTTGCTGAGAGGCATGGTGAGTATTTTGCAGCTCTCATTTGTTTTTGAAAATGAAGAAAGACAAGAAAAAACTTTTTTTTTTTTCTTTTTTCAAATTTCAAAACTTTGTGACAAAAAGTGAGGTCTGCAAAATACTCACTATACCTCTCAGCAAATAGCTTGGGGTGTCTACTTTCCAAAATGGGGTCATTTGGGGGGGTTTTGTGCCACCTGGGCATTCCATGGCCTCCGAAACTGTGATAGGCAGTGAAGAGTGAAATCAAAAATTCACGCCCTTAGAAAGCCTGAAGGCGGTGCTTGGTTTTCGGGGTCCCGTACACGGCTAGGCTCCCAAAAAGTCTCACACATGTGGTATCCCCGTACTCAGGAGAAGCAGCAGAATGTATTTTGGGGTGTAATTTCACATATTCCCATGGCATGTTTGAGCAATATATCATTTAGTGACAACTTTGTGCAAAAAAAAAAAAAAAAAATTTGTCTCTTTCCCGCAACTTGTGTCGCAATATAAAATATTCCATGGACTCGACATGCCTCTCAGCAAATAGCTTGGGGTGTCTACTTTCCAAAATGGGGTCATTTGGGGGGGGTTTTGAACTGTCCTGGCATTTTATGCACAACATTTAGAAGCTTATGTCACACATCACCCACTCTTCTAACCACTTGAAGACAAAGCCCTTTCTGACACTTATTTTTTACATGAAAAAGTTTTTTTTTTTTGCAAGAAAATTACTTTGAACCCCCAAACATTATATATTTTTTTAAAGCAAATGCCCTACAGATTAAAATGGTGGGTGTTTCATTTTTTTTTTTCACACAGTATTTGCGCAGCGATTTTTCAAACGCATTTTTTGGGGAAAAAACACACTTTTTTAAATTTTAATGCACTAAAACACACTATATTGCCCAAATGTTTGATGAAATAAAAAAGATGATCTTAGGCCGAGTACATGGATACCAAACATGACATGCTTTACAATTGCGCACAAACGTGCAGTGGCAACAAAATAAATACATTTTTAAAAGCCTTTAAAAGCCTTTACAGGTTACCACTTTAGATTTGCAGAGGAGGTCTACTGCAAAAATTACTGCCCTCGATCTGACCTTCGCGGCGATACCTCACATGCATGGTGCAATTGCTGTTTACGTTTGACGACAGACCGCCGCTTGCGTTCGCCTTAGCGCAAGAGCAGGGGGCGACAGGGGTGCTTTTTTTTTTTTTTTTTTTTTTCTTTATTATTTTTTTGCTTTTTTATCTTATTTTTAAACTGTTCCTTTCATTTTTTTTTTTTTTTAAATCATTTTTATTGTTATCTCGGGGAATGTAAATATCCCCTATGATAGCAATAGGTAGTGACAGGTACTCTTTTTTGAAAAAATTGGGGTCTATTAGACCCTAGATCTCTCCTCTGCCTTCAAAGCATCTGACCACACCAAGATCGGTGTGATAAAATGCTTCCCCAATTTCCCAATGGCGCTATTTACATCCGGCGAAATCTAAGTCATAAAATGCTCGTAGCTTCCGGTTTCTTAGGCCATAGAGATGTTTGGAGCCACTCTTGTCTCTGATCAGCTCTATGGTCAGCTGGCTGAATCACCGGCTGCATTCTCAGGTTCCCTGTTGAGACAGGAGAGCCAGAGAAAAACACGGAAGACGGTGGGGGGGGGGGGGCATTCCCTCCCACGGCTTGTAAAGGCAGTCTAGAGGCTAATTAGCCGCTAGGATTGCTTTTACATGAAAGCCGACCGCTGGCTGAAAAGAATGATACCAAGATGATACCTAAACCTGCAGGCATCATTCTGGTATAACCACTCAAAGTTGTGAATGGCGTACCTGAAGACAAAAAAATGGTTAACAATAAAGCACAGTAAACAGTAAAGTATAAATAATTACATACCTGAAAAACAAACATGATAAAACATAATAACAATAACAATAACAATAACAATAAAACACTGCAGAATAGAATACAGTAAAAAAAGAGCAGAACAATAGAGAGAGAGAATAGAGAGAGAGAACAATAAAACGACAACTATTTTTTTTTATTTTATATATATATATTTTTTTTTTTACACTTTTTTTGTAACTAACTTTTATAACGGTAACCGGTTCCAGGTTCGGGTCTCTCAAAATGCGATGGCATCTTGGGAGACCCTGTGAAAGTGTGCCTAGTCTGTGCAATGCTGTACCCTACGCTAATACTCAACTAGTGTATGGTAGCGTTCAAAACATTCACCAATGCAAAGACCAGGATTGTCAGGACAGGAGGGACAATAATAGCGGGTGTCACGCCTATATCCGCGTTTGCTGCAGACACAACATCTTTTTGGGGGGGTTCGTTGGGTAGGGGTACTCGGGAGCACATAAAAATGCCTCTCATGCAGCCGACTGCATTTGGTTGGGGATGTGAATGGGGGAAGTACGGGCGCTGCAGAAGTGGTGGGTTCCCAATTAGGATTGGCGAATGCAGCAGGAAGGGCACTATGGGCACGACGGGCCTGTGTTTGTCTTTTTGGTGGCAGCGGGACACTACTTGTGCTTGCCACCTCACCAGCTTGAACTGCACTTATGGGACTCGCCACGTCACCAAGTGTTACTGCAGCGCTGGTTTGACTACGACCGGGGTATACTAGGCCGCTGGTGCTTGCCAGTTCAATAAAAAGCTTCCAAAAAAACTGTTAGCGATCGCAGGGATCAGGTCTGACTCTGCGAACGCTGCAGTTATGCGTTTAGTGTTTTGTAAGTGTCAGTGATCGATCGATACTGCACTTGGGTGGGCTGGACTGGGCCGGGCGGAGGGGCAAAACGCAGGTGCTAGCAGGTATCTGGGCTGATCCCGCTAACACTGCGTTTTTGGGAACCCTAAACTGCTGGGGAAGCTAGTATAGATCTGATCGGATCAGATATTGATCCGTTCAGATACTATACCACTAAAGGAGGCGTATGCTGCGTGCGTGGGTGTTAGTGGTACTGGCGCTAACCTGACGCTGCCTGGGGCCGGTGCTTGCTAGTTCACCAAAATGCTACCAAAAAAACTGTTAGCGATCGCAGGGATCAGGCCTGACTCTGCGAACGCTGCAGTTATGCGTTTAGTGCCTTGTAAGTGACAGTGATCGATCGATACTGCACTTGGGTGGGCTGGGCTGGGCCGGGCGGAGGGGCACAACGCAGGTGCTAGCAGGTATCTGGGCTGATCCCGCTAACACTGCGTTTTTGGGAACCCTAAACTGCTGGGGACGCTAGTATAGATCTGATCGGATCAGATATTGATCCGATCAGATACTATACCACTAAGGGAGGTGTACGGTGCGTGCGTGGGTGTTAGCGCTACTGGCGCTAACCTGACGCTGCCTGGTGCTTGCTTGCCAGTTCACCAAAATGCTACCAAAAAAACTGTTAGCGATCGTAGGGATCAGGCCTGACTCTGCGAACGCTGCAGTTATGCGTTTAGTGTTTTGTAAGTGACAGTAATCGATCGATACTGCACTTGGGTGGGCTGGGCGGAGGGGCAAAACGCAGGTGCTAGCGGGTATCTGGGCTGATCCCGTTAACACTGTGTTTTTGGGAACCCTAAACTGCTGGGGACGCTAGTATAGATCTGATCAGATCAGATATTGATCCGATCAGATACTATACCACTAAGGGAGGCGCATGCTGCGTGCGTGGGTGTTAGCGGTACTGGCGCTAATCTGACGCTGCCTGGGGCGACGCATATCACCGCCGGGCGATCAGGGGGCTAAACCTTTATTCGGTAATAAACGGCGGGTGCCCTGACACTATAAAAAATAAACGAACTAACCTGCGTCACCCGTAACGGTTATACGGTGATCAGTGGTGAAAGGGTTAACTAGGGGGCAATCAAGGGGTTAAAACATTTATTAGGTAGTATATGGGGGTCCCTGTCACTATAAAACGCTGACGGCGAACCTAAATATTTACCTCACTAACTAGCGTCACCAGCGACACTAATACAGCGATCAGAAAAATGATCGCTTAGCGACACTGGTGACAGGGGGTGATCAAGGGGTTAAAACTTTATTAGGGGGGGTTAGGGGGGTATCCTAGACCTAAAGGGGGGTAATACTCACTGTCCCAACACTGTAACTGTCACAAACTGACACTATGCAGTAATCAGAAAAAAAAAAAAAAACCTGCTGGTGTCAGTTTGTGACGGGGGGGGGGGGGGTGATTGGGGGGGGATCGGGGGGCGATCGGGGGGGGGGATCGGGGTGTTTTGTATGCCTGGCATGTTCTACTGTGTGTGTGTGTGTTGTGCACTCACATTGATGTCTTCTCCCCTCGGCCCATGTACATGTACGTGATTTTGCCTGCCCGTGCCGCCTTGCCGACGTAAATCGGCGTTAGGCGGTCCTTAAGTGGTTAAACCATTTTTAACATTGCAGCGTGACAAAAGTGCTGTATCCATTGCGAACGCTAAGTTTACCAGACCGAGCTGTCCCGTGTCGGAATTTCTTCTGAGCATGCGTGGCACTTTGTGCGTCGGAACAGGCCACACACGGTCGGAATTGACGCGATCGGATTTTGTTGTCGGAAAATTTTATCTCCTGCTGTCCAACTTTGTGTGTCGGAAAATCCGATGGAAAATGTCCGATGGAGCCCACACACGGTCGGAATTTCAGACAACACGCTCCGATCGGACATTGTCCATCGGAAAATCCGACCGTGTGTACGGGGCATTAGAATGATGGACGATTGTTCCTGTGCGTACACTTTATAGAATTTCAATTTTATTTATTCATCTATTTATAGATGTATATGTGCAATATCACTCTAATTTTTATATAGATATTTAGAAGTTTTGGAGTCTTTTGAAACGCTTGGAATATTAGTGGAATATCACACTGGTTTGGATTTATGTGCGGGATGCACAGTAGTGCACTTTATATATATAATTTTTACTGATCATTGAGTGAAGCGCTTCAATTATTATTTTATATGTTTTATATGAAGGGATATTGAGCACCTTATATTGATAGCAGCCTTACTCATATATGTGATTAGTTTCACTTTGGTTTTTGGTTTTTCATTTAATAACCATCACAGCGCTTTGTTTTTTCTCACATTCTCTCAATCTTTTGTTGGCGGAAATTCGGCCAGCAAAAGTTTGATGGAGCATACACACGCTCGCATTTTCCGACCAGAAGCTCTCATCGGTCTTTTGCTGGCCGAATTTCTGATCGTGTGTACGAGGCATTTAAGTCTGCAAAAGAGTATGGGGCAGAGGTTCACCTTCCAGCAGGACAACGACCCTAAACATACAGCCAGAGCTACAATGGAATGGTTTAGATCAAAGCATATTCATGAATTAGAATGGCCCAGTCAATGTCCTGACTTAGATGCAATTGAGAATCTGTGGCAAGACTTGAAAATTGTTGTTCACAGACACTCTCCATCCAATCTGACAGAGCTTGAGCTCTTTTGCAAAGCATGGGCAAATATTTCACTCTCTAGATGTGCAAAGCTGGTAGAGATATATCCAGAAAAACTTGCAGCTGTAATTGCAGTAAAAGGTGGTTCTACAAAGTATTGACTCAGGGGGGCTGAATACAAATACACACCACACTTTTTATATATTCATTTGTAAAAAAAAAAATGAAAACCATTTATCATTTCACAATTATGTGTCACTTTGTGTTGGTCATCACATAAAATCCCAATAAAATACATTTACGTTTTTGGTTGTAACATGACAAAATGCGGAAAATGTCAAGGGGTATGAATACTTTTTCAAGCCACTGTATATGTATATATATATATATATATATATATATATATATATATATATTTATAAAATATGGTGTTTATATAGCGCTGACAATTTACACAGCACTTTACATATACATACAGCTGAAGTTGGACCAATTTAGACAAGACCTGTTAACCTAGCAGCAAGTCTTTGTAGTGTGGGAGGAAACCAGAGAACCCACATAAGTACAGGGAAAAAATGCAAACTCTACATAGACAGTGTCCTGGCCAGGAATGAGGGCTGTTCACACCACATTTTTTTTCTGCATAAAAAAAGCATAGAAAGTAGGTTTTATGGGTTCCAATGGCATAGTTCACATCAGTTCAGTGCATTACAGTGCTTTTGTTTCCAGATAAAAAAAGAACAACATGCTACTTTTTTCCCCCGCATAGAACTGTACTGGAATGGGGTAAAACATGTCAAACACACATGCAGAAAAGCATCCGGAACGGATCTGGAGGATGTTTTTTGTGGTGTAAATGGGCACTAAAGATGCAAACACTTGGGGGAGTTACCCAACTATCTACTGGAGCCATGTTTTCTATTGTTGCACACGTGTTAAAATGCACATTTTAGGCCTGAATATTAGTTAAACTCCCAAACAGCATATGTTTTTTGAAAACAAAGACCCTGGAGAATAAAATGGTGGTAGTTGCAATTTTTTATGTCACATGATATCAGTCCACATGTTTATCTAATGCAATTTTTTTGTAAGAAATACACTAAGCCCGGGTACACACATGTGCGGTGCGAATTGAAGCTCCAGTTTCACTGCGCAGAGAAAAATCAGTTGTTCTGCGGTTCATCAGCGTTTTAGCTGCGGATCAGCTGCGAATTCGGAAGTAACCCGTGAGTGTCTAATTGGAGATGCGGATTTTGAGCAGGCCAATCGCTTGTTATCTATTTGTGAGGCTCCTTATAAAAAGATTTATTTTTCTGGACACTTCCTGGTTGTCCAGGAGTCTGTTTTGCGTGTGTTATTTTTGATAGCAAAATGTGTGCTGCTCTGCCCATGATAATGCCAACAGTTGTTGCTGTAACAGCAGCAATCTTGCTGGAAGTAGAGAAGAGGAGAAGGAGCAGGAGAAGAAGATACTGGGTTCATCCCATAACAGTAAATAGGGAGGAGAGAGGCCAGTTCATGATCCTGTATGAAGACCTCCGTGGGCATGAAGACAATTTTTTTAATTACACGCGCATGTGAATAACTAGGTGAGTAATTTATCTGCCAAACAATATTTTTTTTACATATTTCCATAGTAGGGGAGGTTTGAAAAAGACACAAGTCCATCAAGCCTAACCTATGTGTGTGATTATATGATAGTCTTATAATTGTAAAAAGCGTGGTGTTCCCGCCCCCCTCCCCAAAATCCATACCAGAACATTATCTGAGCATGCAGCCTAAAAGGCCATAAAAAGGGGGGGGGGGGGCGAGCACCCCCCTCCTGGACCAAACCAGGCCATATGCCCTTAACATGTGTAGTGTGCTTTGTGCCCCCCCCACCTCCATCCCCAAACACCTTGTCCCCAAGTTGATGGGGACAAGGTGTGTTGTGTGGGGGGATCCCATGACATTTTGTTGTACAGTTTGGGACCAGACAATTGTTATTGTAAAATTCAGCTGCCAGTGGCTAAATCTATGTCCAAATGAAGGCATAACTGCAAATGACGTTATATCTTATTTTTTATGCCACTTCTTTAACATACATTTTTATTTTTATTAAGGATGCAGGCCTTCTTACAAATATGAGGCCTCATGCACACGGACGTTTTTACAGCCGCGTTTTTTGCAGCTTAAAAAACGCCTGTCTATGTTAGTCTATGGCTTCATGCCCAGCTAGGCGTTTTTGAGCTGCAAATGGCATAGGCGTTTTTAAGCTGTAAAAAAAACCCAGGACCAGTGCGTTCCGTGGCGCGGCGCTAGAGCTGTAAAAACGTGAGAAACGTGCAAAAACACGCAAAAACGCAGCGTCGGTGTTTTTGAGCGTTTTTTAGCTCTGGCTTTTTTTGCTGCAAAAAGTTGATTGGACACTGTAATCTCTGTAAAAACAGGAAATTCCTGTCTGGACATTAGACAAGAGTCCTTTGCACAGCCGTGTGACTGTGGGTAAGAAAAAGAAGAGTTGAAGATGGCAAGTGCTGTTTCTCCAGTGGAGCTCATAACTGCTGTACAGGCCCATCCTGAACTGTGGGATGTGGCACATCCACTTCATGGAGACCACATTCGAAAAGTGAAAGCATGGGAGGATATCAGTGCTGCCATTACCCCTGGCTGGGAAGACTTAAGACATTGAAAAAGAAAGGAAATAAGTAAGTCTATTTTCCTTGAATGCATGATCTGTTTGTGTGTAATGTAAATGAAGATTGCATATTTAACCCTTTGTTTTCCACGTTATTTTAGGCAAAATTTTACAGCGCCGCTGGAAGTCACTACATGACCATGTCAGGAGGGACCTCACGGATGAAGACAAGGTAGCACGTAGTGGAGCACCAACGCCTGCGAAGAGACCACATGTCTATCATACAAATTTGCTGTTCTTACGGCAAAATATGATGAACAACACCAGACCGTCAGTTGTTTGTTTTTTTTCATATATTTGCCTATGTACATTGCTTTTCAGGCGGTATGTTCCATGGCTATTGTAACCGCTTGCGGAACGCCGCATGTACATATATGTCGGCAGAATGGCACGGCTGCACAAATGGGCGTACCTGTACGACCCTTTCAATTTACCGCTGTGGCGGCGCGCGTTCCCATCGCAAGGTCCGTGAGTCCGACCGTGTGTCCTGCGGACTCAATGTCCGCGGGGACACCGGCGATCGTCTCACGGAGAGGAAGAGGTTAACCCCTTCACTGCCAGTGTAATTTGTACAGTAATCATTGCAATTTAATCGCACTGATCGCTGTAAAAATGACAATGGTCCCAAAAATGTGTCAAAATTGTCCAATGTGTCCGCCATAATGTCGCAGTCAGGATAAAAATCGCTGATCGCCGCCATTACTAATAAAATAAAAATTATTAATAAAAATGCCATAAAACTATCGCCTATTTTTTAGACGCTATAACTTTTGCACAAACAAACTTTCTTAACTAAAATATGTAGAAGAATACATATCGGCCTAAACTAAAAAAAAAATTTTGATTTATATATTTTTTGGGGGATATTTATTATATCAAAAAATTAAAAATCTAACTTTTTAAAAAAAATATACACTCTTTTTTTGTTTAAAGCGCAGAAAAAAAAAAAAAAAAAAGCAGAGGTGATCAAATACCACCTAAACAAAGCTCTGTTTGAGGGAAAAAAAGGACGTGTTCAGTGCACAGATGAGGTAACTGCTTATGTCTGCCTGTCTATCTCATTGTCTGTCTGTCCATGTACATGTCAATGTAAACATTTTTGTTTTTTTGCAGGAATCCAGGGCCTTGGAATCTGTGTCGACTGCCAGTCAGCAAGGTGGAGAGCAGCTCGGTCGTGGCGGTGTTTGTGGCCGTGGGCGTGGACATCAGACAAGGGGCAGGTTCAATATGGAGGCAGATGACAGGGTGCTAGCACTGCTGTAGGAAGTGCGGCAGGAGAGGCGCAGTATGGATGCGTTTTTGGACACCAGCAACCCACACGCCTGCTTCTGCCGCAGCCTATACCACACCCTGGAGGACATTGAGGGAGACCAAGAGAAGCATTGTATGGATCGCATTTATGGTATTGCTATGCAATACCGACAAGCAAAACTAAGTGGTGGGCCACCTCCATGCGATCCATATAATGCTTCTCATTATCCCCCGATGGCCCCTGGGACCTCAGCAGTGCTAGCACCCCCCTCTCCATATCAGCCCCCTCTTCAACGCCAACCACCACCTATCCCATCCCAGACCTCATTCTACACCCCGCACTCCTATGGTGAATTTCCTCCTTCCACCTCCCATTTTCAGCCCTCATACCCTGTACCCCATACCAGCAGGATTTTTTTAATGATCGCCAGGCCCAAGCAATACCTCATCCCCAATCCCCACATCCCCAAAGTGATCAAGCATCCACCACCAGCTATCACCAGTTGTGATCCCAAACCTTTTATTTTGTTATAATAAATATCTTTTTTTCTTGAAAATAAATGTGTTAAATTTGTCCTTTATATGATGCACAACAGCACTCCTTTGCACTCTGCTTGCCCTGAAGGCAGAGTGCAAAGGACTCTATTGTACTCTGTCTTCGGACAAGCGTAAGCTAGCTCTTTTTGGGCTTAGCCTAGGCTTACCCCGAAGGCAGAGTCAAATTGACTTGTTGAGCAATCGTTGATAAATGGAGATAAAAATAACAAACTTCAATTTCGAAATGCTTTATTTAAAAAAACATAAGAAAGCAAAGCTAGATGTATTCCAATTTTCTTTTACACATAATCTTTCTGCCATGATACCTCTCCATCAGGGGATTCAAAAAATGCTCATGACACGTACCGTTGAACGCAAGTCCATAAATTGAACCCTCTGAAGTTGGTTACTGGGCTCCTGTTCAACATGATTTCTGTCACTGTCCCGCAGAAAATTGTGCAGAATGCAGCATGCCAGGACGACTTTAATGGCGTTGTCAACATCAAGTTGCATACTTGTCAGCAAAACTCGCCATTTGGCCGTGCACACCCCGAATGCACATTCAACAACACGGCGTGCACGGCTGAGCCGATAATTGTAGATCTTTTGTCATTGGCTGAGACCATAGCCACTGTATGGCCTCATAACATTTTCAGCCAGTCCAAAGGCCTCATCCGCCACCATGACTAATGGCAATCTGGGTTCTTCAGTGCAGGGTAGAGGCCTGCTTTCAGGAATATTGAGTCGCCCCTCATGTAGACGACGTCCGAAGGCCGACTCGCGGAATATGCGGGCGTCACCTTGGCTTCCATATGCTCCCACATCAACAAAAATAAATTTAAGATGTGCATCGGACAATGCCAGGAGGACCACCGAAAAATATTTTTTGTAATTAAAATAGGACGATCCAGAGTGGGGAGGCTTCTTGACCCTGATGTGTTTCCCATCAAGGGTTCCTATACAATTTGGGAACTGAGTTTTCTCCCAAAAAGTGTCGAAAACTGATTCCCAGATGTCTTCTGTTGGCTCTGGCATTACAATTTTATGCAATTCCTCCCATATTGCCACACATGTTTCCTTTATTATTTTTGACACCGTTGTGAGGCCAAGGAGGAAGTAATGATGCAACGAGGCATAACTTTGTCCTGTGGCAAGGAACCTAAGATAACATAACAAATTTAGTTATTGAAAGAGAAAAGCATAAAAATAAGTGCTAACCCTACCCTTAAACCTAACCCCATCTCCTAACCCTAACCCTATCCCCTAACCCTAACCCTATCTCCTAACCCTAACCCCTAACCCTATCCCCTAACCTTAACCCTATCTCCTAACCCTATCCCCTAACCCTAACCCTTAACCCTATCCTCTAACCCTAACCCTAATCCATAACCCTATCACCTAACCCTATCTCCTAACCCTAACCCCTAACCCTATCTCCTAACCCTATCCTCTAACCCTAACCCTATCTCCTAACCCTAACCCTATCCCCTAACCCTAACCCCTAACCCTATCCCCTAACCCTATCTCCTAACCCTAACCCCTAACCCTATCTCCTAACCCTATCCCCTAACCCTATCATCTAACCTTAACCCTATCTCCTAACACTAACCCTATTCCCTAACCCTATCTCCTAACCCTAACCCTATCTCCTAACCCTATCTCCTAACCCTATCCCCTAACCCTAACCCCCTAACCGCTAACCCTATCCCCTATCTCCTAACCCCTAACCCTATCCCCTAACCCTAACCCTTAACCCTATCCTCTAACCCCTAATAATGATTTATTCAAGTATCCTTACATTTTAAAAAAATTTGCTCATGTAGCCAATACAAATTAACATTGAACAAAAACAAAAAATGAACATGTCTCTCAAGTAGGCCTCTTGAACATATTTATCAAAAAAGGTGTCCTCTTGGTCCTAACCCCTAAACCTATCCCCTAACCCTATCTCCTAACCCTATCTCCTAACCCTATCCCCTAACCCTAACCCCCTAACCGCTAACCCTATCCCCTATCTCCTAACCCCTAACCCTATCCCCTAACCCTAACCCTTAACCCTATCCTCTAACCCCTAAACCTATCCCCTAACCCTATCTCCTAACCCTAACCCTAACCCTATCTCCTAACCCTAACCCCTAACCCTATCCCCTAACCTTAACCCTATCTCCTAACCCTATCCCCTAACCCTAACTCCTAACCCTATCCCCTAAAACTAACCCTTAACCCTATCCTCTAACCCTAATCCTAATCCATAACCCTATCACCTAACCCTATCTCCTAACCCTAACCCCTAACCCTATCTCCTAACCCTATCCTCTAACCCTAACCCTATCTCCTAACCCTAACCCTATCCCCTAACCCTAACCCCTAACCCTATCCCCTAAAGCTATCTCCTAACCCTAACCCCTAACCCTATCTCCTAACCCTAACCCTATCCCCTAACCCTATCATCTAACCTTAACCCTATCTCCTAACACTAACCCTATTCCCTAACCCTATCTCCTAACCCTAACCCTATCTCCTAACCCTATCTCCTAACCCTATCCCCTAACCCTAACCCCCTAACCGCTAACCCTATCCCCTATCTCCTAACCCCTAACCCTATCCCCTAACCCTAACCCTTAACCCTATCCTCTAACCCCTAAACCTATCCCCTAACCCTATCTCCTAACCCTAACCCCTAACCCTATCTCCTAACCCTAACCCTATCTCCTAACCCTAACCCCTAACCCTATCCCTAACCCTATCCCCTGACCCTATCCCCTAACCCTATTCCCTACCCCTGACCCTATTCACTAACCATAACCCATATCGATCTTCTGGACGACAGGATCCATATTTCTCAGAAAAATCCACAAATTGAACAAAGACTCAAACAGACTCTGAAATGCTCTCTCCTCTCTCTCTCTCCTACCAAAATGGCACCGACACATGCTCAGTAACATATTTTCTTTGGTTTCTGTGGCATTGTGGGAAATTTGGGAGTGCATATAGCTGAGAGATGTGTTTTTCTTTAAAAAATGTTACTTGACGCTAACGGTAAAAAAAGCGCAAAAACGCGCAAAACCGCTATTGCAAAACGCGGTCAAAATCGCGTTTTTTTTTAACTCCGGTTTTTCCAGCCGTCGAACCTAGCTTTACAGCACGTTTTTTAAAACGTCCATGTGCATGAGGCATTAATGTTCTTAAACACTTACCTTATTATTTTTAAAAGTGTATGTCAAAATTTGTTTCAGACATGAATCTAATAAAAGACTCATATTTCAATTAGTTATGACGAATTGCTTGGATTAATCTCCCCTCGCTTGGAGCGTCATAACACGTGCTACAGACCAAGTATCCAGCCTGCTGAAAGATTACTGATCACATTAAGGTACTTTTCACCACTGATGTCCTTTGTCATGTTAATTTAGGAGAATGCAATCTTTTTATTTTCAAACTCTTCAAACATGTGTCATTCTAAATATATAATCCGACAAAAGTTGGCGTAATAATGATTTATTCAAGTATCCTTACATTTTAAAAAAATTTGCTCATGTAGCCAATACAAATTAACATTGGACAAAAACAAAAAATGAACATGTCTCTCAAGTAGGCCTCTTGAACATATTTATCAAAAAAGGTGTCCTCTTGGTCCTCAACCTTGGACAGACCTCACAAATCACAGATTGTGATATGTTTTTAAAAGGGGCCTCATTGGAGTAGTGACTGGCGGAAGCCTGGTCATCACTGGCAGTGCTGGGATCAGGCCTTGTCACATACATACCAGGATTTTGTGGGGGGAGCTGATTGAAGGAATTGGGGATGGGATGGGATAGGGAATGTTACTGTGTGTAACTTCATATCTGGAGGTTGCCTTTTCAAAGCTAGAAGGATAGGATGGGGTATTATAGGGGTAAGGTTGGTGTTGTTGTTCTGGGTAGTGGACGTATCTGGGGTAGTTAAGGGGAGGTCTTGGTGGTGGCACATATGGCATTTTAAATGAAGCTTCCTCACGTGGCTGTGAGAAGAAGTGCAGCACTTGTTCGATAGTGCTTCGCATTTCAAAGTAGCGCTCAGGTTTGGCTTTTTTTTATTAGAGGTACAAAACCGAGCGCCAGTATAGTATCCAGACATAAAAAAGCATCCACCTTTTCAGACATGTTTTTCAACATCTCAAGTAGGCGCTCACTTATGTGGTCACCTCCGTGGCACTTTGGCTGGCAGAACAATGTCTGCAGGAGCAGAGGAGGGCCCAGGGATAGCCTCTGATACTGCAGATTGCTCATCTGGGTTTGTTCCCCACAGATTTGAGGAGCTTTGGATTTGTGCCAAATCCTCTGTGCCTTCTTCCAAACTAATCTTGGCTTGGGCCTCCGGTTGTGCCTCCAGTTGGTCATCCATAACATCTTGTTCCTCCCAACTAGCTTCTGTCCTGTTTTTAAAAAAAAGAGTGCAAATTAAAGTGGATGTAAACCCAATGTCATCCTTTCTAAACTACTGCCATAGGAGTTATCTATCTATCTATAAGGATATACATGCCTTCTGCATGTATCTTTACCTGTCAAATGTCTCCCCTCTGTCTGTTATTAGACCCGAAAAACTGCATATTATGTGGGTGGGTCTGTTGTCTGGAGCTCGGTGGGTGGAGTCGTGATGTCAGTAGACTCCCCGCCCACCTCTACACTCCTTGTCAATATGCATGTTCTCCTGTGTATTTCTAACGCTGAACTTCTGCTGAACTTCTGCTATGATCTCTAACATCCAGTGAAAAGACAGGAAAGTAACCACATGACTTCAGCATGCCAAATCATGCTGAGGTGTGGAACAGCCAATCCTTGCAGAGCTGCTGAAGAAAGGAGTGGGGGAGGGAATTAAAAAATCATGCATGTGTCTTAGGCTAATGCACGAGATGTAAATCACCTGTCACTCACAGCAAGGGGGAGGATTTGACAAAGTTTTTCTCAGTTTGTCAAGATTTTTCTCACTGAACAATAAAAGAGGATTGCTCAGAGATGGATTAACTCTGTGTGGCAAGACTGGGCTCAAATGATAGGAAATCTTATACACTACAGTATGATAAAAAAAAAAAAAAAAAAATTTCGGGTTTACATCCACTTTAACCACTTGCCGACCGCCTCACACTGATACACGTCAGCAGAATGGCACGGGCAGGCAGAATCACGTACCTGTACGTGATCTGCCTCCCGCGGGCGGGGGGTCCAATCGGACCCCCCCGGTGCCCGAGGCGGTCGGCTTCTGTCTGGGAGCGATGAGAGGTGAGGGGGAGACCATCCATTCGTGGCCCCCCTCGCGATCGCTCCCAGCCAATCAGCTTCTTCCTCTGCTGCTGTATGCTAAACAGCAGCAAAAGAAATGATGTCATCTCTCCTCGGCTCGGTATTTTCTGAGGAGAGAAGACTTCAATGTGAGTGCACAACACTACACACTCAGTAGAACATGCCATGCACACAAAACACCCCCGTTCCCCCCCGATCACCCCCCAATCACCCTCCCCCCCCCGTCACACTGACACCAAGCAGTTTTTTTTTTCTGATTACTGCATGGTGTCAGTTTGTGTCAGTTAGTGTGGTAGGGCAGTTAGTGTTAGCCCCCTTTAGGTCTAGGGTACCCCCCTAACCCCCCTAATAAAGTTTTAACCCCTTGATCACCCCCCGTCGCCAGTGTCGCTAAGCGATCATTTTTCTGATCGCTGTATTAGTGTCACTGGTGACGCTAGTTAGGGAGGTAAATATTTAGGTTCCGCGTCAGCGTTTTATTGCATCAGGGACCCCCATATACTACCTAATAAATGTTTTAACCCCTTGATTGCCCCCTAGTTAACCCTTTCACCAGTGATCACCGTATAACTGTTACGGGTGTTGCTGGTTAGTTCATTTATTTTTTATAGTGTCAGGGCACCCGCCGTTTATTACCGAATAAAGGTTTAGCCCCCTGATCGCCCGGCGGTGATATGCATCGCCCCAGGCAACGTCAGATTAGCGCCAGTACCGCTAACACCCACGCACACAGCATACGCCTCCCTTAGTGGTATAGTGTCTGAACGGATTAATATCTGATCAGATCTAGACTAGCATCCCCAGCAGTTTAGGGTTCCCAAAAACGCAGTGTTAGCGGGATCAGCCCAGATACCTGCTAGCACCTGCGTTTTGCCCCTCCGCCCAGCCCATCCCACCCAAGTGCAGTATAGATCGATCACTGTCACTTACAAAACACTAAACGCATAACTGCAGCGTTCGCAGAGTCAGGCCTGATCCCTGCGATCGCTAACTGTTTTTTTGGTAGCATTTTGGTGAACTGGTAAGCACCAGCCCCAAGCAGCGTCAGGTTAGTGCCAGTACCGCTAACACCCACGCACGCACCATACACCTCCCTTAGTGGTATAGTATCTGAACGGATCAATATCTGATCCGATCAGATCTATACTAGCGTCCCCAGCAGTTTAGGGTTCCCAAAAATGCAGTGTTAGCGGGATCAGCCCAGATACCTGCTAGCACCTGCGTTTTGCCCCTCCGCCCACCCAAGTGCAGTATCGATCGATCACTGACACTTACAAAACACTAAACACATAACTGCAGCATTCGCAGAGTCAGGCCTGATCCCTGCGGTCGCTAACAGTTTTTTTGGTAGCGTTTTGGTGAACTGGCAAGCATCAGCGGCCTAGTACACCCCGGTCGTAGTCAAACCAGCACTGCAGTAACACTTGGTGAGGTGGCGAGTCCCATAAGTGCAGTTCAAGCTGGTGAGGTGGCAAGCACAAGTAGTGTCCCGCTGCCACCAAGAAGAAGACAAACATAGGCCCGTCGTGCCCATAATGCCCTTCCTGCTGCATTCGCCAATCCTAATAATTGGGAACCCACCACTTTTGCAGCACCCGTACTTCCCCCATTCACATCCCCAACCAAATGCAGTCGGCTGCATGAGAGGCATTTTTATGTCCTCCCGAGTACCCCTACCCAACGACCCCCCCCCCAAAAAAAAGATGTCGTGTCTGCAGCAAGCGCGGATATAGGCGTGACACCCGCTATTATTGTCCCTCCTGTCCTGACAATCCTGGTCTTTGCATTGGTGAATGTTTTGAACGCTACCATGCACTAGTTGAGTGTTAGCGTAGGGTACAGCATTGCACAGACTAGGACACACTTTCACAGGGTCTCCCAAGATGCCATCGCATTTTGAGAGACCCGAACCTAGAACCGGTTACAGTTATAAAAGTTACAGTTACAGTTACAAAAAAAAAGTGTAAAAAAAAAAAAACCACAATAAAAAAATTTATAGAATTTTAAAAAAAATAGTTGTCGTTTTATTTGAATGTGTGTAAGTAAGTGGTGCTGCGCTGATCCTTAGTGTATAAACAGGTGAACATAGGCTAATAAATAATAATAACCAATGCGCTAGATAGGAAAGTGGTAGAATGGCGTAAACGTGAGGAATACTGTGTATTAAAAAATGTTCATTTGAATATTCAATACCTTCAATAGTGCATAAAATTTAACATAGGTATACTCAAACAAAATATCACTTCAATTACCTTAAAAATAAAATCCACATAATAACAGTATAATAACGTGATAGTATCAGAGCACTAGTGACTAGCTCTGAATTAAAAAATAGAGTGCATAGTAGATGTGCATATATACTTGGACCAGCGAAATTTAAAGTGCGGACAAAAGGTGCTAGGTGCAAAAATTGGAAGAATAGTGACTGGCTATTTCTATATAAAGTGCATATTGTGCATGTTGACATCAAATAATGAATAAGAGTAAGAAATCTACAAAAACAAAAAAAAAAAAAAAAAAAAAAAAAAAAAAAAAAAAAAAAAAAAAAAAAAAAGGTTTTTTTAAAATATAATGTGACAGCCACGTGCTACCATGCACACGTTGCAATTAAAGTGCTAAGGAACGCATTCATAAATGCTCAAGTACAGTCCTTGTGTATAGTTGTGACAGCAACGTCCTGGCATGCACACGTTGCAGTTAGAGTGCTGAGTGAGTCACATCTAATTTTTTCTTCGTGTGCTAAACACTTTGGTGGGTAGTAGCCCCTTACCTTCAGGTAATGGGGCAAAAGCAGGTAACAAAAAAGTTGTTAAGGGCGTCCGCCTATGGGTCCCAGCGCGTCCCTCTCTATCCTGGATCTTGGGTTGAAGTTCCCTCAGATGTAATGCAGGGGGGTTGTATTCATAGGGGGTAATCCACAGAAGAAAAGCCCAATAGTGTAATCCAGTTTTAAAACGTAACACTCTTTATTGTAAAAAATGCAGGTACTCACATAAAGATAGGAAACAATAGTAGCAATCCAACGAGCAGCGAGCTCGTGTGCCTCTGTCTGTGTTTGCAGCCTGTCTCGTCCCTACGCGTGACGTCACACCACGTGACTTCATCAGGGGATAGATACAGGCTAGAATCTCGTCCTTAAATAGTCTAACATGGATGTTTATGGAGCGGCCATTTTCCCAGAGTCTAATAAGGTTATATGTGGCGGCCATTTTCCAAGAGATGTTTCACCGCTAGTACCGCTGAACATGGATGTTTATGGGGCGGCCATTTTCCCAGAGTCTAATAGGGTTATATGTGGCGGCCATTTTCCAAGAGATGTTTCACCGCTAGTTCCGCTATGTGGTCTGTCTAGACAGAGAAATCAGCTGACTGATGGAGCCAATCAGCACCTTCCAACTTGGTTAGCTTGTGCGGTGCTGTCAGCAAAGGTGGTTGCCTTATTAGTATTTTTTTTTAAAATGCGGAAACTGGCGGGATAAAAAGCATCTAAATGGGAATATCACTGAATACCTAAATAAAACTGGTCAGACCATGATTTAGGTGAATTATAGCTACATGTTATAGCTCTAAACGAGGCATGTGTAGATATGAAAATTCTAATAATCTGCACTTATCTCGGGAGGGGGAGGGAAGAGAAAGGAGGGGTAAATGCGAACGGGGAAAGAAAGGCAGCAGACACTGACAGTGCTCGTATTGATCTAACCAAATAAAAACAATGGATCAAAGGAGGATACATATACAAGTGAACAAAGAATAAAAATTATTGTAGGACCAGTTAGGCACTAGATTGGTCCATACCTTTATACTTATTCTATAAATGTTATGACTAATTCTATAAATAAATTGACCTAATATTTGTATAAAATCAATCGTGGAATCAATCATAAAAATACAATAAAACATATAAAAAGGCATTAAAAAACTCAGAATCTGAAGACAATACGTAGAAAATAAAAATCTATTTAGTAGGAGCATAAGAAGACATCAACTAGCATGTTATATATGTGTCAAAATGAAAAATTAAAATATGTATATCTAAAATAATATATTGCAAAGATAGCCAGAATATCCAGTTATGACGTTCTGCTAGAGATATCGACTGACATATTCTGCTACTTAGTGTCAAATTAAAAATTGGTCACAAACCGAAGAGTATTTATAATGTGGGATAAAATAGGACAATGATGGTGTATATTCCCTAGGGGATAGGTGGGGATTTATCAGAATGGGAGATAAAGATCCTAAAAAATCCGTTACAGTACGTGAAGGTTAAAAGTCACTCAGAAAACAGTTTAGGTCAAACTCAATGTTTAGGCCTCGGGGCCAGAAGGTGTCCAAGGTGAAAATCCACTTAGATTCTAGTTTGCTTAAGGTTCTCACCTTGTGCCCCCCCCGCCAGTGCTTAGTGTATGGGGTAATCCCCCAAAAACTCAAGAATGTTTTGGACATGCTCCTTAATGCGGACTCTTAGGGGTCTCTTTGTTCGGCCTACATATTGGAGGCCGCAACTGCATTCCAGGCCGAACAAAGAGACCCCTAAGAGTCCGCATTAAGGAGCATGTCCAAAACATTCTCCGCGGGTATGACAAACACAGCGTGTCCAAACATTTTTTAACCTGCCACAATAAAGACCCCACACACTTGAGTTTTTGGGGGATTACCCCATACACTAAGCACTGGCGGGGGGGGCACAAGGTGAGAACCTTAAGCAAACTAGAATCTAAGTGGATTTTCACCTTGGACACCTTCTGGCCCCGAGGCCTAAACATTGAGTTTGACCTAAACTGTTTTCTGAGTGACTTTTAACCTTCACGTACTGTAACGGATTTTTTAGGATCTTTATCTCCCATTCTGATAAATCCCCACCTATCCCCTAGGGAATATACACCATCATTGTCCTATTTTATCCCACATTATAAATACTCTTCGGTTTGTGACCAATTTTTAATTTGACACTAAGTAGCAGAATATGTCAGTCGATATCTCTAGCAGAACGTCATAACTGGATATTCTGGCTATCTTTGCAATATATTATTTTAGATATACATATTTTAATTTTTCATTTTGACACATATATAACATGCTAGTTGATGTCTTCTTATGCTCCTACTAAATAGATTTTTATTTTCTACGTATTGTCTTCAGATTCTGAGTTTTTTAATGCCTTTTTATATGTTTTATTGTATTTTTATGATTGATTCCACGATTGATTTTATACAAATATTAGGTCAATTTATTTATAGAATTAGTCATAACATTTATAGAATAAGTATAAAGGTATGGACCAATCTAGTGCCTAACTGGTCCTACAATAATTTTTATTCTTTGTTCACTTGTATATGTATCCTCCTTTGATCCATTGTTTTTATTTGGTTAGATCAATACGAGCACTGTCAGTGTCTGCTGCCTTTCTTTCCCCGTTCGCATTTACCCCTCCTTTCTCTTCCCTCCCCCTCCCGAGATAAGTGCAGATTATTAGAATTTTCATATCTACACATGCCTCGTTTAGAGCTATAACATGTAGCTATAATTCACCTAAATCATGGTCTGACCAGTTTTATTTAGGTATTCAGTGATATTCCCATTTAGATGCTTTTTATCCCGCCAGTTTCCGCATTTTAAAAAAAAATACTAATAAGGCAACCACCTTTGCTGACAGCACCGCACAAGCTAACCAAGTTGGAAGGTGCTGATTGGCTCCATCAGTCAGCTGATTTCTCTGTCTAGACAGACCACATAGCGGAACTAGCGGTGAAACATCTCTTGGAAAATGGCCGCCACATATAACCCTATTAGACTCTGGGAAAATGGCCGCCCCATAAACATCCATGTTCAGCGGTACTAGCGGTGAAACATCTCTTGGAAAATGGCCGCCACATATAACCTTATTAGACTCTGGGAAAATGGCCGCTCCATAAACATCCATGTTAGACTATTTAAGGACGAGATTCTAGCCTGTATCTATCCCCTGATGAAGTCACGTGGTGTGACGTCACGCGTAGGGACGAGACAGGCTGCAAACACAGACAGAGGCACACGAGCTCGCTGCTCGTTGGATTGCTACTATTGTTTCCTATCTTTATGTGAGTACCTGCATTTTTTACAATAAAGAGTGTTACGTTTTAAAACTGGATTACACTATTGGGCTTTTCTTCTGTGGATTACCCCCTATGAATACAACCCCCCTGCATTACATCTGAGGGAACTTCAACCCAAGATCCAGGATAGAGAGGGACGCGCTGGGACCCATAGGCGGACGCCCTTAACAACTTTTTTGTTACCTGCTTTTGCCCCATTACCTGAAGGTAAGGGGCTACTACCCACCAAAGTGTTTAGCACACGAAGAAAAAATTAGATGTGACTCACTCAGCACTCTAACTGCAACGTGTGCATGCCAGGACGTTGCTGTCACAACTATACACAAGGACTGTACTTGAGCATTTATGAATGCGTTCCTTAGCACTTTAATTGCAACGTGTGCATGGTAGCACGTGGCTGTCACATTATATTTTAAAAAAACCTTTTTTTTTTTTTTTTTTTTTTTTTTTTTTGTTTTTTTTTTTTTTTTTTTTGTTTTTGTAGATTTCTTACTCTTATTCATTATTTGATGTCAACATGCACAATATGCACTTTATATAGAAATAGCCAGTCACTATTCTTCCAATTTTTGCACCTAGCACCTTTTGTCCGCACTTTAAATTTCGCTGGTCCAAGTATATATGCACATCTACTATGCACTCTATTTTTTAATTCAGAGCTAGTCACTAGTGCTCTGATACTATCACGTTATTATACTGTTATTATGTGGATTTTATTTTTAAGGTAATTGAAGTGATATTTTGTTTGAGTATACCTATGTTAAATTTTATGCACTATTGAAGGTATTGAATATTCAAATGAACATTTTTTAATACACAGTATTCCTCACGTTTACGCCATTCTACCACTTTCCTATCTAGCGCATTGGTTATTATTATTTATTAGCCTATGTTCACCTGTTTATACACTAAGGATCAGCGCAGCACCACTTACTTACACACATTCATCTAAAAGGTCAGGTGTTCACCTTATTGGTGTATGCGGCTTTTCCACCCACAGCCTTTTCCATAATAGATAGCGCGGGAATAACCTCCCCTATTTATTAAGTTGTCGTTTTATTGTTCTCTCTCTCTCTATTCTCTCTCTATTGTTCTGCTCTTTTTTAGTGTATTCTATTCTGCAATGTTTTATTATTATTATGTTTTATCATGTTTGCTTTTCAGGTATGCAATTTTTTATACTTTACCGTTTACTGTGTTTTATTGTTAACCATTTTTTTGTCTTCAGGTACGCAATTCACGACTTTGAGTGGTTATACCAGAATGATGCCTGCAGGTTTAGGTATCATCTTGGTATCATTCTTTTTAGCCAGCGGTCGGCTTTCATGTAAAAGCAATCCTAGCGGCTAATTAGCCTCTAGACTGCTTTTACAAGCTCTTTACATGCCCCCCCCACCGTCTTCTGTGTTTTTCTCTGGCTCTTCTGTCTCAACAGGGAACCTGAGAATGCAGCCGGTGATTCAGCCAGCTGACCATAGAGCTGATCAGAGACCAGAGTGGCTCCAAACATCTCTATGGCCTAAGAAACCGGAAGCTACGAGCATTTCATGACTTAGATTTCGCCGGATGTAAACAGCGCCATTGGGAAATTGGGAAAGCATTTTATCACACCGATCTTGGTGTGGTCAGATGCTTTGAGGGCAGAGGAGAGATCTAGGGTCTAATAGACCCCAATTTTTTCAAAAAAGAGTACCTGTCACTACCTATTGCTATCATAGGGGATATTTACATTCCCTGGGATAACAATAAAAATTATTAAAAAAAAAAATGAAAGGAACAGTTTAAAAATAAGATAAAAAAGCAAAAAAAATAATAAAGAAAAAAAAAAAAAAAAAAAGCACCCCTGTCCCCCCCTGCTCTCGCGCTAAGGCGAACGCAAGCGTCGGTCTGGCGTCAAATGTAAACAGCAATTGCACCATGCATGTGAGGTATCACCGCGAAGGTCAGATCGAGGGTAGTAATTTTAGCAGTAGACCTCCTCTGTAAATCTAAAGTGGTAACCTGTAAAGGCTTTTAAAGGCTTTTAAAAATGTATTTATTTTGTTGCCACTGCACGTTTCTGCGTAATTTTAAAGCATGTCATGTTTGGTATCCATGTACTCGGCCTAAGATCATCTTTTTTATTTCATCAAACATTTGGGCAATATAGTGTGTTTTAGTGCATTAAAATTTTAAAAAGTGTGTTTTTTCCCCAAAAAATGCGTTTGAAAAATCGCTGCGCAAATACTGTGTGAAAAAAAAATGAAACACCCACCATTTTAATCTGTAGGGCATTTGCTTTAAAAAAAATATATAATGTTTGGGGGTTCAAAGTAATTTTCTTGCAAAAAAAATAATTTTTTCATGTAAACAAAAAGTGTCAGAAAGGGCTTTGTCTTCAAGTGGTTAGAAGAGTGGGTGATGTGTGACATAAGCTTCTAAATGTTGTGCATAAAATGCCAGTACAGTTCAAACCCCCCTAAATGACCCCATTTTGGAAAGTAGACACCCCAAGCTATTTGCTGAGAGGCATGTCGATTCCATGGAATATTTTATATTGTGACACAAGCTGCGGGAAAAAGACCAATTTTTTTTTTTTTTTGCACAAAGTTGTCACTAAATGATATATTGCTCACACATGCCATGGGAATATGTGAAATTACACCCCAAAATACATTCTGTTGCTTCTCCTGAGTATGGGGATACCACATGTGTGAGACTTTTTGGGAGCCTAGCCGCGCACGGGACCCCGAAATCCAAGCACCGCCTTCAGGCTTTCTAAGGGTGTAAATTTTTGATTTCACTCTTCACTGCCTATCACAGTTTCGGAGGCCATGGAATGCTCACCATGCCTCTCAGCAAATAGCTTGGGGTGTCTACTTTCCAAAATGGGGTCATTTGGGGAGGTTTGTGCCACCTGGGCATTCCATGGCCTCCGAAACTGTGATAGGCAGTGAAGAGTGAAATCAAAAATTTACACCCTTAGAAATCCTGAAGGCGGTGATTGGTTTTCGGGGCCCATACGCGGTTAGGCTCCCAAAAAGTCCAACACATGTGGTATCCCCATACTCAGGAGAAGCAGCTAAATGTATTTTGGGGTGCAATTCCACATATGCCCATGGCCTGTGTGAGCAATATATCATTTAGTGACAACTTTGTGCAAAAAAAAAAAAATTGTCACTTTCCCGCAACTTGTGTCAAAATATAAAATATTCCATGGACTCAACATGCCTCTCAGCAAATAGCTTGGGGTGTCTACTTTCCAAAATGGGGTCATTTGGGGGGGGTTGTGCCATCTGGGCATTTTATGGCCTTCAAAACTGTGATAGGTAGGGAGGAGTGAAATCAAAAATTTACGCCCTTAGAAATCCTGAAGGCGGTGATTGGTTTTCGGGGCCCCGTACGCGGCTAGGCTCCCAAAAAGTTCCACACATGTGGTATCCCCGTACTCAGGAGAAGCAGCTGAATGTATTTTGGGGTGCAATTCCACATATACCCATGGCCTGTGTGAGCAATATATCATTTAGTGACAACTTTTTGTAATTTTTTTTATTTTTTTGTCATTATTCAATCACTTGGGACAAAAAAAATTAATATTCAATGGGCTCAACATGCCTCTTTGCAATTTCCTTGGGGTGTCTACTTTCCAAAATGGGGTCATTTGGGGGGGGGGGGTTTTACTGCCCTGCCATTTTAGCACCTCAAGAAATGACATAGGCAGTCATAAACTAAAAGCTGTGTAAATTACAGAAAATGTACCCTAGTTTGTAGACGCTATAATTTTTTTCGCAAACCAATAAATATCCGCTTATTGACATTCTTTTTACCAAAGACATGTGGCCGAATACATTTTGGCCTAAATGTATGACTAAAATTGAGTTTATTGGATTTTTTCTATAACAAAAAGTAGAAAATGTCATTTTTTTTCAAAATTTTCAGTCTTTTTCCGTTTATAGCGCAAAAAATAAAAACCGCAGAGGTGATCAAATACCATCAAAAGAAAGCGCAATTTGTGGGAAGAAAAGGACGCAAATTTTGTTTGGGTACAGCATTGCATGATCGCGCAATTAGCAGTTAAAGTGACGCAGTGCCAAATTGTAAAAAGTGCTCTGGTCAGGAAGGGGGTAAATCCTTCCGGGGCTGAAGTGGTTAACTAGGCATAATCAAAGTTAAGAGGTTTGCAGATACATAGATGATATAGATGAAAACTTACTCCCTCATCTCCACAATGGGTTGCAGAAAATCTAAGTCCCTGGCAAACATATAGGGTACCCTAGGCGCTGCCCCCGAGCCACTTCTTGCTTCTTTGAGATGGCGTATATATTTGTGCCACCTTGTCTGTAAGTAATGCACTGAAAAAAAAATGTATTTATGTCTGCTTTTAGGTACCTAGCAACAGGAAATTATTTTGGAAGTTTGCACTTTGAATTTAGGGTTGGGAAATCAACTATTAGTCGCATTGTTAATGAAACACTACCTAGTCATATGGGAAGAACTGAAGGATTTGGTTATGAAGAAGCCAAACACAAATGGTTGAAGGTAGCGGAGCTATTCTGGGAGCGTTGCAACTTCACCAACTGTCTGGGAGCCATTGATGAGAAGCACATCCGCATCCTCAAGCCTCCAGCTAGTGGGAGCCAATATTTTAATTATAAGAAATTTTTTTCGTTGGTATTAATGGCAATGGCAGACGCAAATGATAAATTTATATATATTGATGTGGGTTCTTATGGCAGCAGCTCGGATTCTAGTGTATTTTCACATTCCTCATTTGGTCGCATGCTGCGTGAGAATACACTAGACTTGCCCAATCATTCTCCCCTGCCCGGAACAACAGTTCCTTCCCTCCCACATGTATTTGTAGGAGATGAAGCGTTTGCACTTGCAGAGCACATGCTCAGGCCTTTTTCTAGTCGCTCTCTGACAACAGAAAAAAGAGTGTTCAATTATAGGCTCACTAGGGCACGACGAGTAGTTGAATGTGCATTTGGTATACTATGCAATAAGTGGAGATTAATGCATACTTCAATAAATCTCAGTATTGACCATGCTATCAGTACTGTTAAAGCAGCCTGTGCACTGCACAACTATGTGCGTGAACGTGACAGATATCTATTTGAGGATTCCCTGAGCTATAACATGGAGGCGGCACAATGGAATGTTACTAGGGGCACCACTAGTGGTACACATATTTGTGGTGAATTCCAAAACTTCTTTATGTCGCCAGCTGGGGAGGTGCCTTGGCAGATGAATTCTATCTAATCATAAAAAGTATGTATTGGTTTGCATTATATTATCAGGGCCTTTACAAAGTGAAAAGTGTGCTGTAACAAATATTTTTTTTTGGTAATTTTGGTTTATTTAAATAAAAATAATGTTGTTCACATTTGTGTTGTAAATTCTTTTGCTAACCTAAGCGAATCTTAGCTTATTAATTAATTTAGGGACTCCTCCATCGCTGTCTGACGCCGTTATGTGCACGTGGCCTGGTATGGATTTGTGGGCAAACGCACGCTGTTGTTGTTTTTTCTAATATTTGAATAAAAATGGACAACATAACTAAACAATAGGAGAGCATCTACAGGTAGTGAAAGGGAATAAAAAACTTACATTTGGCAGCCTGAACTTGGAATGAGCACATGCTCCACTCTGGCAAGATGATTCTGGCAATTTCCAGCCATGCACGTTTTTTTAACAACGTTGTCCTTATATTTAGGATGCCGGGTGTCATAAATCATCGGTTTCTCCCTCACAAGTCTGATCAGCTCCTCGCAATCCACGGATTGCTTGGCCTTTGATGCCACTTTTCTACCTCTTTTTCCATGCTTGCTCCGGTCAGCACACCAAAACAGACAGGGGAGGAACTGGAAGAGGGGGAGGTGTAGGAAGAGGGGAGATTATTTATGTTCACACCGCAACACAGTTGCGAATCAGATGCGTACCCATAGAAGATAATGGCCTTGTAATTCACACGCAATGACCAGAAAACGCACACGTTTTTTGTGCAATGCGCAGTGCGAATGCAACGCACATATGTGAACCAGCCTCATTCAAATGAACCTAGTTTAAAATGTCCTAATTCACATAGGTGTGAACGGGGCTAAAGTTAATTTAAGTGCACACAAACACAATGGGGTTGGTTTACTAAAACTGGAGAGTGCAAAATCTGGTGCAACACTGCATAGAAACCAATCAGCTTCCAGGTTATTTTGTTAAAGTTTAATTGAACAAGCTGAAGTTAGAAGCTGATTGGCTACCATGCACAGCTTCACCAGAATTTGCACTCTCTATTTTAGTAATCAACCCAAATATATTACCCATTACACATTTAAAAAAACAGAAAAAAAAACTATATATATATATATATATATATATATATATATATATATATATATATATATATATATAAGCCTAGGACGAGAAATGCGCAGCTACTATAAGTGGAAAAGAGGGTCAACAATGCCCATTTGCAACCTCACTGTGCCCATTTGCAGCCATAGGTCCCCTGAACTTCAAACTTGGTAGTTAAGGGTTCCTAGATGCCCCCTAGCTGCAGCAAAAATGACGTGATTTAGCGAGGCTTAACGCTGTGTTAAGCCTCGACCTGCCTTTCTGTCTCTATTCAAAATCAATGGTTCCCTAAGGGAGCCCATTGATTTGAATAGAGGTCGCACCAGAAGTTGGATCAAGAGGATTCGACTTGCAGTGCGACTTGTGTGCTGAGAATCTTGAGGGAGGAACCCTGCAAACATTTAAAAAAAAATTGTGTGAGCTTCCCCCCAAGACGATACCAGACCCTTTGGTCTGGTATGGATCTTAAAGGGAACCCCCACACCAAAAAAAAAAATGGAGTGGGGGTCTCCCAAAATCCATACCAGATCCTTATCTGATCTCGCAGCCCAGCAGGTCAGGAAAGGGGGCGAGTGAGCACCCCCCCCTCCTGGACCATACCAAGCCACATGCCCTCAACATGGGAGCCCCCCACCCCAAAGCACCTTGTCCCCATGTTGGTGAGGACAAGGGCCTCTTCCTGACAACCCTGGCCATTGGTTGTCGGGGTCTGTGGGTGGGGCTTATCGTAATCTGGGAGCCCCCCCTTAATACGGTGACCCTGCCCCATGGCTATATAAGTCATTGCGCACCGCACACACGGCATTACAGCAGGAGAGAGCGTCGAGTCAACATCGGAAGAAGAGAAGAGGGAAGAAGACAACGGAGAAGAACGGACAACTGCTAGCAAAAGAGCAGGCAAAAGAGCAGAAGATAACTGAGGAGCCCGGCAGAAGACACCGGACAGCGGGAGAAGAGGCCGGAGAGCGTGGAGAAGTCGGAAGAGACCCCCGGAGCTGCCTAATAAATTACTTTAAAAACCTGTGTAGTGTGTTTTTTTTATTGACACTTTTTTCCCCAGGTGAATAGGTAGTGGTACGATGTACCCCATACTCACTCACATAGGGTGGGGGGCCGGGATCTGGGGGCCCCCTTATTAAAGGGGGCTCCCAGATTCCAATAAGCCCCTGCCCGCAGACCCCGACAACCAAAGGCGAGGGTTGTCAGGAAGAGGCCCTTGTCCTCATCAACATGGGGACAAGGTACTTTGGGGTGCCCCAAAGCACCAACCCCCCCATGTTGAGGGCATGTGGCTTGGTGTGGTCCAGGAGGGGGGTGTTCGCTCATCCCCCCTTTTCTGACCTGCCGGGCTGCATGCTCGGATAAGGGTCTGGTATGGATCTTGGGGAACCCCACGCCATTTTTTTGGTGTGGGGGTTCCCCTTAAGATCCATACCAGACCGAAGGGTCTGGTATCGTCTGGGGGGGGAAACTTCACACAAATTTTTTTTTAATTTTCGCGGGGTTCCCCCCTCAAGATTCTCAGCACACAAGTCACAAGATCCTCTTGATCCGACTTCTGATGCGACCACTATTCAAATCAATGGGCTCCCATAGGGAACCACTGATTTTGAATAGAGATAGAGAAACACAGCTGAAAGCCAGAGTGGAGTAACGTGCATTGAATTCAATGCAAAACGTGGATAAAATCGCGTTTTTAATGCTGCTTTTTTACTGGCGTCTGTACTGGCTTTACAGCCCATTTTTTAAAATGTCCGTGGACATGTAGCCTAAAAGCTCAATGCTTGCTCTACAAATGAAAACACATAGCAGCCATGAGTGTGTTTAAAATCCCTGTCTACAAGCAGCCATTCATAAACTGCACTGGTAGTAAAGGGGTTAACAAAGATGCCGGAAAATGAACCAATTTCTACAGTATTTCACAAAAGTGAAAATTGTAAATTTTTTATTATATCTTTTCATGTGACAACACTGAAGAAATGACACTTTGCTACAATGTAAAGTAGTGAGTGTACAGCTTGTACAACAGTGTAAATTTTCTGTCTCCTCAAAATAACTCAACACACAGTCATTAATGTCTAAACCCCTGGCAACAAAAGTGAGTACACCCCCAAGTGAAAATGTCCAAATTGGGCCCAAAGTGTTTATATTTTGTGTGGCCACCATCATTTTACAGCACTGCCTTAACCCTCTTGGGCATGGAGTTCACCAGAGGTTTACAGGTTGCCACTGGAGAACTCTTCCACTCCTCCATGATGACATCACTGAGCTGGTGGATGTTAGAGACCTTGCGCTCCTTTACCTTCTGTTTGAGGATGCCCCACAGATGCTCAATAGGGTTTAGGTCTGAATACATGCTTGACCAGTCCATCGCCTTTACACTCAGCTTCATTAGCAAGGCATTGGTCGTCTTGGGGGTGCGTTTGGGGTCGTTATCATGTTGGAATACTGCCCTGTGGCCCAGTCTCCGAAGAGAGGGGATCATGCTCTGCTTCAGTATGTCACAGTACATGTTGGCATTTATGGTTTCCTCAATGAACTATAGCTCCCCAGTGCCGGCTGCACTTTTGTAGCCCCAGACCATGATACTCCCACCACCATGCTTGACTATAGGCAAGACACACTTGTCTTTGTACTCCTCAGCTGGATGCCACCACACACACTTGACACCATTTCAACCAAATAAGTTTATCTTGGTCTCAGCAGACCACAGGACATGGTACACCGGGGAAGGGAAAATGGCTAATTGGGCCCACCTGCTCCCCATTCACACCTGAGACCTTGTAACACTAACAAGTCACATGACACCGGGGAGGGAAAATGTCTAATTGGGCCCAATTTGGACATTTTCACTTAGGGGTGGTCTCACTTTTGTTGCCAGCAGTTTAGACATGAATGGCTGTGTGTGCAGTTATTTTGAGGGGACAGCAAATTGACAGTTATACAGGCTGTAAACTCACTACTTTACATTGTAGCAAAGTGTCATTTTTCAGTGTTGTCACACAAAAAGATATAATAAAATATTTACAAAAATGTGAGGGGTGTATTCACTTTTGTGAGATACTGTATATGCGTAATTAGTGATTTCTGCAACAAATTTATGAAAGTGGCACATGGCATTTTGTCACTTTGTCACATGGTGGTGGTGCTCCAGATTCAAACACACTTACTCTGGCATGCTCCAAAACATTGGTGCAAATCTGAGGTAATCTGCTAGGACCATCTTACTTTTTCTTTATCGATTCTCTTTCCTGAATTGATGCACCTCACTTGCCATCCATACACAACCCCCTCTCCTCCCCTGCTCACCCCTCCTCACTACAGTATTTACACCATTCTGGTAATAGTTCAGGCACTAATGTGGACGAGAAGGCCTGGCACACACTTCCTGCTCTGATTCATTCCAAAGGTGTTTTATCGGGTTGAGGTCAGGACTCTGTACAGGCTGTGATGATGTGGGGAGCCATGTCATCTGCTGGTGTTGGTCCACTGTGTTTTGTCAAGTCCAAAGACAGCGCAGCCCTCTACCAGGAAATTCTAGAGCACTTCATGCTTCCCTCTGCTGACCAGCTTTATGGGGATGCTGATTTCATTTTCCAGCAGGACTTGGGACCTGCCCATACTGCCAAAACTAGCAATATCTTTGGTATCACTGTGCTTGATTGGCCAGCAAACTCTCCTGACCCATACCCCATAGAGAATCTGTGGGGTATTGTCAAGAGGAAGATTAGAGACCAGATCCAACAATGCAGATGAGCTGAAAGCTGCTATCAAAGCTACCCGGGCTTCCATTACACCTCAGCAGTGCCACAGGCTGATTGCCTACATGCCACACCGCATTGATGTAGTAATTCATGCAAAAGGAGCCCTGACCAAGTATTGAGTGCATACTATACTGTACATGGACATACTTATCAGTAAGCCAACATTTCTGTATTAAAAATACTTTTTTTATTGGTCTTATGTAATATTCTGACTTTCTGAGATACTGAATTTTGGGTTTTCACTAGCTGTAAGCCATAATCATCAAAATTAAAAGAAATACGGTATATTGCCGGGATCCGGCAATACATTACAGCCTCGAGCAATTTTAAATGACATTTTTTCCTTTAGAAATGTCATTTTGCTGCGGGACTGTTATGAACATGGGAAAGATGAGCTACTTTACCGGCAGACTAAGGGGATCCCCAAGGCACAATATTTAAAGGAATATTTCATTTTTATTGTTTCACTTTAAGCATTATTAAAATCCTGAAAAATCTGCCGTTTTTAAAACTTTTTTTGCATTGATATATGTCCCCTGGGGCAGTACCCGGGTCACCAAACACTTTTTATGGCAATAACTTGCATATAAGCCTTTAAAATGAGCACTTTTGATTTTTCACATTCGCGTCCCATAGACTTTAATGGTGTTCGCACACATTTTTTGCCTGTTCGCATGTTCTGCTGCGAACCGAAATGGGAGTTGTTGGGCACATCCCTAGTGCTTATTATAAAGAGTATCCAAATTGCCCTAGGTCTTGTACAACCATTAAAAATTTCTCCAGAACACCACAACTTAGAAAAATAGAAACCTTGAGAAAAACGTGAAAGAAAACTGGCTAGTTTCTTTTCTTTTGAATAGTAACTAGTCATTTCTCTTTTTGCTATGTGTGATGTGTCGAAGGTGCCTAAACATGGAGATTGTCATATGATGTAAAACAATTTTGTCATAATTGTTAAGCTTGCTATGCACTAGGTAGTTATGGTCCATAGGGCATGGTTTACCATATACCAGCTGACGTGTAGAGGACTGGAATTTCCCTGAAGCTTGACCACACAAATACTCTACCTATAGAGAACTTTTTGCATTGATATATGTCCCCTGGGGCAGTACCCAGGTCACCAAACACTTTTTATGGCAATAACTTGCATATAAGTCTTTAAAATGAGCACTTTGGATTTTTCACATTCGCGTCCCATAGAGTTTAATGGTGTTCGTACAAATGTTTTGCCTGTTCGCATGTTCTGCTGCGAACCGAAACGGGGGGTGTTCGGCACCTCCCTAGTGCTCACTATGAAGAGTATTCAAATTGCCCTAGGTCTTGTACAAACCTTAAAAATTTCTCCTGAACACCACAACTTAGAAAAATAAAAACATTGAGAAAAATGTGAAAGAAAACTGGATAGTTTCTTTTCTTTTGAATAGTAACTAGTCATTTCTCTTTTTTGCTATTTGTTATGTGTCGAAGGTGCCTAAACACGGAGATTGTCATATGATGTAAACAGTATTGTCATAATTGTTAAGCCTGCTATGCACTGGGTAGTTATGGTACATAGGGCATGGTTTACCATATACCAGCTGACATATGTAGAGGACTGGAATTTCCCTGAAGCTTGACCACACAAATAATCTACCTATAGAGAACTTTTGTATTCAATATTCACTATTCTAAAAGGAAATGCTAAAATATATAATACAGGTGCATCTCAGAAAATTAAAATATAATCAAACAGTTCATTTATTTCAGTAATTCAATTCAAAAAGTGAAACTCATATATTTCATATAGATGCGTTACGCACAGTGAGTGATATATTTCAAGCATTTACCGTATTTATCGGCGTATAACACGCGCCGGCGTATAACACGCACCCCAAGTTTAGGAGGGCATTTTAAGGAAAAAAAATTACATTTAAATGCCCATCAATGCAGCCTCATCAGTGTTCATCTGCAGCCTTGTCCATCATTGCAGAATGAACAGTGTCCATTTGCAGCCTTGTCCATTGTCATATGCAGCCTTGCCCAGTGCAGCCTTGCTCAGTGCAGCCTTGTCCAGTGCAGCCTTGCTCAGTGCAGCCTTGCCTAGTGCAGCCTTGCCTAGTGCAGCCTTGTCCAGTGCAGCCTTGCTCAGTGCAGCCTTGCCTAGTGCAGCCTTGCTCAGTGCAGCCTTGCCCAGCACAGCCTTGCTCAGTGCAGCCTTGCCCAGTGCAGCCTTGCCCAGTGTCGTGTGCTGTTGTCGTCTGCTTTAATTGTTTAAATTTGCCGCCGAGCCTGTGTACTCGGGTTGTCACGCCGCCCCGCCTCCCTGCTGTTTCAGAGAGGATGAGAGGAGTGAGCACTGCCGAAAAAGATCGAGCCGAGTGTACTGTGTACTCGGCTCGGCTCCGCTCGCAGTCCCGCCATTGGGCCTGTGTTATGTCCATCATAGGAGCTGGGTGGGACTGCGAGCGGAGCCAAGCCGAGTACACAGTACACTCGGCTCGGTCTTTTTCGGCAGCACTCGCTCCTCTCATCCTCTCTGAAACAGCAGGGAGGCGGGGCGGCGTGACTGCGAGCGGAGCCGAGCACTCGGCTCGGTCTTTTTCTGCGGCACTCGCTCTTTTTTGGCTCAGACAGTGGGGATCGGTGACTGCGAGCGGAGCCGAGCACTCGGCTCGGTCTTTTTCTGCAGCACTCGCTCATTTTTGGCTCAGACAGTGGGGATCGGCGTATAACACGCATCCACGATTTTCCCCTGATTTTAAGGGGAAAAAAGTGCGTGTAATACTCTGATAAATACGGTATATGTGATGGATCAGAACGCAATAGTCTAAGTTGGTGAAGTAAAATTAGAAAAATATATACATAAAACTATTTTTCAGAAATAAAAAAATGATAATTGGCATGTGCGTACGTATTCACCCCCTTTGTTATGAAGCCCATAAAAATCTCTGGTGCAACCAATTACCTTCAAAAGCCACATAATTAGTGAAATGATGTCCACCTGTGTGGATTCTAAGTGTCACATGATCTGTCATTACATATACACACCTTTTTGAAAGGCCCCAGAGGCTGCAACACCTAAGCAAGAGGCACTACTAACCAAACACTGCCATGAAGAACTCTCCAAATAAGTAAGGGACAATGTTGTCGAGAAGTACAAGTCAGGGTTAGGTTATAAAAAAATATCCAAATCTTTGATGATCCCTAGGAGCACTATTGAATCTATCATAACCAAATGGAAAGAACATGACACAACAGCAAACCTGCCAAGAGCCGCTGCACACCAAAACTCACGGACCAGGCAAGGAGGGCATTAATCAGAGAGGCAATACAGAGACCTAAGGTAACCCTGGAGGAGCTGCAGAGTTCCACAGCAGAGACTGGAGTATCTGTACATAGGACGACAATAAGCCATACACTCCACAGAGTTGGGCTTTATGGCAGAGTGGCCAGAAGAAAGCCATTACTTTCAGCAAAAAACAAGATGGCACGTTTTGAGCTTGCGAAAAGGCATGTGGGAGACTCCCAAAATGTATGGAGGAAGGTGCTCTGGTCTGATGAGACTAACATTGAACTTTTGGCCATAAAAGAAAACGCTATGTCTGGCGCAAACCCAACACATCACATCACCCAAAGAACACCATCCCCACAGTGAAACATGGTGGTGGCAGCATCATGCTGTGGGGATGTTTTTCAGCAGTCGGGACTGGGAAATTGGTCAGAGTTGAGGGAAAGATGGATGGTGCTAAATACAGGGATATTCTTGAGCAAAACCTGTACGACTGTGTGTGATTTGAGGCTAGGACAGAGGTTCACCTTCCAGCAGTACAATGACCCCAAACACACTGCTAAAGCAACACTTGAGTGGTTTAAGGGGAAACATGTAAATGTGTTGGAATGGCCTAGTCAAAGCCCAGACCTCAATCCAATAGAAAATCTATGGTCAGACTTAAAGATTGCTGTTCACAAGCGCAAACCATCCAACTTGAAGGAGCTGGAGCAGTTTTGCAAGGAGAAATGGGCAAAAATCCCAGTGGTAGGATGTGGCAAGCTCATAGAGACTTATCTAAAGCGACTTGGAGCTGTGATAGCCGCAAAAGGTGGCTCTACAAAGTATTGACTTTAGGGGGTGAATAGTTATGCACATTGACTATTTGTTGTTTGCTTCACAATAAAAAAAAACATCTTTAAAGTTGTGAGCATGTTCTGTAAATTAAATGATGCAAATCCTCAAACAATCCATGTTAATTCCAGGTTGTGAGGCAACAAAACACGAAAAATGCCAAGGGGGGGTGAATACTTTTGCAAGGCACTGTACATCACAGATATATTACATCACTTCTGAATTTTTATTCTGTCGGAGGAGAATTTTCATACTTTTTTTTTTTTTTTTTAACAGGAAAGAGTTTTTGTTATTGGTTTTCGATAAGGAGACTAGCATGCAAAAAAAAAAAAAATGGACAATCATTCGTCCGATAATCTAATTATGTGCACTAGGCTTAAGGATTTTCTTCTTTCCATCTGCTGTCAGGGCCTGTACTTGTTCTCATACTAGAAAAAATAACATTAACATTAACAATTCGCATGACAGTAGATTGTGACCAGCTCTCAATGGAGCGAATTGCACAGAGGTCCTGTGCGTCTTTGGCTTTGTTTCAGGTCTGAATTTAGGTAAAAATTCAGGTCTGATTCATCCCTGAAACGGAGAACAAGGATGCACCGGACCCCTGCTGTCAGCAGCATCTGTCTTAGGTGTGAACCCAAGGTCCAGCTCACTCTTGTTTGCATTGTTTTTAATCAAGCCCTGATGCACCTGCAGCTCTTCTAAATTAAATATGTTCCTGACACATATTAGAAATTAAAAAGCTGATTGAAGAAGCACTGAAAGGTGTTCAAAATTACAGAACAAGTCCAGTTGAATGTGACTGACTATTACTAGCTAGACTATTTACGTTGCATCTGCAGCCAGTGGAAAAAGAACAATTATCGCGCTGCACTCTACACATCAATTACGCTATCACAGATTCATTAGGGAACAAGTGGACAAAGACACTTCATAAGCAGTTTCCACTGACTCATTTTGCCCCCTAGTGGGTCTTTACGGTTAACACCCACTAGATGACGAAACACATCAGCGGAAGACAGCAAATAAAATGTACTTGTCAACTTACTTTTAGCAGAAGACAGCCTATAAAATGTACTTGTCAACTTACTTTTAGTGGAAGACAGCCTATAAAATGTATTTGTCAACTTACTTTTATAAAAGCTTTGCAAACAATACAGAACTGTGGATTGTGGCCTAACAAGAGGTTGGAGAAGCATTGGAAGGGGGATTTTTGCTCGAATCTGCAGTCACTGTACATTTCAAAAGTTGACAAAAATACTCGAAGGACCTTCTGTACACCCATTATGTACAAAATAATCCCAGAGACCGAGTTTCCTGTTCCTAATTGGCATATTGTCCTTGGCAGATGTTTACATTTCTGAGAATTTCAGGCATGCAGACGCTGCAGTTTTTCATTACAAACTTGCCATTGTTTTTTTATTATAATGAAGTGAAACAATAATTTCTTAAGAACAAACAAATGTATGACTGCAAAAAAAGGTTCACTATAGATTCATGCTGAACTCTGGACTGCTCTTCTTCCCCCAACCCCCTCTAACTAATCAATGGCATCAAAAATAAAAAACCCTGCCTAAATGCACCTAAATCTGCAGTGACTTTAGGTTCCAGCCCTAAGTTTTCTCTCTTCTTCCCCGGGCTTCTTTTCTCAGAGAATAGCTGCAGAAACTCAACCCTGTTCTGTCCCTCCTGCCGAACCACATCAAATGGTGGGTGTGGTCAAACTGCAGTGGAAGGAAGTAAATACCAGCAGTGTGTTACGTACATGTCATCATGTCATCAACAATGACAGCTATTGTATTTAGACAGCTGCAACACCTGGTGCCATCTGAATACCAAAATAGTGACTGCATCTGATAGGATGCAGTCACTGTTCGGTCGGAAATTTACCACCCTGCTCCTCTAATTTTTTAATTTTTTATCTGGGTCTAGTTGAGTGGTACCAACAGGCCCACCCACAACTCAAATTTTGGCCCAATTTAGCCAGAATTAGGCAAGATTTGAGCTGGGCAAGTCCAGCTTTACTTATCATGCTAAATACAGATTTCTGAGCCAGGGACGTAGGCCCATCAAAATTTTGTTATGGGACCCATAATTTGTAGTTACTCCCCTGATTTGATTAGTCTAGGGTTGAGCTACACATGGTCTCAAAATGCTTTCTTTGATTCTTGCTTTTTGCCAGGATTCATATAGTACTTCTTTATTAGGGCTATACCCTTCACAGTGGCTATGAATACTAGCTGGTAATAGCCTGCTCCCCTTACTAGTTCACTATATGCTGAGTGCATTGCGATTATTTGCTCGGAGAAGGCAATCATGTTTTCCACATGCAACTGTTAGAATAAATTTGCCCTCAACTATTTTTGGTGACTTTTGTCTGAAGTGAATTGGAAACTTGCTGAATTAGGGCAAGATATCTACTAACTTGTAAAACTGATGATCAAAATGACATGATACAAAGGTCAGATCACAAATCTTTGTGTGTAAAAATGTTCCAAATAGCCCTACTCTCTCCAATCATCCTTATATAGCATCAGTGTTGCCAACCGTCAGTATTTTTACTGGCAACCAGTAAAAAACGGGCACTTTTCTCGAGCTGAGCAGCCGGAGCCTCGGGACGGGACCAAGGCAAGCCAGGAGCGAGACTGTCAGTGCTGTTTGGACCACCTGGCATGGAGGGAGACTGTCACTGTGACTCAGGAGGGGATGTGTCATGTCGGTGAGGTGTCATCATCATCATCTGTGCTGCTGCACACTGATGTCAGTGTCACTGTGACAGTCAATTTCATGTGTGTGCCTGCCCATTCTAATTTCTTACCCTTTGCTAAACAAATAAAAAAAGACCGAAAATTTTGAAAAAAATAAAAGTTTTGCTTTTGTTTCTGTTATAAAATTTTGTAAATTAGTAAGTTTTCTCTTTCACTGATGGGCATTGAAAAGGCGGCACCAATGAGGTAGCACCAATGAGCAGGCACTGATATGCGGCACTGATGGGCACTGGTAGGCGGCACTGATATGCAGCACTGATGGGCATTGATAGGCGGCACTGATGGACACTCATGGGTGGCACTGGTGGGCACTGATAGGCGACAATGATGGACACTGAAAGGCTGCAAAGATGGGTTCTTATGGGTGGCACTGATAGGCGGCACTGCTGGGCACTGATAGGCGGCACTGCTGGGCGACACTGATGGGCATTGATACATGGCACTGATACGCGGCACTAATATGAGACACTGATAGGCATCTCTGGTGGCACTGGAAGTGGTAGGCATTGTGAGTGGGCACTGATTAGCAGCTGCCTGGGCACAGATTAGTATTTCCCTGGGGGTCTAGGGGGGCATACCTGGTGGTCCAGTGTGGATGGCCATCCTGGTGGTCCTGGGCGGCATGATGGTGGTCCTGGGCGGGATCCGAGGGGGGCTCCGCTGATAAACAATCATCACAGACCCTCCCTGTCAGGAGAGAAGCCAATCGGTTCTCCTCTACTCACGTCTGTCAGACGCGAGTGAGGAAAAGCCCATCACCGACTCTTCCTATTTACATCGTGATCAGCCGTGATTGGACACGGCTGATCACGTGGTAAAGAGTCTCCGTCAGAGACTCTTTACCTAGATCAGAGTTGCTGTGTGTCAGGCTGACACACCGCAACAATGATCACCGCAATGCGTGCCCCCAAAGGCGCGCAGCAGCTTAATATCCTGAGGACGTCATATGACGTCCAGTCAGGTTATTGAAACCACTTTGCCGCCGTCAATCTGCTATATGGTGGGCGGCAAGTGGTTAAAACTATAATTTTGTAACTTTTGGAAAAAAAATTCAATCTGGTAGGTTGGCAACACTGTATAGATCAGGGTTTCTCAACTAGGGTTCCTCCAGAGGTTGTTAGGGGTTCCTTGAGCAATGAGCAATTTCTGCCTCTCAGATTCGTTCCCACTGACACCACTAATCTTTTTGGCTATCTGTAAGGGGGTAATGCATCCCAATGACCACAAGTGTAAGGAACATTCAGGCCAATGACCATCACACTAATGTATCATGAGTTGTAGATATAGTCATTTTTAGGGGTTCCCTAAGACCAAAAAGTTATTTCAGGGGTTCCTCTGTGTTAAAAAGGTTGAGAAAGGCTGGTATAGAGTATGTTCACAAATTAGTATTACTAGCCGGTCTGCTGTGAATAAACCAACAACAAGCTTAGAGCTTTTTCACTGTAGTCTATAAAATAGGTAATGTTGATCTTGGTCTGTGAAGAACAACAACCCTACAGTTTAAAAACTCAAATAAAGAGCTAATAATAAACCAGAAAAACTAGGAATTTTTCTTGCCATATTTTGCTGGCTCTTTGCTCTTTCTAAAAGTTTATACAAAAATGAACTGGTAAATGGGAAAAGCTATTGGCAAAGTAATAATAAGAAAGTGAAATTGTCATGAGAAAAAATGTTTCACAAGTTTGAATATTTAAAGGAATATGTTTTTTTGGACTCCAGGATTGTTGCCACTAAGAGCTTATTTAGCTTTCTTTTTTTGTTCAAGATTATTTATTTCTGTGGAGCCATGGAGCTCCAGAACTCAGAGGAAATTTTGTTATGCAAATTTGGACCAGAGCCTGGTTAGACACACCCCCTCCCACACCCCCTCCCACAAGATAATGCTCATTGCCTGGGAAACCAATCACTAGGCCTGAATATTGCCACAAAGAGGGAGGGGTCCTGTTTAAGCATATGCAAATCTAGACTTTAGAAGGACAGCAACTTCAGAAGTACCATTGGAGCTCCATCAGAGAGGGACAGGATCATCATAATGAGCCTGTGGTGTTACACAATATTTTGCTTGCCTTACAACATTGACATTAGTTACCATAGTACAGGATTATTTTAAGACTTATGAAGAAAACTCACCCCACCAGTTTCTGACCCTTTATTAACTTTCTGTGTTATGGAGCACCAACGCTTACCTAAATGCCTTACCTAAATGTTAGTCCTATTATAAAATAATGATAACCAGAAAAGGGACCTAATTAAAATAATGTAATCAGAACAGAGGTCTTGTATTGGGTGTATTTATTTGCAAATGAAAATCGCACAGCACTATCAATTTGCCTCTGGAAGAGCTCCAACAACTGGGCAGCACATCTTGAAGTACAATTTTCTTGGCATATGTTGATCATGTGCTGTAGGATCTATGTTAGTCAAAGCATACAGATCATACTCTTGATCATTACTCTTGAGTGCAGGTGTCTGAGAGGGCGAACTGACTTTTTTCATAAAACCTCTGTACATGTGGTTCTTTTCTTACCTTCAATAGTTTTAGCCCTGGAACATTGCATGGTTAACTCATATCAGCTTAGAGGTACTGTAGGTCAACATAGGAGACATACAGTACAAACTCTCTTAGAAGCACTGAATACATCTCATGACTATAAAGATATGTAACTAGCAACTATTTTTATACTGACTCTTTAATCACTTTTTTCCCCTTTGCTTCTGATTCATAGTGCCTAAGCGTCTTTTATAAAACACAGCTTTTAAACTTTCCATGCCACAGAATAGTTTACAATAGAGGACTGTGTAGGAAGACTTAAGCTTTAGATCTAAACCCAAATTGCAGTAAAATGATTAATTGTACCCTATTATTTTTATATCCTCTAACAAAGAAGTGTATGATACATATGAAATGTCAAATAGCCCTAAAAGGTTGACCTATGTCTCACAAGTCTAAATAATTCAGAGTAAGCCACGTTTTTACATAGTCATTATTTGCCTGTAAATTCAGCTGCTTTTATTTCTGGAACTAATATTTGGTTTGCCGTGTGGTTTTTATTGATGATAGCATCTGCATATGTATTATATGCTTACTGTAGTTTGAAATGCCAATGTTTGTGATAGGGTCATTTTAAAGCATGTTTAAAAAGGTAAAGCAAGAAAAACCTCATATTAGTACTGTCTCCAGAATAAAAGCTAACATTTGTCAGCTTTGAGAAATGAAACTGGGGAAAATAAAATAGCTTTGGCAATGAGGAACCCATCAGGAAAGAAACATGCAAGCTGCCTTATTTTATTTTTTTTTTTGGACCAGAGCGATATTTACATTTCAGCTGCTTTTTGATTTAGCAATAACTTTGTCATTACTTACAATACCAAAGTAATACATAGATTTTTATTTTCAAGACAGACAAGGCTTTCTTTTGGAAATATTGTTCTGTGCATATGAGCTAGCGCTAAACCTTATTGGTGGTGGTTAGGTCAAATTGTGGTGGGTCCTTGGAGTGGGTCCCTTTAAGCATGTGAAGTTTGTGGAGGTAGGCGAGGAGTGCCATAAATAAATAGCAAGTATTGGAAACTCCAGCTTGTTGGAGAACAATGATCACTTTATTGAATTGTGACATAAAATATAGCCAAAACATGTTGGGGTAATGAGACCCCCTTTTTTGTTGTTCCAGAGTCTGTTGCACCTACAGTTTGGCACTTACCATTACCATATTATGACATGCATAGCCCACAATCAAGAGATCTAGTGGTGTAGAGGGGGGAGCTCCAATCTCTCAAATATGTTTGCTAGGTTTTATATCATGCACCTTTACCATACTAGGACACAGACTGCAGTGCCCACAATCGAGAGATCTACCACTAACTACCAAATTCATGTAGAGGGAGAAGCTCCAATCTGCTAAACAAGTTTGCTAGATTTTATATCACGCATCATTAAAGTAATCATTGTTCCCCAATGAACTGGAGTTTACAAAACTTTCTGTTCACAAATGGAGCTCCCCTCCTACATGCGTCATTTTAGAAACAGTGGGATTGAGTTACTAAACCTGGGCAGTGCAAAATCTGGTGCAGCTGTGCATGGAAGCCAACCAGCTTCTAGCTTCAGCTTGTTCAATTAAGTTTTGACAAAAAACAACTGATTAGATGATTGGTTTCTATGCAGAGCTGCACCAGATTTTGCACTGCACTTTTAATAAATCAACCCCATTGGGCTGCAAAAATGATCTACCCTTTTCTTTGAAAACTGAATAGATGCAACAAAAAGGGAAAAAAAAGTTTAAAAAAATCTACTTTAACTGTAGATAGTAAGTGAAAATAATATATTATTTTGTATTGTACCATCTATAATAACATTAAAATTATTAATATTATTATACATGATTTATATAGTGCCAACAGTTTGCGCAGCGCTTTACAATATAAAGGGAGACAATACAGTAAAATTACACTTTTGGCAAAAAAAGACATGGTAAGATCATTTACAAATTAAATAAGGGTCAACAAACTGTGAGCTTGTGTGAATGGCACCAGTTTGACATCAGTTTGAGATGCTTCTGAGCTATTTTAGAATTTATTAACAGGTGCATATGACTTGCAGTTGACCTCCTTCTGACGTGCGTTCGAACTGTTTCTTGCAGGCTTTCAATTCCCATAGACTTGTATGAGAATGCAAAGCTTGATTGAAGTGAACAAAAGCTTGTTGACACAGGCCTTTAAATTTATTGCTAAACATCCCTCTCCTGCTGTGTATAATGTCCCACTATTATATTTATTTACTTCTTGTACCTATAGCAAGAAATAGCTTTTAATAACTCCTTCAGGTTTGTAAAATTATTGCATGTGCTCAGAGGTTAATTATTATTGATGTAGGCATGCTCCTGGAATTACATTCTCCAGAAACCCTTTCTCTACACAGCAGCATTGTTTTGTAAAGAAAGAAATTACCGTATGTGAAGTGGAACAAAGATGTGTACAGGGGCGGATCCGGGGGGGGGGCAACAGGGCAATTGCCCCTTACCCCCCCCCCGAAATAATAGCACATTCTGAGTCTGAATGTAATTGTCTCCTGCCGCTTCGCTGCCGGCCCGAGTTTCTCTCTTTCACATGTCCCGATCAGTGGAGCCGAGAGAGAGACTCGCGTGTGGTACGTACGGGCGGCGGCGGTCTGACACTGAAGGAAGGATAGGTGGGTGGAGCCTCTTCCCTGCACTCGTTGCTAGACGCCAGGCGGCCCTGGCGTTAGCAACGAGTGACGTCAGTCAGGTCAGTCACACTGCAGTGTGTGAGTGCGTCACGGCGTCACGCCGGACTGGGATGGACGAGAAGAGAGGAGGAGGGGCCGCCGGGGGGAGCAGCAGCATTATGAGAGAGAACTTACTACAGAGGCTGCCTGCGCTACTCTGCATATGACGAAAACAAGTAAACGCTGTGCCCTTATTGTACCCTATGAGCCCTTAATGTGCCCTGATGTGCCCTGAATTTATCCCATGTGCCCTGATGTGCCCTGATTGTACCCCATGTGCCCTGATTGTATGAGCCCCGAATGTGCCCTGATTGTACCCCATGTGCCCTGATGTTCCCTGAATGTGCACTGATGTACCCCATGTGCCTGATGTGCCCTGATGTACCCCATGTGCCTGATGTGCCCTGATGTGCCCTGATGTACCCCATGAGCCTGATGTGCCCTGATGTGCCCTGAATGTGCCCTGAATGTGCCCCATGTGCCTGATGTGCCCTGATGTACCCCATGTGCCTGATGTGCCCTGAATGTGCCCCATGTGCCCTGATGTTCCCAGAATGTGCCCCGAATGTGCCCTGATGTACCCCATGTGCCCGATGTGCCCTGAATGTTCCCTGAATGTATTCTGATGTGCCCTGATGTACCCCATGTGCCTGATGTGCCCTGAATGTGCCCCATGTGCCCTGATGTGCCCAAAAATGCCCTGATGTGCCCAAATGTGCCCCATGTACCCTCATGTGCCCCATGTACCCTCATGTGTTGTAACCTGATGTGCTGTGTTCTGTTGCCCTGATGTGCGCTATGCCCCGATGTGTGATGTACCCTGATGTGCCCTGAATGTGCCCTGATGTACCCCATGTGAATGATGTTCCCTGAATCTGCCCTGATGTACCCCATGTGCCTGATGTGCCCTGATGTACCCCATGTGCCTGATGTGCCCTGAATGTGCCCTGATGTACCCCATGTGCCTGATGTGCCCTGATGTAGTATAGTGGTCAGTTAGTGTAGTATGGGGGTCAGTTAGTGTAGTAAGGTGGTCAGTTAGTGTAGTATAATGGTCAGTTAGTGTAGTATGATGGTCAGTTAGTGTAGCATGGGGGTCAGTTAGTGTAGCATGGTGGTCAGTTAGTGTAGCATGGGGGTCAGTTAGTGTAGTATGGGGGTCAGTTAGTGTAGTATGGGGGTCAGTTAGTGTATTTTCTGCCAGTGCCCCTCCCGAGACTAGGCTCTGGATCCGCCCCTGGATGTGTAAAGATAGATGGAGTTCTGTTGTGGAGCAGGCAGGGCAGGAGAACAACTGGAATACAGGGAGAGTGCATTGTCACTCTATAACAGGAGTTGGCTGAACAGTAACTTTCATGGCAGGATCACCAGTCATGGCTTTAATGAAACCTGAAGATTTAAAAAAAATGAAAATTATTTTTGAAATAACATTAAGGGCTAGTTTACAATAGCATTAGCTCTCTAAAAAGAGAATCATTATTTAGAGGGTGTTTGAGAGGTGATGAGGTGGTGTTATGGTTCTCACCGCCTGTTTTTAACCCCTAAAAACCTGTACCACTGCTTTGCAACCATAAGCAATGCAGTTGTGGCGTGGCTCCATTTATTTGAATGGTTCGTGTTTGGCAAGTGGTGCTGCCCACTGTCACGGAACGTCCCACACTCCGCTTGAGTGCTTCCGTCATATACCACTTCCTCCCAGTCTGTATACAGATATCCCAACCTCTCTGTTGCTACCAAGAACTCCCTTTATTCAGAACCAGAATACAGTCTTATATACACAGGAGAAGATTACTCTAACAATACAAACGTAACCTAATTAACACGAGCTAATTATCTAATCCTTTATACAGCCTAGGTGACTGAGACATGACCTTTCGCCCAGACTTGTGGGCACCGAGTTTCACACAGTTATATCAACACAATAGCAGTCGTCCCGTCTCCTACATTGTATAGAGGAAATGTCATTAGCTCATTCAATTAACATAAACACAGGTTGATGACACCAGCATCTCCTCACAGGATGTGTCCCAACAGAATGAATCCATTGAAAATCCAGGGCCCATAATCAAAAGGCAACAGGCTTGCATACAGTCCTCTCCAACAGCCTCTGTTCTGGCTAGGTCTGTGACACCCACCAAATGCAACAGGGAGTATAATTTTTGCCAAGGCCACAAATCGAAGCATCGTGGCTGTGGCATGTGTACACCTCCATCTGCCACCTTTGCAGCTTAATAGGGAGTGGTTGGGCACGGGTGAAATGTTTTGTAATCCACCTAAACACACAACATTATAGGTCCTGCTGCATTTTTTATAGCTTACTGCAAAGCCCATTGTGAATTGTGATGTTCTGAAATGCAGATACTTTCTCAACATGCATTGGGGCACTATTCAAAATGATGAGGCTTTAAAACTCGAAATAAATGGCACTGCAATACACTACTCCATGCACAATGCACTACATTACATTGCAGTTGCCGTGTGAAAGAGCTCTCAGAGTCAGGAAGGGGTAAGAATGATATTACTGGAATATGCACCATTACCTTTATTGATAGGATACTCTTGACTGAAAGGGAAGAAACTCTTGAAGAATTATTAGAACTTTTGGAGGTCAAGTAAGCAGTGAGGATAATGAAGAAAAGAGTCCCCACCTCAAAAGGTTCTAAACGTACACAGAAATCTAAAAAAGATTGCTACATTAAGTTACAACAAGTATGTTATGTCAAAAAAGGATTAAGAGAGTAAACTAGACTCTCTCAAAAAATATATGAACTTTGTGGGCACAACATGCGGCAGTACATGTAAAACCAATAAATCTTTATTACAATTAATGTTAAAAAACATACACTTAATAAAATTCACAAACAACACCTGCTACTTCACAGTAGTCTAAAACAGTTACCCAATTACAGACATGGAGGGATGGATCCAAATAGGTCCATCGATATATATAAGAAATGTGAGTAAATATTAGAATTCGGTCCACAACTCCTCCATGCGTGATTGTCGATGCGTTTCACAAAAAGATTTGCTTCCTCGGGACAGATTGGGTAAGTGCTACTGATTGACCTCGAAAAACAGAACTTGGGCGGGAACAGATCCAGGGAAAAGGACAGATGGGCCTCCAAATGGGAACCCTAATAAGCCAGATGACAATGGGCATCCAAGTTCCGAAGTTGGACCGGCGGGAATTCACCTCCCAGGGTGGCCAATAAATTATCTGACCACTCTAGTAGGGTGCAGATATGGGTTTAAAAAGGGGCCAAAGGAGATTTAACAGAATAAACCAAAGGGTATGTCCAGACATTTGGAGATATACAGAAGCCCCAGATAGTGGACCCATAAAGGGAGGTTTATCCTTGTTAGAGTGAAGTCCACCCCAAGAAAGAGGGATAAAGTTATACTTGAAAGCTCAGGAGTTGAGCTTAACCAGACACCCGATAGGGTGGGGGAACCTTATTTGGGAAATCCGTGTTATCTGGTGTCACCATTGTTCTTGTTATTTGCATTAACAAAATAAAATGCAATGAAGAAAATGTATACGGTATCTCACAAGTGAGTACACCCCTCACATTTTTGTAAATATTTTATTATACCTATTCGCGTGACAACACTGAAGAAATTAGACTTTGCTACAATGTAAAGTAGTGAGTGTACAGCTTGTATAACAGTGTAAATTTGCTGTCCCCTCAAAATAACTCAACACACAACCATTAATATCTAAACCACTGGCAACAAAAGTGAGTACACTCCTAAGTGAAAATGTCCAAATTGGGCCCAAAGTGTCAATATTTTGTGTGGCTACCATTATTTTCCAGCACTGCGTTAACCCTCTTGGGCATGGAGTATACCAGAGCTTCACAGATTGCCACTGGAGTCCTCCTGAACTCCTCCATGACGACATCACAGAGCTGGTGGGTGTTAGAGACCTTGTGCTCCTCCACCTTCATTTGAGGATGCCCCACAGGTGCTCAATAGGGTTTAGTCCTGGAGACATGCTTGGCCAGTCCATCACCTTTACCCTCAGCTTCTTTAGCAAGTCAGTGGTCATCTTAGAGGTGTGTTTGGGGTCCTTATCATGTTGGAATACTCCCCTGCGGCCCAGTCATTGAAGGAAGGGGATCATGCTCTGCTTCAGTATGTCACAGTACATGTTAGCATTTATGGTTCCCTCAATGAACTGTAGCTCCCCAGTGCCGACAGCACTAATGCAGCCCCAGACTATGACACTCCCACCACAATACTTGACTGTAGGCAACACACACTTGTCTTTGTACTCCTCACCTGGTTGCCGCCACACACGCTTGACAACATCTGAACCAAATAAGTTTATCTTGGTCTCTTCAGACCACAGGACATGGTTCTAGTAATCCATGTCCGTAGTCTGCTTGTCTGAGCACTGACAGGCTGACCCCCCACCCCCTCAACCTCTGCAGCAATGCTGGCACCACTCATACGTCTATTTCCCAAAGATAGCCTCTGGATATGATGCTGAGCATGTGCACTCAACTTCTTTGGTCAACCATGGCGAGGCCTGTTCTGAGTGGAACCTATCCTGTTAAACAGCTGTATGGTCTTGGCCACCGTGCTGCAGCTCAGTTTCAGGGTCTTGCCAATCTTTTTAAAGCCTAGACCATCTTGATGTAGAGCATTCATTCTTTTTTTTTTCAGATCTTCTGAGAGTTCTTTGCCATGAGGTGCCATGTTGAACTTCCAGTGACCAGTATGAGTAAGAGCGATAACACCAAATTTAACACACATGCTCCCCATTCACACCCGAGACCTTGTAACAGTAATAAATCACATGACACCGGGAGGGAAAATGGCTAATTGGGTCCATTCTGGACAATTTCACTCAGGGGTGTACTCACTTTTGTTGCCAGTGGTTTGGACATTAATGGCTGTGTGTTGAGTTATTTTGAGGGAACAGCAAATTTACACTGTTATACAAGCTGTACACTCACTACTTTACATTGTAGTAAAGTGTCATTTCTTCAGTGTTGTCACATGAAAAGATATAACAAAATATTTTTAAAAAATGTGAGGGGTGTACAGGCATACCCCACTTTTAAGTACACAATGGGGTTTATTTACTAAAGCTAGAAAGTGCAAAATCAGGCTCCCTTCTGCATAGAAACCAATGAGCTTCTAACCCCAGCTTACTCAATTAAGCTTTGGTAATAAAACCTGGAAGCTCAGTGGTTTCTATACAGAAGTGAGCCTGATTTTGCACTTTCTAGCTTTAGTAAATAAACCCCATTGTGTACGTAAAAGTGGGGTATGCCTGTACTCACTTTTGTGAGATACTGTACATATTGATGTGGGTATATTTGATAGGGAAGTCTTAGCTGATTCCATTATATTTAATAAACCTATTATTAACCGTTTTCATTTTCCTTTTTTTTTTTAAATGTAAGTAATTTGGTTTTGGAATTTCATTAAGTGTTGTATCCAAATGATGTACTTAAAGAAATATTTTTCATCATTGCTGTTACATTTAGTCCTTCTCTGATCTATTGAAAACAAAATCAAATGTTTTGTATGGAGTTGGATGTTTGTGGAAGTTTACAGTTATAGGACAGTTATACCCAACATATGTCTAGCAGCAACATAAAAATATGAAGCAAATATTGCTATCCTATATAATCCTAAATGCAATTGTTTGTGTAATTGACTGTATTTTTCAAACTTCGTTTTGTAGATGAAAGTTGTGCTAGTTGTGTTGAAAAATGCTAACAGAATTTAAATATGTAGCTATATAGACAGATAATGGAACAGCTATAGTAAGCTTTTTTTCTAAAATATGCATGATTCAGAAATTTGCATAACTGCTCCTTTATTTGCAAACTTCCTTTTTTTGATAAATAAATAGAGGGACTTTGAGCCAGAAAATAACAGAGGCAGGAAACGGCAAAACTGATTTACCTTGCAGAAGTTTATCCACAGCAAAATGCATCTAAAGAGTCTTGTTGCAGCATGTGTGCTGGGATTTTTTGTGATGACCGAGGTTATAGAAGGTGAGCTCCTAAAGACTTTTGCTTTAAGTTTCCTTTGAACTCAACATTAAGAAAATATATTTTAGCATTAGAGAAATGTAAACATAAGCAATAGTATAAAGTTGTTATACAGTATATTGTTTAAAGAGATGTATTATGTGCTGTGGATTTTTTGGCATTGAAATGTGACTAACCAAAGTATATTTTTTTTCCTCAAGAGAAGTGGGGGAAAGATTAGAACTTCTGTTATGTTTTTTTATTGCTGTTGGTATCTCCATTAGGGGGATTTCTCTTCACTTTTGGTCTTGATGACCACTGTCTGTCCACTGTTACCGGAAAAATGAAAGAAAATTCTACTTGGAAATCTTAATTCTTTCCTATACTATCCAAATTAAAAAAAGTATTGGCTGGAGTTCCACTGTAAGTGTAGCTGCTTAAAATACTTTATGCCTGTACAACATAGGGTGTTTGGAAAAGATTTTCATTTTATCAATCGAAAAAATATGCAATTCTACCATCAATTACCGAGCTTGTTTTACCGTTGTTCCCCATGTTTTTTCCCTTTCTTCTTTATATTCCATTGCCACATGTTGTATACAATGCCTTCTTTTGTCTGTTGTCTTGCTACTCTTGTTTCTCTTGCTTTTTCTTTTATAATTAACTTTTTTTCTTTTGTATTTATGAAATATTTTTGTACTCCCTCCATTTTTTTTCTCTAAATTTTTCTTTACAATCCCATTCAGTTTTTATTTTTGTCATTCCTACATTGCAATATGCTTTTTGCCAAATTATTAGTGAAAAAAAACAGGACAGGTCATTGTAAAAAGCATAAGTGGACTTTACTGCTGAGAGTGTTATACCTGTACAATTTAGGGTGTTTGGAAAAGATTTAAATTTTATCAATAAAAACATATGCAATTCTACCACCAATTACAGAGCTCATTTTACTTTTGTTGCCTCTGTGTTTTTTTCCCTTTCTTCTTAATATTCTGTTGCCACATATTGTATATAATGTCTTCTTTTGTCTGTTGTCTTGCCACTGTTGTTCTAAAAAGCATAGGTGGACTTTATTGCTGAGAGATTTGTTTGAAGGAAGCTTGTGGTTCACCCAAGAAAGGTGATTCACAGGTTTGCATTAAAGGCCAATCCTGACGGATTTTTATCTATTATATTTATCTATTACTGTTGAGTATGGAGAGGAATGCAGTTCACCTGTACCATGTAACAGTACCTGTGCTTTTAGATCATTGCAGCATTTGCTATCACCCTGAGCACAGGGTGACAGTCAACCCTGTGTAAGCTCTGACTACTGCTATGAGCTGAATTTATTCAGGGCACTATTTTTCTTACTCTACATGGCTGTTATGATCGGCAAGTGTTAAAGTTGCCAGGAATTAAGGGAACCTGTTGCTTTTTTCCCTCCATGGGCAAAGCAGAAAACAGATGCAGCGCTAAGTAACTGATAAAATACCGGTATATGAAAATAACAACAATAAAGTGACAACAAAATTACACATCAATTAACCAATGTAGTTGCCTACAAAGCAAAAATAGTTATGCATAGTAGTGAGAAAACTTATGTGTAAACATGTTAAAAAGTACAGTGTCCATTAACCTACCTGGTGGTATGATAATGTCTGATTTTTTATGCTGAAAGCGGCACATTGTTTTGCATGGAAATTTGGTGTTCTATATTGTAGGCCTGTAATTCTTAGGAATAACTCAGTTAAATTTGTCCAAACAAGAGTCTAGTAGACATCCCGGGTATGATAAAGTTTGAAACACGAAATCATAAATTATAATATAATAAATAACTATAAATAATTATAACAAATAATAATATAATAATAATAAAATGTATTCAATAACGTAATCAAATCAAAAACACTGAAATTTGCTCGGTTGCAGAATTGTCGCTGTTGTTACTTTCGGAGACTGTCCGTTTGTGGGCGCAGTCTATTTAACTCCTGTTAATTTCCCCTGCAAAATGGTCAGACCTCAAAACCATATTCTGTTAGTGTCTCAAATTAACATACATGTGTTTTTTTCTTTCCTTGCTCTTTTCCAAGTCCTGTTTTGTTGACCAATAAAATTTGTAGCAATTTTTTATGATTTATGTGTTTTGTTAATAATTTGTTTTGCAGATGCATGCTCAATCCAAGTAATGCAATTTACACTCCCCCCAAAAAAACAATTTTCATGCAACAGATTTACCAGCTGCAGCTTAACTAGGCTGATTGGCATGGCAAAACAAAAATAGGTGTGATTTGTCTAAAAGCTACTTTCCTGATGCCTTCATAGTAGTATATGCATGGATTGTGCTTATGCTGCCATGGATAGGCACCAGGAAAGTAAAATTATAGAGAGGAAAGTATTCAATTTTCCATCTTAGCGCAGTGGTTCTCAGCCTCGGTCCTCATGTACCCCCGACAGGACATGTTTTGGGAATTTATCTTAGCTAAAATAGCTGTCCAAAATACCAAGCCATTGACTCTGATTTAAAGCACCTGTGCAAGATGAAAGTAAACCTGCAAACATGGCCTGTTGGGGGGGGCAATTCAAGTGTACTCGCTGTAAATTTAAGGGGAAGCACTGGTGATTTCATCATCCAATCATGTAGAAGCAAAGATGCTGTTTTTTTATTATCCTTGCATGTCCCCCTCAGATTTCCAGCAACTGCACTTCCAAGTGCACTTGTAGTGCAAAGTGGATTTGGCTTTAGTAAATAAACCCCAAAGTCCAAGATACCTAATAATTTGGGGAATACACAGTAAAATGCTAGAGTGCAATTTAACTAATTGGGAAACTATTTAGATTGACCTGTGTGTCCCCAAGGAAAGACATTGGGTAGGGTTTTACCCTCACTTCCTGTTTGGCTATGTGACAAGAAGTGAATAAATGTGAAAGAGAAAGTGGCAAAATTTGGGAGGTGTCTTCACCCTATCAGGGGTGCAGACATCCCCAAAAACTGACAAGACTTCTAATCCCTCTGCACTCTATCCCCAAGCAAAAATGATAAAGGATTTCATTTAGTTTAACTTTGCAAGGACACATTCCTAAGTTCAACTGTGATGCGTGTCAATGGCCCATTTAGACCTTGTTTAATAGAAAACACCAATTCCCTTTCACTATAAACATTTGTTAGTCCAGTCCTGGAAATCTGCTTTACTATTAATTTCCATAAAAATTGGGTTCCTGCAGTTAGATGCACCAAATGCATGTAGATGCGCGACCGCTGTGTGTGTGAGATGCGCAACTGCTGTGTACGCAGAGGTATGTACCCATGGCACACATCTGGTTCCCAGAAGCGGTGGCCAGCACAAAGGAATGACATCACGCCCCTGCAGGAAGTAGCTTGTACTGTTGCTAATTTCTTCCCACCCCCATGCCCCGCTCACTGTTCTCTGAGGAAGAGATGATCCTTATTTGCAAATTAAGATCATTTTTGATTTATTTTTACATGGGGTGGTGTTTGTGTGGGTCATGTGTGTATATCTAAATGATTTGGCCTCAAAACACACACCTACTTCCTGTGTACAGATTCACGTCAGTGCCAATGTATATTGCTTCCTGCTTCAGTGTGTGTGTATATATATATCTATATATATATATATAGATATCTATATATCTATCTCTATATATATATAGAGATAGATATATAGATATCTATATATATATGTATATAGATATATACACATATATGTTCGTGTGTCCACCCGCAGAGAGAAGTTGGGTAGATGCTACACTCCCAATTCTGGAGGCATAATAATGGTCCAGCACAGGGGCCTTCAAACTACGGCCCTCCAGTTGGTCAGGAACTACAATTCCCATCATACCTAGTCATGTCTGTGAATGCCAGAATTTTACAATGCCTCATGGGATGTGTAGTTCCGCAACAGCTGGAGAGCCGTAGTTTGAAGATTCCTGATCACTCTAGCATGTCTTGAAAAAAGGTGGTTTCTCACATGCCTTGTATAATGCCCAAGAAATATTGTTAGGAAAATACAAGTGGGTCATGGCACATCTGCATTCAAAATTTGGCACTTAAGATGGTCATACACTATGCAATCTACAATTCGATATTTAGGTAAAATAGGTAATAGGAAGACGCACTTAAACAATTAATTCAAAATATAGGAAATCAAACAGGCTTTTGCACTAAATCTAATTTATTTAAGATCTAACTGATTGCAGTGTATGGTCACCTTTAAGATCAAGATCGGAAAATATTAATTCATTGGGTTTAGAAACAGTTCCATGTTCTTTGTAATGTAGTGAAAGATTTGGGGGAAAAAAAAGAAAAAAAAACACATTTCAAAGATATTTTAGAAGTAATAGGAATGAGATTAGCATCAAAAGGGTTAATTAACTGAGAACACCTACTAATTGCCTAACAAGACACATCCAATGAGATGAAATTAACCAATTGTATTGGGTGTGCGCTATTATCAATGAGAAAACCGCAGTTACTCTAGCGCCAGTTGCAGTTTACATATGCGGGAATTTATTATCGTTATTTGCGCTTCAATGTGCGCCAGTTCGCACGTTCAGTTAACAACTTTTCTGGCGCACCAATTAATGTTTGAACTGGTGCAGTGCCTTTTTCTTAGTAAATCACCCCCCCATTATTTTTAACATGTTTACACATATGTTTTCTCACTACGATGAATAACTATTTTTGCTTTTTAGGCAACTAAATTGTTAATTGGTGTGTAATTTTGCACTTTCACTTCATTGTTGTTATTTTTATATATTTTATCAGTTACTTAGAGCTGCACTTTAAATCTCTCCATTCTCTTCATACAATTTGTCTAATTGCAGTGCCAGCAGCTACGGTTAGCGAGCTGGGTGGCGCAGTAATTATTTTATTTTTACTTCCTTTAGTATGTGTTAATGTCATTCATTTAATTTGTGCTAATGTGATGCTGTGACTTGTCTGCAAAGTTGTCTATTCCAAGTCATGATATAAGTAAAAATAACAGCACTTTTGTTCTTATTTATTATTGCAGGCCTATATGTAGAACCAAATATGCCAATTATGAGATGTAATTGCCGTAAACTAGCAACAACCCATATAAACAAAAACATGATTAAGAAGCTTGAAATCATTCCAAAAAGATCTTATTGTGCAAAGGTGGAAATTATGTAAGTGTTTCTAGTTGATTCAGATAAGTACCTTGTTTGCTTTATGATTGGGTAGATTGTATCATACGTCATTGGTGAAGAAAGAGATCATGGGGTTGGTGGTTACAGCAGAAGATTGTCCACTAGCCTGCTAGTTGGATTAGTAATTTTCATTGATGCTTTACAGTTCAAACATATTCCCTTGGTAATAATGGCAGACATTATTATATTATTATATTTATAATTCATTATACTCCTAAAATGTTATCTTCAGTTAAGCCCAAGTCACTAAAGCCAAAAACCGAAGAAGGAAAAAAAAAATGAAAGATGAACTCCAGGCAAACAATAAAACACACCATGAAATGCATATAGAGAGGTTGTCTTACCTGCCAAAGGATTTGTATTTTTGTCCATGCAATCCTGAGATTTACACAGCGTGGTTTTTCTCTGTTGCACTTATAGGTCACCTCCCCACACCCAGCCTATGACTGGACAGTGAAGGAGAATAAGCAGCAGATTAATTAATGTATCTCTCTGTCACCTTGCTCTCTCCTCCTATCAGCCGTGTTAGCACACCAGAACTGCAGGCCAATAGATTGGCTCCGTGTGCTCCATCTACCTCTCCCAGTCCTAACTCTGCTTTACAAGGGACAGCAAGAGTCTGATACCAGGTTAAGTTAGGTAAATACATCGCCTGCATATAAAAAAATACATTTGAGAATCTATTCATTTATTTGTGTTTACTTGATCCTCCTGGAGTTTAGCCCACACCAACGTATCAAATGCTTGATTTAATTTTCTAAATAAAATAAAAAAGCAGCTGAGATTTGGTTGCTCTGAGTGATACCTCTGCATCCCCTGTATTCTAGGTTTTTAAATATGAGCACCATTGCAATCTAGAGAACACAGACACAGTGCTAAACATGCAGAAAATACTGCGTCCACATGCAATCTGCATCTTTCTCATTAAGATCTATTTTATATTTCATAAAATAGTATCTTATATTCATTAAAACACCATACCCCATTTAGTGCAGGATAAAAAAAAATGCTTAATCTGATTTAATTGCACACTGTGAATTTCTCACAGTGCCTGGAGGGTATTTAGCATCATCTAGCGCTTTTCTCCCCAGTATTATGTCCCTGCATTGCTCATTCCATTCATTGGATTTCAGTTCTTTCAGCTCAGCCTTACGTGTGGGTGATACCTAGGACAGTCTGCTGTTTTCAGGAAGCTATCTATGTATAGACCCTTCCAGTGGCGGCTGGTGAAGTTTTAGGATGGGGGGGCACCAGGCCCCGTCCTTCCTTTTTGACCCCTCCCACTTGGTGAAAATGGGCATGGTTTCAGCTAAATAGTGGGCGTGGCTCTAAGGTGGTGTGGTTAATGTCTGAGTTGAACGAGGGATGGAGGGAGAGAGGGATGGAGGGACAGCAGGCCCAGATCCAACACAACAATAGAAATATGTGTATTCTAGAAAGTTTAACAATCAGCAGATAAAGATACTCCAAACACCTGGTGTTAGCACTTCAATCATCCCAGCACCATGGTTGTTATGGTGTCAGGATGATTGAAGCGCATTATTTCTATTATTACATTGTAATATAAAATGAAATCATTCAACTCACCATAATGCAGAATCAGTGGGAGCCCCGAGTGTGTCACTAGCCATGACGCCTGCCACGAGATGCCATCAGGTATCCCCAGCGGAGTCCCTCCTTACATCAGGTGCCCCCAGCGGAGTCCCTCCTTACATGCAGCCTGTGTCACATAAAATGCAGCCTGTGTCACCACCAAATTGCAGCAGCATGTGTCACCACCAAATTGCAGCAGCCTGTGTCACCAAATTGCAGCAGCCTGTGTCACCACCAAATTGCAGCAGCCTGTGTCACCACCAAATTGCAGCAGCCTGTGTCACCACCAAATTGCAGCAGCATGTGTCACAACCAAATTGCAGCAGCCTGTGTCACCAAATTGCAGCAGCCTGTGTCACCAAATTGCAGCAGCCTGTGTCACCACCAAATTGCAGCAGCATGTGTCACAACCAAATTGCAGCAGCCTGTGTCACCACCAAATTGCAGCAGCCTGTGTCACCAAATTGCAGCAGCCTGTGTCACCACCAAATTGCAGCAGCATGTGTCACAACCAAATTGCAGAAGCATGTGTCACCAAATTGCAGCAGTATGTGTCCCCAAATTGCAGCAGTGTCACCAAATTGCAGCAGTATGTGTCCCCAAATTGCAGCATCGTCACCAAATTGCAGCAGTATGTGTCACCAAATTGCAGCAGTGTCACCAAATTGCAGCAGTATGTGTCACCAAATTGCAGCAGTGTCACCAAATTGCAGCAGTATGTGTCACCAAATTGCAGCAGTGTCCCCAAATTGCAGCAGTATGTGTCCCAAAATGTCAGCAGTGTGTGTCCCCAAATTGCAGCAGTATGTGTCCCCAAATTGCAGCAGTATGTGTCCCCAAATTGCAGCAGTGTGTGTCCCCAAATTGCAGCAGCATGTGTCACCACCAAACCCCCCTCCCCCCGTTACTTACCTTGCTATGTGTTGTCCTCTCCAGGGGTGTCTCCTGTGCAGAGCTCCGTTGTTCTCATACTTCCTGTTTCCAAGAGAGAGAGAGAAGCAGGAAGTGACATCATACTCAGATGTCAATCAAACCACCCGGCCATATAGTAATAGATACTAGGGCCGGGCTGAAGCTACTCGGCGCTTCACAAAGCGCTGCAAGGCGGGCTAAACGCCCGCAAATGCAGCGCCACGTCTGCAATCTCGTGATTGCATAGACGTGGCGCTTCCCATAAGTGCACTGTGTCCCGCATCGCACTGTGTCTGGCGTCCGAACACAGTGCACTTAAGGACCTTTTTTTGTATTTTTTTTTTTTTTAAAGGGCCAGCTTTAAAATTTTTTTTTTTACATTTTTTGTGACTGCCTGGAGGGGGGGGCGCCTAGGCGCCCCCTATGGACGGGCCGCCAATGGACCCTTCCATCAGTCATAATCTGCCTGCATTGCATAGAGATGCCTAGAGATCCTGTGATGGTATCGCTGGGTCTAAAACAATGCAACGAATAGGAAATGTTTTATTTGAAAAGTTTACTAACCTGTTGATGAAGGGGGACGGGAGGGACATATAAGGCAAAATATAAGCAAATTAAACTTCAGCTTTAATTAATAACTGCAGTTACAGAAAACCTGTATTCTTCTTCCAGAATAACACTAAAGAATGACAATCAAGTATGTATTGATCCAAATGCAAGGTGGTTTTCGGCTCTTCTACCCAAGCTGTACCAGTAAGTTTGTCTGCTTAGATATTCATTCAATTCATAGAAAGTGGTCAATTGTAATTGTATTTACAAAGGTATAACATTCCGCAGCAACTGATATTTTTCATTTAACAACTGACATAAGTCAGTCAAGCAAGACTGGGAAGAATATGGAATTTCCATCTGATGAGCCACGTTGGCACAGTTTGCAATAAAAACCTGACAGGGATTCAAACCCAAGATTCTTAAACTGTATCTTTTTAAATTTTGCTTAAAATTGTAAAGGGTTATAACCCATGTCAAGTTTCTATTTTTGTCTGTATTCCCTCTAGATAAATTTACCATCGTTATTTCTCCTAGTGACCATTATCCCTGGAACTAAAAGTGATGGAAAAATCCAAAATTTTGAGTTGTCCCCAAAACCAGAATATAGGGAAATCTTTTTTTCCAATAGTGTTTATTGTTTTTTGAAACAAATGTTCACATGCAAGATAGAACATATGTTTACAAGTTCCATATCTTAAACAAGCATTGCACAATGGTTTCCAGAAACCCAAGCCTGGGTTTGTTTACATCCGACTGCCCATAGAGGAGAGTGGGCAGTGCCTGTGTCTCCTCTGCATAAGCGGAGCAGACATGGACCAGCCATCTGCTTGCTCAGCTGGGATCAGCGAAAAGATTCCTCGCTGAGCAGGTGGACTCCAACGGAGCCCGTCCCGTGTGAGGGGCCTGTAAGTCTCATACATAGTTACATAGTTAGTCTGGGTGAAAAAAAAAGACACAAGTCCATTTAGTTTAACCAATAAAAGGGGGGAAAAAAGGGGGAAAAAATCCTAAAAAAAATATATCATACAATCCTATATACACAACCCTTTACCCACAGTTAATCCAGAGGAAGGCAAAAAAAAAACAGCAGAGAATGAACCAATTAGCTACAGCAAAGGAAAAATTGCTTCCTGATCCCCCAAGAGGCAATTGGATGAGGGAATCTCATGAGGGAAAATCTTTCAATAGGCAAACTTGTTCCAGTGACAGCTGAAACGGGGATGTTCCCCACTTTATAAGTCAACAAACAGAGGTTTTAACCTCCCTTATACTATATAAATGTTTTAGCTTTAGATAGACTATCTACTGGCATTTAGGTTGTCCAAGGTACTATTTGATTATGTAGATCTGGGAAGATGTTTTGTAAGGTGCATCAAGGGATGCTTTCTCTGTTCCTTTAACAGATTTGCCCTAGATTCATGTTACATGATTAACTTTTCCCCAGAATATTATAAAGACCTTTACCTTTAGCTCTTTGAACCCATGTAATGATTTGGTGTCTAATGCCCCGTACACACGGTCGGATTTTCCGATGGAAAATGTCCGATCGGATCGTGTTGTCGGAAATTCCGACCGTGTGTGGGCTCCATCGGACATTTTCCATCGGATTTTCCGACACACAAAGTTGGAGAGCAGGAGATAAAATTTTCCGACAACAAAATCTGTTGTCGGAAATTCCGATCGTGTGTACACAAATCCGACGGACAAAGTGCCACGCATGCTCAGAATAAATAAAGAGATGAAAGCTATTGGCCACTGCCCCGTTTATAGTCCCGACGTACATGTTTTACGCCACCGCGTTTGGAACGATTGGATTTTCCGACAACTTTGTGTGACCGCGTGTATGCAAGACAAGTTTGAGCCAACATCCGTCGGAAAAAATCCTAGGATTTTGTTGTCGGAATGTCCGAACAAAGTCCGACCGTGTGTACGGGGCATTACAAAATTAGGAACAAAGTATTTTTGAAATATAAACTTTTAAATAAGTATAATAGCAATAATATCCTTATTTATTCCACAAAGTGTTGGAGCTCACATCTATTGATCTTCATGTAATACAATAATCTATTTTAATAGGAAAGGGAAATACCTTAAAGCAACCCTATAACTTGTAAAAAAAAAATCCTGTCTGCACATCCAGTGAAAAAATATGCTGTGGCAAATGTTTGGTCTCCACAGTTATTGTTGCTGCTGCTATCCAAACACTGTGGCTATCTGACACTTCTGGGTGTGTCAAATAGCATGCCCCCCCCCCCCACTAGGCCTTATTGTATCTCCTGCTAACCACTACGTTATTTAGTGTACTGTAGTCACAAAGTGGCCAGAAGGAGTAACCATAGTCCCCAGTGGGAAACACACAATCTGACTCACCCAGAAGTGTCAAAAAGCAATGCTGCTGGTAATGTCTCAAAGGAAAAAAAGATTTGTCTTGGTACCTGCTGGAGAGGTAAGCATACAGCTTTGTTTTCCTTCAAAGGATTCTGCAGGCTTGATTTTGTATATAAATGACAGGTTCTCTTTATTAGATTGTAGGGTAGTCAGACAATCGGAATATAAGCCTGCCTCTGACTCTATTGTTAAACATATAAACATACAAGGATGCATGAGAAAACAACATAACAATTATGGCACAATTATGAACAATTATGAATCAGTTTATTTCCATCAACAACAAAATGTTGATGGGCGGCTTTAAATTGCATTTAGGGTGACACAAAGCTTTGCCTTTAATATTCATTTTATTCTGTTTGACAGGCTTGCGAAACAGAAGCAGGGGAAGCAAGAAAATGGACAAACTACCATGCAAACTCCATAGTCAAACTACAATGTGTAATCACTGCTTACAGTGAGGTGTAGGGCAACCTCTTCAAGTGCACAGTCATGTATAAAAGCGTAAAAAATATTACCATCACTCCAGCTTGAATTAAAATGACAACTTTATGCCCTCCTCAGTAAAAACCAGCAATCTATCTTTGAGTTTACATGTTTCAGGCTGTATAAACTCTTATGCCCTGTACACACGATCGGACTTTCCGACGGAATATGTGCGATCGGAGCTTGTTGTCGGAAATTCCGACCGTGTGTGGGCTCCATCAGACTTTTTCCTTCGGAATTTCCGACACACAAAGTTTGAGAGCAGGCTATAAAATTTTCCGACAACAATATCCGTTCGCGTAAATTCCGACCGTGTGTGGACAATTCCGACGCACAAAGTGCCACGCATGCTCAGAATAAATTAAGGGACAAAAGCTATTGGCTACTGCCCCGTTTATAGTCCTGACGTACATGTTTTATGTCACCACGTTTAGAACGATCGGATTTTCCGACAACTTTGTGCGACCGTGTGTATGCAAGCCAAGTTTGAGCCAACATCTGTTGGAAAAAATCCATTGATTTTGTTGTCGGAATGTCCGATCATTGTCCGATCGTGTGTACAGGCCATAACTCGTAGCAACCTATGAGTAGGGGTTATATAGTCCAAATAGTGTAAGCAAGGCCATAAGTAGTTGGTTTTAACTGAAGATGAAACAAACATTGTCATTTTATTCAGGTGGACTGATGGAGACCTTTGTGGTTTTATACATATACAAACTTTATATGAAAACTGCATTTAAATGTATTTAATGCTAAAACAAAACAAAAAAAAATGTTTTTACAAAAAATTGTGTTAAAGATATTTTGTACAATAATTTATTTCTGGGTAAATGTAGGTGTAGACCTAAAAGGGAAGTTGAATAAGCAGGCACATCTTAACTTCCAACTTTCTAAGATGGGAAAGAGGGCCACATTTCAGAGCAAAGTAAGTAGGCAAAGGATACAGCCCAGCCATGCCCATGTGATAAATTAGTATGCAAAAAATAATTGGACAAATCCACAAGGGCTTATTTTCTCCACTCCATTTCCTTTATACTGTGTTTTCAAATTAACAATAAACATTAAGCTTTTAATCCAATCTTTAGACTATTATAGCACTTATAACACTAGAAGCAACAGGGTAAACACACAATTTTTTTTAAATACTAGCAAACCAGGTTTTGAAACTATATATATATATATATATATATACATCAAAGAAATGTGAATATAATATGAGATACTGTGAACGTATATTATATACAGAATTGAAAAATCAATTTATCATGATAGGGTTGAATTTCAAATTAGTTTAAAAAAATGCTCTTAGAAGCTGCTAATCTGCTAGCTTCATTAGTAAAGTGTAAGGTCAATAATTAGAGTATGTCTGGGCTCAATGAGCAGTTACACAAGAGCCATTGCATAACATGGCTTATTATAGCAGCTCCAATAAAAAGCTGAAAGGAACTGTAAAATATAGTAACAGCTTAGACAAGCTGCTCTAAAGTTGCAGGATCAAGATTAGTTATTACATAATCAGTTTGGGAGGCAATTGATTTTACAGCTTTCTAGTTATATGAACATACTAAGGTTGGGGCGTGTGTTTATTTCAGGGGAATTGTCAGAAATTATTATAAATAGTTTTGTACACGGTGATGGTGCAAAGAAAAGGTGCTGTAGTAGTTAGTGTCTTTTTTTTCAGATGTACTAATACACTGTATAATTTTTAACATTTTGACCTAGCTGATCAACTGAATGATTACTTTAAAAAATTATGATTTTGTAATAATGTCATTTGTGTGTGGTTCTCTAAACAACACTTTTTTCTCACTCTGCACAATCTGAAAGTCCATCTCTGACTCTTCCGGCCTTATAAACCAATGCCATAAACATGCTTGCTGGGCAGTTGATCTTCAGCAATACATGACCAGTGTAGATCAGATGTCCCCAACTTTCCTTTTTCCTGCCCGGCCATAAGTACTCGCCCCACCCCTTCTCATTACCTAGATTAACGAGACCAGACATGAAATGGAGTACAAATGGCCATAGCAGCCTTTTTATTAACAAACACTTATTCAAATAACATTCTTTACATCAACATCTAAAACCAAAAGAAAAAGTCCTCAGGCCTATTGGTCTATGACGGCAACCCCAAAAATTCCAAAACATATTCCACTGCTGCACTGCGGGACCTTTACCATGATAAGGCCTCCAGCCATGACACACCAGCTCGGAGACAACCCCACTACCCGCAGTGCAACCATTACCCTATTCCAGCTAAACCATGTTAACTGGAATCCACCAGAGGGGCACATACCACCGATGAGTCCCCCACACTTCCATCTCGTAAGTAATTTCTTACACCGTCACAGACCAAACTACCGCCATCCAATTTCCCTGTTCATACCACACCTGCAAAGAAAGAAAAACAGACAGACAACACACAGGGACGGTGGGTGCTAAACTGCCTGCTTCTTCACCTGCGGACCCTCCAATAATGCCCGGGAGCCCCGCCTCCCCCTTAAGTAAACTATCAGACTGCTCCTTTTCCTGCTTTTCCCAGCCAATCCTCTCTTTTTCCTGCTTCTACAACTTTAGCTTCTTTAACCCCTTAGTTGCCTCCCCTTCTCACTCTGTCATGCCAGCCCTTCACTATTTTCATTACATTCCTATCGCTCCAGGCCTCACTGCAGTGATGCCTTACACTTATTGAAGAACATGATGCACTTGCTTATGTTTGACACCTGCCTCGGTCCTGTATGTGCACACAAATTCAGTAAAGTCAATCACCCTTTCTTATGGTCTTATCTTGTTTCTGATTAAATGTCTCCTCACCCCACAAAATTGGATGAGCAGGGGTTTTAGATTTAAATAAAATTTGTTTTACAATGTTTTAGTTCAGTTTGGATTCTTTTTTCTTTTTTTTTTCTTTAATTTGCAGTGCTTCGGAGGGAATGTTGACAAACCCTATAATGTTTATTAATCTGTGTTATTATTCCAGTCTACTTTTGTCACTACATGTTTACATTTATCTGATATATTTGTGATTGTGAAAAATATATCTATATGCAATCAAGCAGCAGCATAGTTAATTTTATATTCTGTTGATATATTTATAAGTAGACAATAGTCTACTGATAGCATATAATTATAGTGTACAACCACCACAGTGTTAAACCAAGCACTCTTTTAGACACCCTAAGCCTGCAATTGAAATGTTCTGACATTGATAACTTACCTTTGTAATATTACAAAAATTAAATCTTTTAAAACCGATGTCAAGCATGTAGTGTTGTCTGTTCCTACCAATGTTAATCTCACATTTAACATACCCATATATGTATGGTACTAATACTCTTTTCGAATCATGGTAACACTTTTTAAATATACCTGGTAGTGGCAAACACTAATAATTCCTGTAACTCTGTAGAGTGTAAAAAGTGTAACTGAAAAATATAGTGTTAAGTGTCTACTACTAGACCCATTATGTCCAGTTCAAACTCAAGCTGTACTATCAAAACGAATAAAGGCCAAATCTTGTGGCCACTTTTATTAGTAATTACATTCTCATACCAAAAAATAAAATAAAATAAAAACAAAAATGTTTTGAAAAGTGAGTACTTACCAAGTGACCAGAGACTAAAGATCTCAGTATATGCAAATCTAGGAAACAACAACACAGGCATGGCAGATTTTGAAAGATACGATTGCTTACGGAATCAAAAGTCAAACGAATAACCTATACTATAAAAAATCCTGTAGTTGGTTGAGGGATTTTTTAGGCGCCAATAGCACTACACAAACCACTGCCACCATCTTTAATAAGCCTTGGGGGGAGTCGACATCTTGGAGAAGGCTTATGGGGTGACCATATTGGAGTGAACTCTGCCATCATGAAGAAGTCTTCCGGGGGGGACCCCCCTTTCTCACCATCTATAACCTTGCGGCAATAGAGATGAAAAAAATCTCATCGGCATGCCCATACGACCCCACATAGGCATAAGGCAAATGAGACAGGGGAACTTCATTTATACCACCAGGGGTCATGGCTGAAATACAAACCATATACATATAAGTGAGTACCGCGAAGGACATTGAACAAAAAATATAACATTGTTTCAAAAAATATATATAACAGGAGTTTGCATATCCATTTATAAATGAATCTAGTTCAAACTATGACCCCAACACATGAGTGGAAAATCTATCCAAACATTCTGATTAAAACCCATATACAAGTAGAATATATGTACAACATCAATCCATATGTTCTAGTCATATCCCAATCTCATCATACATAAGCAGAGGTATGACATTATTTCCCGAAGGGTAAAGATCTTTTCAAAAATGAGTCTAGCCCAGAATATAACCCCAAAATATGGACAAAAAATCCATCCATATGTTTTGGTCACAGTCCATACTTCTAATGGACTCCCAGGATCACTCCTATTTATCCAAAAAATCTTTTAAAGCTGGGAGCCTCATTCAGACCAGGAAAACATGAGGTTTTTTTAAGTCATATATCCATCTCGACTCCTTTAGTAGTAAAATCCACTCCTCGGTTTGAGCCTTGTACAAAATCTAATGAAAAAACATTATTATTAAGGTATCATAATTGTTGTATTTATCTTAAATATTTGATAAGCATATTTCTAAGCTGTTGGTGCAAATACCTTGCACAAACTTTAAGGGTTTTAAAATCTTTCTTAGCAGGAAATTGAATTTTAAGGTCCTAAGGCGGCATTATCTCACCCTCTGGCAAGAACTCTTTAGTGTTTTGCTATGACCTCTTTCTTGTAAGCATAGACATAGAGCATCAGCTTTTTCCTTGAAATCTGAATACTTTTTTTGTACTGACTGTATGGGACACAATTGACCAAAGACAATGGATTAGTGCTCATTGTGTGTAAAATAGTGCTGCCCTTTGGTTGGTTTCCTATAAAGTGTGAATGCTACAGAGATTCCTGCTGGGCAATTATTTCAACATCAAGGAAACAAATTCTTCTTTGACTGCAATTCATTGTTAACTGTAGATTTTTTTCATTTTCATCAAACATATCCATGAGGAGATTCAACTCCTGTTGAACTCCTCAACTCCTCCACAGCATTAGTACATAATTGTTGTATAGATACCAGGCTAGTATGTTCTCCAGGTCATTTAAACCAGTATCTCTAGAATAAACAGTCCTTTCCCATCCCCCAGGTAAACGTTGGTGTATGATGGGGCATAAAAAGTTCCCATCGCCACCCCTGCACCTGGAGGTAAAGGGTCTTATTAAACAAAAAGATAATGTGGGTCAAAATATGTTTCAAGAGTTGTAGTACAAAATGGTTATAACCCCACATTGAGCATTCTCGCTTTCCAAAGAAGGAGTCAAAGGGTAGGGGGAAAGATTTATCACTTCAAATTGCTCCTGTCTAACTGTATTTTGATTACAAGTGGGTCCAGATTCTCCATGTTTCTTTTCCCACCTGCATTTGTGATGCCTAAAAAAGAAGAGGAAGAAATCTTGGGAGTGGTGCCTAGATTAGGCGTAATATTTTGAATATTTAGAGTGTGAAGCAGTGGAGAAAGATAAATGATTCTCAAGTAATGCAGATAAGTGCCTAATTGCTAGAGTCCTCGTGATATAAATTTACCCTGGAGCTCTTTTGGTATAGTCGAGAGTATAGTACTGCATTGTGCCAGAACACCCATGCCAGTGACCTATCTGTATCCATAGTGGGAACCCAAAGTTTTGTTGGAGTACCCACATTGTAAGAATACAACATTAATACATCTTTACCTTGTAAAACTCTAAAATGCCTTTTACTATGTGTACCTTATGTGAAAGACCCACCAACTTTGACTTTCTACTTTCTACGCTATTTTCCTTATTATCAGAGCAAGCTCTGAGCGATCTGTGGGAAGAGGGAAGATGAACACAGGGACATGTCAGAATTATAATCTTCTGCCCTGCTGCAAATTCCTCTTCATCTATTGGATGGTGACATACCCTTCTGACAGTTTGGCCATCTATACACTTGTCCTGAAATACAGTATATACTAACTTGTCTCTTTTCTTTTTATCTAGCTACTAGATCTTTGTTGTATGTCTCTAGGTGAATTCTCCACTCCTTTTCTATGTAGAGAATTGGGGTGAGGTCAATAGAGAGGTATGTTGCAAAAATAAAGTTTCAATATCCTTATCCCCTTCAACTAGCACTTTATTGTTTTGGGAACATAAAATCTCTAACATACTTAACCACCTCAATACTGGGCACTTACACCCCCTTCCTTCCCAGACCAATTTTCAGCTTTCAGTGCTCTCACACTTTGAATGACAATTATTCAGTCATGCTACACTGTACCCAAATGAAATTTTTATCATTTTGTTCACACAAATTGAGCTTTCTTTTGGTGGTATTTATTCACCACTTTATTTTATTTTTTTTGTGATATAAGCAAAAAAAAGCGAATATTTTGAAAAAAAAAACAACATTTTCTCATTTCAGTTTTAAAAGAAACCAGAAAAATCAAATTTTGTTGAAAATTTAGGCCAAAATGTATTCTGTTACATGTCTTTGGTAAAAAAAATCCTGATAAGTGTATGATCATTGGTTTGTGTGAAAGTTATAGAGTCTACAAACTAAGCTATGCATTATTGAAAATGTATCAATCCTAATGCACTGATGGCCTATCTCATTTCTTGAGGCCCTAAAATGTCAGGACAGTACAACTACCCCAAAAATGACCCCTTTTTGGAAAGAAGACAGTCTGAGGTATTTAGTAAGAGGCATAGTGAATTTTTTAAAGTTGGAAAATCAAGAAATATATTTATATTTTCACTAAATTGTCATATTTACAAGTTATTTCTCACACACGGTGCAGGCGTAATTGCAATTACACCCCAAAATACATTCTGCTATTCATCCTGAGTATGGCGATACCTCATGTGTGAGACTTTTTCACAGCCTGGCCACATACAGAGGCCCAACATCCATGTAGCACCATCAGGCGTTCTAAAGGCATAATTTACACATTTCATTTCCTGAGTACCTATCACATTTTTGAAGGCCCTGGAGCACCAGGACAATGGAATTACCCATAAAATTACCCCATTTTGGAAAGAAAACACCCAAATGTATATTCTATGAGGCATAATGAGTCTTTTGAACATGTAATTTCTTTCCACAAGTTTTTGGAAAATGTGGAAAGAAAATGAAAACCTATTTTTTTCTCACAAAGTTGTCAATTTAGAAAATCTTTCTAACACATAGCATGTAAATAGCCAAAATGACACCCCAAAATACATTCTACTACTTGTCCTGAGTATGGCGATACCCCATGTGTGAGACTTTTCCACTACTTGGCCACATACAGAGGCCCAACATCCATGTAGCACCATCAGGCGTTCTAAAGGTATAAATTACACATTTCATTTCCTGAGTACCTATCACATTTTTGAAGGCCCTGGAGCACCAGGACAGTGGAATTACCCACAAAATGACCCCATTTTGGAAAGAAAACACCCCAATGTATATTCTATAAGGCATAATGAGTCTTTTGAACATGTCATTTCTTTCCAAAAGTTTTTGGAAAATGTGGAAAGAAAATGAAAACTTATTTTTTCTCACAAAGTTGTCAATTTAGAAGATCTTTCTAACACATAGCATGTGCATAGCCAAAATGACACCCCAAAATGCATTCTGCTACTCGTCCTGAGTATGGCAATACCCCATGTGTGAGACTTTTCCACTACTTGGCCACATATATAGGCCCAACATGCAAGTAGAACCTTCAGGCTTCTAACACATAGCATGTACACACCAAGAATTACACCCCAAAATACATTCTGCTGAGCAAAGGGTAAAAAAAAAGGCTCACCTGTGGTTTTAGCAGGCATGAATACCGTTCCAGAGCAGTCAAAGCATTTGTCCAGACAGCCAAAGGAAATGTCCAGAAATTGCCCAGGCAGCAAACAGATATGAAAAAGTATGAACATGGTTCAGTACAGTCCAAGGTTTAGCAGGCAGTTTAGGTGGCAGGCAGAGGCATGGCCAGTTCAGGTGGCAGGCAGAGGCATGGCCAGTTCAGGTGGCAGGCAAAGGCATGGCCAGTTCAGGTGGCAGGCAAAGGCATGGCCAGTTCAGGTGGCAGGCAAAGGCATGGCCAGTTCAGGTGGCAGGCAAAGGCATGGCCAGTTTCGGCTGACAGGCAAAGGCATGGCCAGTTCAGGTGACAGGCAGAGGCATGACCAGTTCAGGTGGCAGCAGGCAGCACTATAACATTGGGCCTTGGTCAGATAAGACCTGAGGACAGGGGTAGAGGCTTCTTCCCACCCAAATCTCTACGAAGCCTCCGAGTCTCCAGACCCTAATCCGAGAAAACGTTTTCTCCACTCGGAAAACCTTTTCTGGAGCCCCTCACATATGTGAGACCCCTGTGCTGTACAGTGGCAGGGCAAATGATCAGTTCAGGAGGCAGGCAAAAAGCATGGTCATGTAACAGGCCAAGGTCAATTCATGTTGAAGGCAGAAACATGTTTGGCAGAGGCATAGTCGTTAACAGTCCGGGTCATTCACAGAAATGACAGATAGTGGAAGCTGGAAAAAAATCATCTTCACTACTGATAGTTTAGTGAAGTATGATAGCTCCGATAGCACTCTCCAATACAGAGGCATGGCTGTGAGGGACATTGGGGACAGTAGTATTGAGTGTCACAGCGAATTCTTCTACTTGAGCACACACATTTTTTGGGGGGTTTGCGACCTGTTTGGGTAAGAGGGAGGATTTCAGGAAAGTGCCTTTCATGGAGTCTGGCTAATGCATCAGAGCAAATTAGTTGAGGGGCTTGGCCATGGGGATAGAGAAGGGCTGTGATAACATCTTCTTGGAATTTCAGATACAGTGGGGCAAAAAAGTATTTAGTCAGCCACCAATTGTGCAAGTTCTCCCACTTAAAAAGATGAGAGAGGCCTGTTATTGTCATCATAGGTATACCTCAAATATGAGAGACAAAATGTGGAAACAAATCCAGACAATCACATTGTCTGATTTTTGAAAGAATGTATTTGCAAATTATGGAGGAAAATAAGTATTTTGTCAATATCAAAAGTTCATCTCAATACTTTGTTGGCAATGACAGAGGTCAAACGTTTTCTGTAAGTCTTCACAAGGTTGTCACACACTGTTGCTGGTATGTTGGCCCATTCCTCCATGCAGATCTCCTCTAGAGCAGTGATGTTTTGGGGCTGTTGCTGGGCAACACAGACTTTCAACTCCCTCCAAAGGTTTTCTATGGGGTTGAGATCTGGAGACTGGCTAGGCCACTCCAGGACCTTGAAATGCTTCTTACGAAGCCACTCTTTCGTTGCCCGGGCGGTGTGTTTGGGATCATTGTCATGCTCGACGCGTTTCGTGGCTTTAAGCCGCTCTTCAGGAGCAGACAAATGCAATATCTGAAATAAGAAGGTATACATAGTTAGCTATGTCAAGGCGGGGAGGGGGGGTGGGGTAGATACCCTCCCAAACCAAACCATTGGAATAACACAACTTACAGATATGTGTACACGTGGAAGGAGAATGCCGCCCGCCATAATCCAACTCGAAGACACCGGTGCCGGGAGCCGAGGGAGCATGTCTGATGGCAACACCCACCACAAGCGAAATCCCCGGTGGATCAGTCTAACTTACTTAGCCAGTATACCTTCTCATTTCAGATATTGCATTTGTCTGCTCCTGAAGAGCGGCTTAAAGCCGCGAAACGCGTAGAGCTACCTGACATAGTATCTTTCAGTTACATTATCATCATGACATGTACTCATAACCTTTACCTCAATGGGGTTTTTAGACTATTGACTGTACAGATGCTATCTACTTAAACCTTTCTATGCTGCTTTGAGAATTGGTGGACCCCCTAAAACTATCATGTATATGCTTGTTTGTTAAACGTGTTTTTACTAGTACTCATTTACTTGGAATCGGCACCATGATATTGGATGCAATTCATTTTCTTGTACCTGTGATTCAATGTTATTAAACATGTTTTTTACACCCTAATAAACCAATTTTATGTTCCACCAACTTATTCAATTTGTCATCATGGGTTTCATTTAAAGTCCCACCTTCTAGTTGCTTTGCTGCCTCCGGCCGCAATTGTGTTTTTATTGCCTTTGGTTTCATCTGACCTTATGACATTCTCCAAATCCTCTTCTGGATCATCCATATGCTCTCTAGCAAACCTCAGATGGGCCCGGACATGTACTGGCTTAAGCAGGGGGACACGTCTGGCACTGCAAGCGGCGTAGTGTGTTACTGATAGTAGCCTTTGTTACGTTGGTCCCAGCTTTCTGCAGGTCATTCACTAGGTCCCCCCGTGTGGTTCTGGCATTTTTGCTCACCGTTCTTATGATCATTTTGACCCCACGGGGTTCAAACAGGTGCCATTAATACAGGTAATGAGTGGAGGACAGAGGAGCCTTTTATGCAGCGTACACACGAGCTGACTTTTCGACCGGACTGGTCTGACGGACCGAGTCCGGCGGAGAATCCGATCGTGTGTGGGCTTCATCGGACCTTCAGCTGACTTTTCCAGTCGAAAATCTGACGGACTTTAGATTTGAAACATGCTTCAAATCTTTACGTCGTAACTCCGCTGGACCCAGAAATCCGCTCGTCTGTATGCTAGTCCAAAGGACAAAAAAACGACGCATGCTCAGAAGCAAATGCGAAACCCAAGCGCTCGGTCTGGTAAAACTAGTGTTCGGATTGTAGGTAGCACATGCCTCACGCTACAAATTCTGTGATCGTTGAATGCAGCGCATTAATTGTCTTCTTTATAATGCTAGAAGAACAAAGTTGTTTTACTGTTCCTATTCACACAGAGTTCTCACAAACTGATTTCTGGATTATTTCTCTTGATCTCATGAATGATATTGTATTTGTTAAAAGCCATATCTCCATACCAATGTTTACACAATTGTTTTCCTGTCGCATCATGGCAGCATACACTTTGGGTTGTGACCTTGCCCCTCACAACCTGATAGGACCACATAGCTATAAGTTGTAAAGATGGCCCCCGCCCCAGTATTCTCTTATTTTTCCTCACCTGAAGGACTGAAGATGTCAGAAGCACCCCCTTACCGAATTCGCCCCAGCCAGGTTCTAGCCTCTCCTGGGTGGAAGTCCTTACCTGTACAGCCTCTAAATGAGCTAGATGGAAGGAACCCCACTCTGGTGATCTCAGGGGTATGTTGCGGCTCCAGTATAAGCCTTAAATAGGCTTAGTTGTGTGTAGCGGTCTCCATTACACTTTTCATTCCTTCTGTGTGTGCGGTGCACACTCTGAGGGCGGCCTGGTCGGTTCGCCAGGTTCCAAGATGGCGCCGAGCGGGGCGCGCCGCTACTGAGCATGTGCAGGCGGGTCGTGACCTCGGCGGCCAGGGTGGTTCTTTTAAAAGCCTCAATCTGTCATTATATGATGCCTCTGATTCCTGAAGACACCCTGACTGCTTTATCAGCTCTGTTTTTCCTTCTGGCGTTCCCCCTTGGGGTAAGTGGTTTCTCCTTTCTTCTGGTACCTGTGTTTGGCTGACTGCATGTTTATACCTGCCTATATCTCTGCCAGGTCTATCTGGTACCTGTGTTTGGCTGACTGCATGTTTATACCTGCCTATATCTCTGCCAGGTCTATCACAGTTTCCTTTCCATGGAGACCGCTGCCCCAGCAGATCACCATCAGCCCAATAGGTAAGGGGGGGGGATTTCCATGGTAAGTAGTGAAGATTGAAAAAGAGAGCAGGATCGTACTAATGCTGCCTAATTGGTCAGCCCTACCAGGTCATCAAGGTCGTCAAAATCAAGACGAAGAGAGACCTCTCGCAGGAGAAGCCGCTCCAGCTATAGGCGAAGCCGCTCACGCGGCAGAAGTCACTCAGCCCACAGAGGAAGCCGTAGGAGGAGTCGTTCCTACTCCAGGCATAGGTGTTCCTATCACAGGAGATCCCCTGCACGTAGACGTCAGTCTCCTGCACATCCCTCCCGGCCGGCAGGGAATGCTTGCTGGGTATGCGGGGCCACAGCCCTACCAGACAGATTAGTCTGCCGCAAATGCATGGATGAAGCCACCATCCTGCGCCAGTGGAACGGGATTTCAATGTCCCAGTCGATTCACATCCCTCAGGAGGTGAAGCAATCATTGCTGTGGTGGACTCGGCCTCGCAACTTAAGAAGGTGCAAGAACATTATCACCCCTCACGAGGAGACGGTGACCTCAGATGCCAGTCTGCAGGGGTGGGGAGCTCACCATCAGCACTTTGCGGCTCAAGGCCGCTGGCCATTCAGGGCACAGGACTCAGTGTCAAATGTGTTAGAAATGAGAGCAGCACTCCAGGCGCTCCTGTCCTTCAGCTCCCTCTTGAGAGGAAGACATGTTCTTCTGAGAATGTACAACAAGGTTGCGGTTGCCTATGTCAACAGGCAGGGGGGCACCAGAAGCAGGTCCATGATGCAGGAGGTCCATCCTGTCCTAAAGTGGGCACAAGTGAACCTGTTAAGCCTAAGGGCAATCTATGTTCCGGGAGTCCAGAATGTGCTGGCCGACTCGCTGAGCAGGAATTTCACCTCCAACCACGAGTGGTCTCTGAACCCACAGGCCTACGCCCTCATATCCCAGACTTGGGGTTTACCAGAGATAGACCTGGCGGCAACCCCAGAGAATGCAAAATGCCAGAGATTCCTATCAAGAATACCGTTTCCTTCGGCGGAGGGGATGGATTGTCTCCTGCACCCCTGGAACTTCCAGCTGGGATACATCTTCCCTCCAACTCCTCTCATAGCGAGGTTTCTCCTGAGACTCAAGGAGTCATCGGCACTGGTGGTGGCAGTGATTCCCTTCTGGCCGAGGAGGCCATGGTTTACCACTCTGATGCAGCTGAATATGGCAGATCCCCTGCCCCTTCCGTTGTCGTCAGACCTACTCTCCCAAGGTCATCTTCTTCACCCGAACCCGGAGAAGCTACATTTGATGGCTTGGAGACTGAAAGGGCTAGGTACCTAGAGCAAGGCTGTTCCCAGAGGGTAGCGGATACCCTTCTCCAGGCCAGGAGGCCTACCACGAATAATACTTACAGGCGAGTCTGGGAGAAGTTTACCGCCTTCGCTCAACAGCAAGGTTGGAACCCATCCTCACCATCGGTGTCACAGGTCCTGGACTTTCTTCAGTTAGGCCTAGAGAAGGGCCTTAGGTCACGTACCTTAAAGGTCCAAGTCTCGGCCCTGTCCGCCTTGACAGGAGTCAGATGGGCACAAGATCCCCTTGTGGTTCAGTTCCAAAGGGCCTGTCTAAAGCTGAGGCCGCCTAGGAAACCTTCCTTCCCAGTCTGGGACCTCTCAGTCGTACTGGAAGCTTTATCTAAGGAGCCGTTTTTTCCTAATGAGAACATATCCTTATGGGATCTGACGCTGAAAGTCTCATTCCTGATAGCCATAACATCGGCTAAGAGGGTGTCAGAGATGCAAGCCTTAATGGCCAGTGATCCATATCTGATTGTATTGCCAGACAGGTTAGTCTTGAAACCTTCGGACCGGTTCATCCCCAAGGTATCCTCGTCCTTTCACTTCAACCAGGAGATTAACCTTCCGGCCCTCAGTACGGAACAAGGCGACCCTCACCCTCTGGACGTGAAGGGTAATGTCCTGCAGTATCTTTCAGCTACCAGATCAATCAGGAAGACCGAAAGTCTCCTAATCATTCCACATGGATTCAAGAGAGGTCAAGCGGCATCCTCACGCACAATTGCGTCATGGATGGTGAAGACCATCAAAAAGGCCTACTCACTAAGCAATCATCAAGTACCTGAGGGCTTAAGGGCACACTCCACTAGGGCAGTGGCAACCTCCTGGGCAGCATATTGTCGAGTCTCGGCGGAGACAATTTGCAGAGCGGCCACCTGGTCTTCCAGGAGCACCTTTATGTCCCATTACAAGGTGGATTCCGCCTGCTTATCCACGGTGAATTTCGGAAGATCCGTTATCCAGGCCAATTCTTCTGTTCTTTGTTAATAAACTTAGTTTGAATTCCCACCCAGTCTTTGCGAGTTACTCCCCAAAGTGTATGCTGCCATGATGCGACAGGAAAACGGAAAATTGTATACTCACCTTTCCGTAATTTTCCTTTCCTGTCGTATCTTCATGGCAGCATACAATCTCCCACCCGTCTGAGGTGATATATACGGAGAATACTGGGGCGGGGGCCATCTTTACAACTTATAGCTATGTGGTCCTATCAGGTTGTGAGGGGCGGAGTCACAACCCAAAGTGTATGCTGCCATGAAGATACGACAGGAAAGGAAAATTACGGAAAGGTGAGTATACAATTTTCCGTTTTTTGGAGTCATCTTTTTTTAGGATTGTTTCAAAATCATTTTCTCTTTATCTCCATATATTTTTTTTTCGTTTGTAAAGTTACCACAAAGAACCATTTCTTTTTATTTATTTTTTTTTTTAAATGTACCACAAAGAACCATTTCTTTTTATTTATTTATTTTTGTAAATTTACCACAAAGAACCCTTTTTTATTTTTTATTTATTTGTAAAGTTACCACAAAGAACCATTTCTTTTGTATATTTTTAATTTTGGTTTTGGTATAAAGTTACCACAAAGAACCTTTTTTGGTATTTTTTTTTGTTTTTTTTATTTTTTGTTGCAAAGTTAACACAAGAACATTATATATTTTCTTTTGTTTTTGGAACCTCAAGGAGGTTGTTGTCCCTTGTTAATTTGACATTGTCTATAAAAAAAATGATGTTAATAAAAACACATAAAGTATTTTCATTAACCACTTCCCGCCCGCCCTATAGCGGATTGACGTCCGGGAAGTGGTTCTGTTATCCTGACTGGACGTCATATGACGTCCAGCAGGATAACATGCCGCAGCGCGCCCCCGGGGGCGCGCATCGCGGCGATCGGTGGAGCGGTGTGTCAGTCTGACACACCGCTACACTGATCTTGGTAAAAAGCCTCCGGCGGAGGCTCTTTACCACGTGATCAGCCGTGTCCATTCACGGCTGATCACGCTGTCAATAGGAAGAGCCGTTGATCGGCTCTTCCTCACTCGCGTCTGACAGACGCGATTAGAGGAGAGCCGATCGGCGGCTCTCCTGGCAGGGGGGGTCTGCGCTGATTGTTTATCAGCGCAGCCCCCCCCCTCAGATCACCACACTGGACCACCAGGGATCGCCACTAGGACCACCAGGGAAGGGGCAACATGTGGATGGCCAGGTATGTACCCCATGGCCATCCACATGTGCCCAGTGTGCCAAATCTGTGCCAATCAGTGCCCACAAATGGGCACTGATTGGCACCATTATGTTGCAGTGATGCCCAGCAATGCCACCCTTAGGGGCATCACTGCAAACAAGCAGTGCCATCAGTGCCACCCATCAGTGTCCATTCATGCCACCTGTCAGTGCCCATCCGTGCCCATCAGTGCCCATCTATCAGTGCCCATCCATGCCCATCTGTGCCAACTATCAGTGCCACCTATGAGTGCCCATCAATGCCACCTATGAGTGCCCATCAATGCCACCTATGAGTGCCCATCAGTGCCACCTATAAGTGCCCATCTGTGCCACATATGAGTGCCCATCAGTGCCGCATACCAGTGCCACCTATCAGTGCCCATCAGTGTCGCCTATCAGTGCCCATCAGTGCCGCCTATCAGTGCCCATCATCAGTGCCCGTCAGTGCCACCTCATCAGTGCCACCTCATTGGTGCCACCTCATCGGTGCCCATCAGTGCCGCCGTATAAGTGCCCGTCAGTGCAGCCATATCAGTGCCCGTCATTGAAGAAGAAAACGTACTTATTTACAAAAAAGTTTTAACAGAAACAAAGAAAAACTTGTTTTTTTTCAAAATTTTCGGTCTTTTTTTATTTGTTGCGCAAAAAATAAAAACCGCAGAGGTGATCAAATACCACCAAAAGAAAGCTCTATTTGTGGGAACAAAATGATAAAAAATTTGTTTGGGTACAGTGTCGTATGACCGCGCAATTGTCATTCAAATTGCGACAGCGCTGAAAGCTGAAAATTGGTCTGGGCGGGAAGGTGTCTAAGTGCCTGGTATTGAAGTGGTTAAATAAAATATCCATTTATTTATGGTAAACAAAATAAAGATGAAGTCAACGCTGGAGAAACTTTTTGAATTTGTGAAGTCTTTTGGCCCCAGGGCACACATCAAGTCTGTGGAAAAGAAAATTGTGATCTTGAGGAGTCTATATAATAGGGAGCACATTCTGGTCCAGGAATCCCAGAGATCAAGAGCAGCAGCAGATGACATACATGTCCCCAGGCTGTGGTTCTACACCAGCCTGCGTCTTCTGTCAGACCAGACTGAAGCCAGGTCATCACTTTCTTCTCTTTGTTCCAGCCTTCCCTCCACGCTGGCCTGCACCCTTCCCTGCAGCTCTGGTGGTTGACTTGTGGCAGGAGGAGGAGGAGGAGGGGCTTGCTCGTTTATTTGTGTGTTGACAGTTAACTCTCCCTTCAGCCCCTTGTGAAGGAAATCAGAAAAAAGTTTTTCACACAGGAGGCGTTGTCCCTTCTCCATTTCCAGCAACCTGCTGGCTATATAGGAGCCATAGGCCTCTTCAGCTTCGGGGGGGCTCTTGAGGAAATTAGTTGCTTCTTTCATGAGGCGCAGTGATGCCTCCTCTGTCACCGTCACCTTTCTGGGCCTTTTTGTATGAAGGTGAAGGGGAGGAACCTGTGATTGTGTGAGGCTCCTACTGGGCCCGGCCACCTCCTGGCTGACACTAACCCCTGCCTCCTCCTAGGTGACACTGGGCCCGGCCTCCTCCTCGATGACACAGGGCCCGGCCTCCTCCTTGATGACACTGGGCCCAGCCTCCTCCTGGATGACACTTTCCACACCTTCCTCCTGGCTGATCTCATCCTGTGTATAAAAAAGGGACATAGTTTGAGTTTTTGTTTCATCAATGACACACAATTTCCAGCTCATGACTTGCAAATTCAATGTTACATATAAAAGAGTATCAATCTGACACCAGCATTTTTTAAAGCTGGTGACAAACATCTTTGGCCACTACTGTCAATTGATATGTATACATAATTTTTTGGCTAAAATCCTTAATAACTAATCAATTATAACATCTAGTTAACATCATTAAAATATGTCTAAAAATAATTTACCTGACTCCAGATGGCCACATCCGGTTCTTCCAGGATGGAAGACCCAGCTTGGTCCTCATCAGCCTATGCTGGAGTGGAGGGAAGGGTGGAGGGAAGGGTGCATGGAAGGGTGGAGGGAAGGGTTGAAAGTGATGCCCTGGCTTCAGTCTGGTCATCAAGAAAATGTAGTTTATCGTAGTACCACAGCCTGGGTACATATACATCATCTGCTGATGCTCCTGATCTCAGGGAATTCTGGATCTTGTTATGCTCCCTCCTATACATATTTTGCAAGATCCCAATTTTATTTTCTACAAACTTAAAGGTTGCTTCTGGGATGAAAGTGCACAAATGCGAGAAGTTTCTCCAGCGTTGCCTTCCTTGTTACTTTAACCACTTGACGACCGCCTCACGCCGATTTACGTCAGCAAGGTGGCACGGACAGGCAAAATCACGTACATATACGTGATTTGCCTTCCGCGGGTGGGGGGTCCGATCGGACCCCCCCGGTGCCCGAGGCGGTCGTCTTTTGTCCAGCGGCGATCAGAGGTGAGGGGGAGGCCATCTGTTCGTGGCCCCCCCCTCGCGATCGCCGCCGGCCAATCAGATCACTTCCTTTGCTGCTGTATGCTAAACAGCAGCAAAGGAAATGATGTCATCTCTCCTCGGCTCGGTATTCCGTTGCAGCGCCGAGGAGAGAAGACTTCACTGTGAGTGCACCAACACTACACAACACAGTAGAACATGCCAGGCACACAAAACACCCCGATCCCCCCCCCCGATCCCCCCCCAATCACCCCCCCCTCCCTGTCACAAACTGACACCAGCAGTTTTTTTTTTTTTTTTTTCTGATTACTGCATTGGTGTCAGTTTGTGACAGTTACAGTGTTGGGACAGTGAATATTAGCCCCCTGTAGGTCTAGGATACCCCCCTAACCCCCCCAATAAAGTTTTAACCCCTTGATCACCCCCCGTCACCAGTGTCGCTAAGCGATCATTTTTCTGATCGCTGTATTAGTGTCGCTGGTGACGCTAGTTAGGGACCTAAATATTTAGGTTCCCCGTCAGCGTTTTATAGCGACAGGGACCCCCAAATACTACCTAATAAATGTTTTAACCCCTTGATGGCCCCCTAGTTAACCCTTTCACCACTGATCACCGTATAAGTGTTACGGGTGACGCTGGTTAGTTTGTTTATTTTTTTTAGTGTCAGGGTACCCGCCGTTTATTACCGAATAAAGGTTTAGCCCCCTGATCGCCCGGCGGTGATATGCGTCGCCCCAGGCAGCGTCAGATTAGCGCCAGTACCGCTAACACCCACGCACGCAGCATACGCCTCCCTTAGTGGTATAGTATCTGATCGGATCAATATCTGATCCGATCAGATCTATACTAGCGTCCCCAGCAGTTTAGGGTTCCCAAAAACACAGTGTTAGCGGGATCAGCCCAGATACCTGCTAGCACCTGCGTTTTGCCCCTCCGCCCGGCCCACCCAAGTGCAGTATCGATCGATCACTGTCACTTACAAAACACTAAACGCATAACTGCAGCGTTCGCAGAGTCAGGCCTGATCCCTGCGATCACTAACATTTTTTTGGTAGCATTTTGGTGAACTGGCAAGCACCATCCCCAGGAAGCGTCAGGTTAGCGCCAGTAGCGCTAACACCCACGCACGCACCATACACCTCCCTTAGTGGTATAGTATCTGATCGGATCAATATCTGATCCGATCAGATCTATACTAGCGTCCCCAGCAGTTTAGGGTTCCCAAAAACGCAGTGTTAGCGGGATCAGCCCAGATACCTGCTAGCATCTGCGTTTTGCCCCTCCGCCCGGCCCAGCCCAGCCCACCCAAGTGCAGTATCGATCGATCACTGACACTTACAAAACACTAAATGCATAACTGCAGCGTTCGCAGAGTCAGGCCTGATCCCTGCGATCGCTAACAGTTTTTTTGGTAGTATTTTGGTGAACTGGCAAGCACCAGCCCCAAGCAGCATCAGATTAGCGCCAGTACCGCTAACACCCACGCACGCACCGTACACCTCCCTTAGTGGTATAGTATGTGTACGGATCAATATCTGATCCGATCAGATCTATACTAGCGTCCCCAGCAGTTTAGGGTTCCCAAAAACACAGTGTTAGCGGGATCAGCCCAGATACCTGCTAGCACCTGCATTTTGCCCCTCAGCCCGGCCCAGCCCACCCAAGTGCAGTATCGATCGATCACTGTCACTTACAAAACACCAAACGCATAACTGCAGTGTTCGCAGAGTCAGGCCTGATCCCTGCGATCGCTAACAGTTTTTTTGGTAGCTTTTTATTGAACTGGCAAGCGCCAGCGGCCTAGTACACCCTGGTCGTAGTCAAACCAGCACTGCAGTAACACTTGGTGACGTGGCGAGTCCCATAAGTGCAGTTCAAGCTGGTGAGGTGGCAAGCACAAGTAGTGTCCCGCTGCCACCAAAAAGACAAACACAGGCCCATCGTGCCCATAGTGCCCTTCCTGCTGCATTCGCCAATCCTAATTGGGGACCCACCACTTCTGCAGCGCCCGTACTTCCCCCATTCACATCCCCAACCAAATGCAGTCGGCTGCATGAGAGGCATTTTCTTTATGTCCTCCCGAGTACCCCTACCCAACGAACCCCCAAAAAAGATGTCGTGTCTGCAGCAAGCGTGGATATAGGCGTGACACCTGCTATTATTGTCCCTCCTGTCCTGACAATCCTGGTCTTTGCATTGGTGAATGTTTTGAACGCTACCATTCATTAGTTGAGTATTAGCGTAGGGTACAGCATTGCACAGACTAGGCACACTTTCACAGGGTCTCCCAAGATGCCATCGCATTTTGAGAGACCCGAACCTGGAACCAGTTACAGTTATAAAAGTTAGTTACAAAAAAAGTGTAAAAAAAAAAAAAAATATATAAAATAAAAAAAAATAGTTGTCGTTTTATTGTTCTCTCTCTCTCTATTCTCTCTCTCTTGTTCTGCTCTTTTTTACTGTATTCTATTCTGCAATGTTTTATTGTTATTATGTTTTATCATGTTTGCTTTTCAGGTATGCAATTTTTTATACTTTACCGTTTACTGTGCTTTATTGTTAACCATTTTTTTGTCTTCAGGTACGCCATTCACGACTTTGAATGGTTATACCAGAATGATGCCTGCAGGTTTAGGTATCATCTTGGTATCATTCTTTTCAGCCAGCGGTCGGCTTTCATGTAAAAGCAATCCTAGCAGCTAATTAGCCTCTAGACTGCTTTTACAAGCCGTGGGAGGGAATGCGCCCCCCCCCCACCGTCTTCTGTGTTTTTCTCTGGCTCTCCTGTCTCAACAGGGAACCTGAGAATGCAGCCGGTGATTCAGCCAGCTGACCATAGAGCTGATCAGAGACCAGAGTGGCTCCAAACATCTCTATGGCCTAAGAAACCGGAAGCTACGAGCATTTTATGACTTAGATTTCGCCAGATGTAAATAGCGCCATTGGGAAATTGGGGAAGCATTTTATCACACCGATCTTGGTGTCATCAGATGCTTTGAGGGCAGAGGAGAGATCTAGGGTCTAATAGACCCCAATTTTTTCAAAAAAGAGTACCTGTCACTACCTATTGCTATCATAGGGGATATTTACATTCCCCGAGATAACAATAAAAATGATTAAAAAAAAAAAAAAATGAAAGGAACAGTTTAAAAATAAGATAAAAAAGCAAAAAAATAATAAAAAAAAAAAAAAAAGCACCCCTGTCGCCCCCTGCTCTCGCACTAAGGCGAACGCAAGCGGCGGTCTGTTGTCAAACGTAAACAGCAATTGCACCATGCATGTGAGGTATCGCCGCGAAGGTCAGATCGAGGGCAGTAATTTTTGCAGTACCTCCTCTGTAAATCTAAAGTGGTAACCTGTAAAGGCTTTTAAAGGCTTTTAAAAATGTATTTATTTTGTTGCCACTGCACGTTTGTGCGCAATTTTAAAGCATGTCATGTTTGGTATCCATGTACTCGGCCTAAGATCATCTTTTTTATTTCATCAAACATTTGGGCAATATAGTGTGTTTTAGTGCATTAAAATTTAAAAAAGTGTGTTTTTTCCCCAAAAAATGCGTTTGAAAAATCGCTGCGCAAATACTGTGTAAAAAAAAAACATGAAACACCCACCATTTTAATCTGTAGGGCATTTGCTTTAAAAAAATATATAATGTTTGGGGGTTCAAAGTAATTTTTTTGCAAAAAAAAATAACTTTTTCATGTAAACAAAAAGTGTCAGAAAGGGCTTTGTCTTCAAGTGGTTAGAAGAGTTGGTGATGTGTGACATAAGCTTCTAAATGTTGTGCATAAAATGCCAGGACAGTTCAAAACCCCCCAAAATGACCCCATTTTGGAAAGTAGACACCCCAAGCTATTTGCTGAGAGGCATGTCGAGTCCATGGAATATTTTATATTGCAACACAAGTTGCGGGAAAGAGACAAATTTTTTTTTTTTTTTTTTTTTTGCACAAATTTGTCACTAAATGATATATTGCTCAAACATGCCATGGGAATATGTGAAATTACACCCCAAAATACATTCTGCTGCTTCTCCTGAGTACGGGGATACCACATGTGTGAGACTTTTTGGGAGCCTAGCCGCGTATGGGACCCCGAAAACCAAGCACCGCCTTCAGGCTTTCTAAGGGCGTGAATTTTTGATTTCACTCTTCACTGCCTATCACAGTTTCGGAGGCCATGGAAAGCCCAGGTGGCACAAAACCCCCCCAAATGACCCCATTTTGGAAAGTAGACACCCCAAGCTATTTGCTGAGAGGTATAGTGAGTATTTTGCAGACCTCACTTTTTGTCACAAAGTTTTGAAAATTGAAAAAAGAAAAAAAAAAAAGTTTTTTCTTGTCTTTCTTCATTTTCAAAAACAAATGAGAGCTGCAAAATACTCACCATGCCTCTCAGCAAATAGCTTGGGGTGTCTACTTTCCAAAATGGGGTCATTTGGGGGGGTTTTGTGCCACCTGGGCATTCCATGGCCTCCGAAACTGTGATAGGCAGTGAAGAGTGAAATCAAAAATTTTCACCCTTAGAAATCCTGAAGGCGGTGCTTGGTTTTCGGGGCCCCGTACGCGGCTAGGCTCCCAAAAAGTCCCACACATGTGGTATCCCCATACTCAGGAGAAGCAGCTAAATGTATTTTGGGGTGCAATTCCACATATGCCCATGGCCTGTGTGAGCAATATATCATTTAGTGACAACTTTGTGCAAAAAAAAAAAAAAAAGTGTCACTTTCCCGCAACTTGTGTCAAAATATAAAATATTCCATGGACTCAATATGCCTCTCAGCAAATAGCTTGGGGTGTCTACTTTCCAAAATGGGGTCATTTGGGGGGGTTTTGTGCCACCTGGGCATTCCATGGCCTCCGAAACTGCGATAGGCAGTGAAGAGTGAAATCAAAAATTTACACCCTTAGAAATCCTAAAGGCGGTGCTTGGTTTTCGGGGCCCCGTACGCGGCTAAGCTCCCAAAAAGTCCCACACATGTGGTATCCCCATACTCAGGAGAAGCAGCTGAATGTATTTTGGGGTGCAATTCCACATAAGCCCATGGCCTGTGTGAGCAATATATCATTTAGTGACAACTTTTTGTAAATATTTTTTTTTTTTGTCATTATTCAATCACTTGGGACAAAAAAAATAAATATTCAATGGGTTCAACATGCCTCTTAGCAATTTCCTTGGGGTGTCTACTTTCCAAAATGGGGTCATTTGGGGGGGTTTTGTACTGCCCTGCCATTTTAGCACCTCAAGAAATGACATAGGCAGTCATAAACTAAAAGCTGTGTAAATTACAGAAAATGTACCCTAGTTTGTAGACGCTATAACTTTTGCGCAAACCAATAAACATATGCTTATTGACATTTTTTTTACCAAAGACATGTGGCCGAATACATTTTGGCCTAAATGTATGACTAAAATTTAGTTTATTGGATTTTTTTTATAACAAAAAGTAGAAAATAACATTTTTTTTCAAAATTTTCGGTCTTTTTCCGTTTATAGCGCAAAAAATAAAAACTGCAGAGGTGATCAAATACCATCAAAAGAAAGCTCTATTTGTGGGAAGAAAAGGACGCAAATTTCGTTTGGGTACAGCATTGCATGACCGCGCAATTAGCAGTTAAAGCGACGCAGTGCCAAATTGGAAAAAGACCTCTGGTCCTTAGGCAGCATAATGGTCCGGGGCTCAAGTGGTTAATATAATATGCAGGGTGTTTGACCTCCCATAAATTCTTCATCTCCCTGTATTTCTCAATAAATGGTATCAGAAATTCTGGATCCTTAAATTTGGCATTCATGTTTTCTGTAAAACATAATACACAAGACAAAAACACTAATGTTTCGGCTAAACTCTCATCATCTTGTCCCAACATAGGCCTCATCAATCTTTAAGCAGTATAGGCTGCTACAAAATAAAAAATAAAAAATGACCTTAACTTTGGACGCTCGCAACTTCAGTTCCTCTATCCTCCATGCACAGAACGTACGTACGACACATGCATAGTAGCTTTATATACACTGCGCATGCGTGAAACTCCGCCTGCGTCGCCTGCCCCTGACGTTCTTTTTTAACGAATATTCTCCGCCCCCCTTGTCTCTACACACAGAACGTACGTACGGCACATGCGTAGTAGCTTTTTATACACTGCGCATGCGTGAAACTCTGCCTGCGTCGCCCGCCCCTGACATTCTTTTTTAATGAATATTCTCCGCCCCTTCTCTCTATGGTGCGCAGTAGGAGCAACAATGGCGGAGACACAGCAGGTGTGTACTACCTCAGGTAGCGAGGAAAGCCCGGAGCCGGAACGTCCCGATCCGGGAAGCGGTGATTTAAGGCCTCCAAGATGGCCTTTAAAGAGATGGTGGAGATGGTGGCAATTTTGAGAAAAAAAGATTATGATGGGAAGCATGGACCGTATGCCCGGCCTAATTTCCAAAAGGCAAAAATAATGGCGAAAGTGGTGAAGACCTGGCATCTTCGTTTTGGGGTACGGCACTCTAAAGATCAGCTGAGGAAACGATGGTCCGACCTCAAACTCCGGGAGCCAGATCAGTATAGACGAATCCAGAAAGTGCTTAAAAAAAGTAAGTACTTGTCGTGTGTTCATATTCTGTTTATTAGATATAGAAATAACAACAAAAAAGTGCAGCGCTAAAATATTAAACATGTGATAAGAGCATATGAAGTGAACACCTTTGCGGATGTGAAAACATATAAGCATCAAAATGATAGACAAATGTCCTGTGTGCAATATGGAACAGTAAAACAATTTAAAAAATAATGAAAAATACTGAAAAAAGGTCAATGTGAGGAATAGTAACTCTTCAAATTAGGAAAATATAAATGTGAGCATCAAATAGTGTCCAGTATGAAATATAGAACAGCAAAGTAAATTAAACTTCATATGTGAGGTGTTGGAGGGATATCTCTTCAGTTTGGAGGATGCCGGTATACATCAAAAGGCGGATAAATATTCAATAAGGAATGAGAGGGTACCCTTACCGGATTCGTAAGACGCACATACCATATGGCAGTACGTCAGAAAGGCATAGGGAGAATCTCCGTAGTATCCAGACCCGGTGGTATCTTTGTAGGTCGCAAGCCCTGATGGATGATGGTAGACACAAGCAGGAGTGGAACGACTGTCACTCAAATCCCCGATTTCCAAGGAGGGATGATCCAGGAGTGGTGATTCAGCATGGAAAAGAAAAAAGGGGGCTCCACATGGTGTAGGTCAAGTAAATGGGATTTTATTGAGGTAAATCACCATACATAGATAAAAGTGATCACTGGAAGATAAAAATGGCAATGTGGGAAGCTAAAAATGCTAGCCCTACGCGTTTCGACTGAATAGTCTTCAACAGGGACATAAGTCAGCCTCCCCACATTGCTCTTACTTATAAACTGTACAAAAATTTAAACTAGGCGGATCCGCCCACAACATGGCGGAACCGGAAGTAAAACGCAATAGACATGCTAGAAATATAGAACATCAATAATCCTAACATCTCAAATTTGGAAGATAAACCATAATTGTGACCAAACTATCCATAATTCAAAAAATTGCAGATAAAACTAAGCTGTGTACATGCAAAAACAAGTGACATTTGACTAGCGTGGACGGCTTGTGTTCCAAGCCTCGTTTTGGAGCCGACAGCACAGAAAAACGTGTCATCGCCAATCAGCAGCCAGTGTTCTCAACCAATCACATAAGAGGCTTGCGTTCCAAGCCTCATGTGAACAGAGACGCCCGGCCGGCTGTCCTCCAAGCCTCGTTTTGGAGCCGGCAGAACGGGCCGAGACGTCACACCAATCAGCAGCCGGTATTTGCGACCAATCATGTAAGAGGCTTGCGTACCAAGCCTCACATGCGCAGAAGAGACAGCCCGGCCGGGACACAGCACTATCACCGCCTATCGTTAGGTGCTTGGTCCCTCGCTTAAGGGCGAGCGACCAGGCCCCGCCCTCCAGCATCCCACGCCAACAATATAGGAACAGCGTGAGGTGCTGGGGGTGAAAATAAGAACTGGCTGCCGAAATATAACTAAGTAAATACACATCAGAACGTATAGAAATTATAACATAACCAAGAGATAAATGTGAAAGAGTAATTAAATAATGGTAACTAAAATAAACAATTCTATATGACCCATAATAGAACAGGCAAATTATGCGTGCCCAAGCACTAATAACCAGCAGGGGGCATCATCACAATGCCATACTAAAAAAGGGGGACACAGCAAGACCAAGGTCTAGGTGAAAATAATGCTCTGACTCCCAAACTGACATTCCCTCAGTAGCCGGTAAGTGTGGGCCACCCCCATGCAGTGTTAACATAATGGCATAAAGTCAGTACCCGGGGTCAAAACAACCTCCATAATAACTAAGTGGTAAACTAAAAAAGTGAAAATAAACTAAAAATAAGGACCTAACCCCAGAAATTGTATCAAAAACAGTCATAGGAGGTGAAGAACTAATATCCACACCCGCTATAAGAATGATGAAAAACAAAATTATATAGGAGAACACTAACAGACGTGTGTCGCAGCCCAAGAATACGAGGAGAGGTACTACTCATGCCCGACTAATGAAACAATTAATGTCCCACTCAACATTCATACCGTAGGGCGAGTAGCACCTCAACTCGTAAATCCAATAAGTCTCGAGCTGCGACACACCCCTTAGACAAGATTCGCCCCTCCAGTGTGGAACAAACTTGTCAATAATCTGGAAAGAGGTGCCAGTAGGGTTCCTGTCATGACACTCAAGATAATCACGAGGGACACTGTGCTTAGTGCAACCGTTTTTGATCTTAGCAATATGTTCATTCACCCTAGTAGAAAAAGCTCTATTGGTGCGTCCGACATATTGCCTCTTACACGAACATGTAATGAGATAGACAATATGTCGGGTATCGCACGTGGTGAAATGTTTCATATCATAGCTCCTAGAGGTGACCGTGGAATGGAAAGTCTTAGATCTACGTCTCCCGCACACATTGTGCAAACAAACATTGCATTTTCTGCAAGGGAAATATCCCTTACAATCCTGAAAAAAGGAGACTATACAAGGGGAATCTATAATGTTAGGGACGATTTCACCCCAAACAGAACGGGTGCCACGAAAGATAACACCCGCCCGATCCGGTAAAGAAGGACCCAGCACACAATCATTCTTTAAAACCCTCCAATGCTTGTTTAGTATCCTCGTGATTTCTTTATGCGGTAAGGAAAAAGATGTGAAGAAAGACCATTTAAACTGACTATCCTCCTGTACTCTAGGGTGATCAGCCAACAAAGAGTTCCTGTTGACAGCTCCAGCCTCCCGAATAGCAACATCGAGGTCCGAAGATTTGTAACCCTTCTCTAAAAACCTTTCCCTAAGGGTCTGAGATTGGGACTGAAAGTCCTCAATATCACTACAATTTCGTTGTAAACGAAGAAATTGGCCCTTAGGGACAGATCTGAGCCATTGAAGGTGGTGGCAACTATCTATCGGAATGTATCCGTTGCAATCTGTAGGTTTGAAAAAAGTCTTGAGAACAAGCTGGTGGTCAACCACTGAGATCTCCAGATCTAGAAAATGGATAGTCTCAAGGCTTGCTTCAAAACTGAGGGAAATACCTCTATCGTTAGTGTTCAAATACCTTATAAATCCTTCCAAAGATCGACGGTCTCCTTTCCAAAGGAGGAGGATATCATCTATATACCAAGCCCACAGAACCAACTCTGGTGGTCTGTGGGCATAGACGACATTCTCCTCCCATAGAGCCATAAAAAGGTTAGCCATGCTGGGGGCATATTTAGCCCCCATAGCAACGCCCTTGATTTGGGAGTAAAATGTTTCCTGGAACCAAAAATAGTTATGTTCCGTTTATTACCTTGCATACTGCTCCATGTGCTTTTCTTTAACATACGAGTTTACGAGTTTAGAATGTTAAATGATCATAGTAAACATCGTCCGTAGTAAACATTATATGCATGTATATATATGTATGTATATATACACACACACACACACACACACACACACACAATATATATATATATATATATATATATATATATATATATATATATATATATATATATATATATATTTGTTGGGGTGTCTCTATCTGTGAAACATGGCCAAAAAATGTAAAGTATTCCAGCTTATTTCAAAGGGAATTTTAATTATGTCTTCAACTAGGAACTCTGCCCAAACAGACAATTTGTACACCACTTCACTACAATGTTTCATATTACTATTCCTGGACTCAAATATCTGTGTGCTAAGTATAGCTTTTGTTTCATTCACATAGGGGAGAAACGACTCAGACAAGCTGAACCCAGTGACCCCCGACCCCAACACCCGGATTGGGAAATCAGCTCAAGCCCCAAAGAGGATGTTAAGGAAGGAGAGGTGGGCGACATGGGCACCCCACCAGGTGAGTGTCTGACACACCAGCTTACGGTAATCTATGTATGGCTGCATATTTCAAGAAACATTTTTTATCATCTATTTTAGGTGATCTGGTTGTGGAAGGGGAAGAAGCAAGCACCAGCGCCACCCCCAAGGATGTGTACGAAGGAGAGTTGGAGGAAGTAGGCAACATGTGCACTCCACCAGGTGAGTGTCTGGCACACCAGCTTACGGTAATCTATGTATGCCTGCATATTTCTAAATACATCTTTTTTTCCTTTAATTTTAGGTGATGTGGAAGGGGAACCTTTTAGCACAGACAGTGCACAATGCGTAATTGGACAGATCATGGCCTGGAATAGGGATATTGATGCCATGCGCACTACCTTAGACCTAATGCGGAATCAGCTGGACAATATGCAGCAGGAAATGAAGAACATGATCGATGTTTTGGGGAGAATCTAAATCCCTTTTTCACCCAAAAAAATATCGACCGTGTTCTTCATTTCCTTGTTTGCTGACCCCATTCTATAGAGGCCTGTTTGTTTTTCTAAAAAACAAAAATAAAAAAAATGGCGTTTGTCAAAAAAAAAAAAAAAAAATCTAAAATAATTTAGAATCTAAAATATATATATTTTAAAATCTAAAATTTTACCAAACGCACATGTGAATGTGCACAGATTAATAAAAATTATATTATTAATCAACAAGATGTGTGGCTTCTTCTTTCAATGCTCAATACCAGTTTTGGAACTTATTTGTTGTTTACAGTGACAATGGTGCTTATTTACTAAAGGAAAATACACTTGCACTACAAGTGCTCTAGGATAACCTAGGAGAAAGCCAAAAAGAAAGGCAAGCAATAAATATAATTAGAGATGTTATCTGATCAGGAATTTTTAATAAAAAAAATTATAGATTGTGTGGCATTGCAATTGATGGGCACTTTGGGGGGCCAAGCCAGTATGGCCAGTATCCAGGCCCGTCAGAGGATTCTCTATAAGTCCGGCCTCAGGCCCAAGTGATACCATATAATTGGTTGAATGTTTGTGTAAATAATTGTGCAGGATGTAGCACGCTAGGACAATGTGATTTAGTTTGTATTCCGCCATGTGGATAGCTGTCTGAAATAGGCGGAACCGGCTAGCCATAATCCCAAAAGCATTCTCCACAACTCTTCTCGCTCTGGCCAGCCGGGAGTTTAAAAAAACCCTCCTCTCCGGGGTGAGGGTCCTTTGGGGGAATGGCCTCATGAGGTGCTCACTCAGACCGAAGGCTTCATCTGCTATGAAGACAAAGGGAAGTCCTGCCACGTTATCGGAATCAGGTGACAATCCCAGGCCACCACTCTGGAGACGCTGGTAGAACTCCGTCTGGGCGAAGACTCCTCCATCCGACATCTGGCCATTCTTCCCCATGTCCACATACAGAAATTCATATTGTGCCGACACCACCGCCATTAACCACTTCAGCCCCAGAAGAATTTACCCCCTCAAATACCACCAAAAGAGCTTTCTTTTGGTGGTATTTGATCACCCCTGCGCTTTTTATTTTTTGGGCTATAAGCAAAAAAAGAGCGATAATTTTGAAAAAAAATTCATTTTTTTTTTACTTTTTGCTATAATAAATATCCCGAAAAATATATAAAAAAAACTATATTTTCCTCAGTTTAGGCCGATACGTATTCTTCTACATATTTTTGATTAAAAAAATAGTAATAAGCGATTATTGATCGGTTTGCGCAAAAGTTATAGCGTTTACAAAATAGGGGATAGTTTTATGGCATTTTTATTAATAATTTTTTTTTTTTAGTGGCGGGGATCAGCAATTTTTATTGTGACTGCGACATTATGGCAGACACATTGGACATTTTTGACACATATTTGGGACCATTGTCATTTATACAGCAATCAGTGCTATACAAATGCACTGATTCCTGTGTAAATGACACTGGCAGTGAAGGGGTTAACCACTAGGTGGCAGTGTAGGGGTTAAGTGTTTCTTAGGGGCGTGTTTCTAACTGTGAGGGGCATGGCTGTGTGTGACACGTCACTGATCTCTGCTCCGATGACAGGGAGCAGAGATCAGTGACACTGTCACTAGGCAGAATGGGGAGATGCTTGTTTACATTAGCATCTCCCCGTTCTTCCTCCCTGTGAGGCGATCGCGGGTATCCCCATGGCGATCGAGTCTGCGGGACCGCGGCACGACTCACGGAGCTTGCCGCTCGCCGCCTCTTAAAGGGGAACGTACAGGTACGTGATTCTGCCTGTATGAGCCCTTCTGCCACAGTATATCTGCGTGAGGCAATCGGCAAGCAGTTAAGACAATACTATGGAACCCCTTATAATTAAAATAGCATGACCTCGAATGGGGTGGTGGCACGATGTGGACGTGTTTCCCATCTATAGCCCCTCCACAGTTGGGAAAGTCCCAACGGGTGGCAAAATGGGATGCCACATTCTGCCATACCTGTGGCATTGAAGGAAACAGGGGAGTCAAACAAGAAAAAAAATCAGTAATTTTGAACATAACATTGCAAGCACATTACACAAAAAACATTATTGCCCAGCATCAGTATAACATTAATTGTAATATTATTTAAAGACTAAACTATAAAGGCCCACTTATCAGATTCCTCACCCCCTCTGATGGCACATTGATACATTTTAGTTGCAGTTGTTGCACTCTGCAAGTGCAGTTGCTCCAGAGCTTAGTAAATGAGGTAAGGCTTCATGCTGCAAAGAGTACCCAATCACATGCAAGGGAAATTCCAAAAACATCATTTTTGCTTGCACATGATTGGATGATGGAATTCAGCAGAGCTTCTGCTCATTTACTAAGCCCTGGAGCAAATGCACTTGCAGAGTGCAACTGCATTTTGCAAAGTGCAACATCTATTTGCTTTTAGTAAATCAACCCCACAGAACATTTTAATAAATTTAGGGGGGAGGGGATTCTAAATCAAGTTAAGGACACACAGACCATTTGGATACATTTTAGGGGGGAGGGGATTCTAAATCGAGTTAAGGACACACAGACCATTTGGATAAATTTTAGGGGGGGGAGGGGACTCTAAATCAGGTTAAGGACACACAGAGCATTTGGATAAATTTTAGGGGGGGATTCTAAATCAAGTTAAGGACACACAGACCATTTTGATACATTTTAAGGGGGGTGAGGGGATTCTAAATCCAGTTAAGGACACACAGACCATTTGGATAAATTTTAGGGGGGGGATTCTAAATCCAGTTAAAGACACCCAGACCATTTTGATACATTTTAGGTGGGGGGAGGGGATTCTAAATCAAGTTAAGGACACACAGACCATTTGGATACATTTTAGGGGGGGGGGGGAGTCTAAATCAAGTTAAGGACACACAGACCATTTGGATACATTTTAGGGGGGGGATTCTAAATCAAGTTAAGGACACACAGACCATTTTGATACATTTTAGGGTAAAGCACTACAATGGAGCTGACCAAATACATTAAGTGAGTAGACTAGGTGGATATGGCCTCAGTATTGCATGCTGTGGAGGTTAGTGAAGGCAAATATGCATGCAGGACAAAAAAGAGCATTAAAAAATTACAGCATGCATGAGGACAAAGGGGACATTCACACTATGCTGCAATCATGGAAATTATTGTTTGAGTAAAGAAATACATTACATTAGCAAACATTAAATACAATAAAATGCGATGTTAAAGGATAAATCTTACCTTAATATAGTCCTTCTGCAGGACCTGAATTATGGCAGAACAGGTCTCTGGGATAATGATCCCCAGAGCCTGGGGGGAGATGCCTGTCGAGAACTTAAGGTCCTGCAGGCTTCTCCCTGTCGCCAAGTAACGCAACGTGGCGACTAGCCTCTGCTCCGCAGTGATAGCTTGCCTCATGCAGGTATCCTGCCTGCTGATATAAGGGGTCAGCAAAGCCAACAAATGGTCAAAAATGGGGTCCGTCATCCGGAGAAAGTTCCTGAAATCCACAGGGTTATTCTCACGGATCTCACGGAGCAATGGCATGTGAGAGAATTGGTCACGCTGGAGCAACCAATTCTTCGTCCATGAACTACTCCTCACCCTGTTCATGGACTGGGCTTGGGCTGAAGAATGAACTACAGCACCAAGCACATACAAAGTACGAACTCTATGACGAGTACGTACACGCAACATGGCTTCAAAACGGTCGGCTGGTCAGAACGCACTTAACAGAACGCACTGAAGAACAGCAAGGCCTGTGAAGAGCGAGCTGAAAATCAGCAACGTGCGGATAATAAGACACTGAATAAATCAATGCGAACTGATCACACGCACTGAAAAGCAGATACAAACCTCACAAGCACAAACTGAACAACAGTTAAACGATCTGAAAAATACGAGTCTCACAAGCGCGAATCGTCTCCCACCAAATGTCACAGACCTAGCCAGAACAGAGGCTGTTGGAGAGGACTGTATGCAAGCCTGTTGCCCACCGATTATGGGCCCTAGCATTTGGGGGAATGGTGCTCTCTGTGAGCTGTATGCCTGGGGACCCTGGGGTTGGTGTTACTTTGGATTCAGCTCCATGTCCCCCCAAAATACACAGAATCTGGAACCCGTTATATGCCATATTAGAATGATAAGACTGAATTATACTGTTGGGACACATCCTGTGAGGAGATGCTAATGTCATCATCTCCACTCACCTGTCTGATGTCAGCTATAATGGGTTTAATGTAAATAAGTTTAGTCTAGGTTCTAAAGGTATTCAACTCATTGTTGTTTGTTCTAATTAACCCTGTGTTGATGTTTATGGTAATGTGTGTTAATTGAATGAGCTGATCACATTGTCCTCTATACAATGTAGGAGACGGGACGACTCCTATTGGAGCTCATGTTAATTAGGTTATGTTTGTATTGTTAATTGTAATTAGCTCCAGCTATTGTGTTTATATTCCTGTGTGAAGCTCGGTGACCACAAATCTGGGCGAAAGGTCATGTCTCAGCCACCTAGGCTGTATAAAGGATGAGATAATTAGCTCATGTTAATTAGGTTAGCTTTGAGTCAGCCTGGTGTATAAATGTGTGTGATATCTAAAAAAAAAACAGTTCTGATGTACTCCAAGACTGGTGTTGTCTAGTTCTTGGGGGTTCCTATAGCCAGATCCATTGGACTCGTGTTCCAGAACTTAGGAAGCGGTATACTGACGGAAGCACTCAAGCGGAGTGTGGGGCGTTCCGTGACACCAAACTTCTACTAACATGAGATAAACACGAGATTAGCAGAAGGAGCCCAAAGGGTGTCGTACGAGCTATTGAACTTCCGTTTTATAGTCTCGTCGGACTTGGTGTACGTCACCGCGTACTAGGCTGTCGGACTTTTGTGTGATCGTATGTAGGCAAGTCCGTTTGTTAGAAAGTCTGTCGGAAGTCCACCAAAAGTCCGTTGAAAGTCTGTCGGACAGGCCGTCGGGCTTTTGTTGCTGAAAAGTCCGCCCGTGTGTACACGGCATTAAAGAAGAAGATACAGGTCTGTGAGAGCCAGAAATCTTGCTTGTTTGAAGGTGACCAAATACTTATTTTCCACCGTAATTTGCAAATAAATTATTTCAAAAATCAGACAATGTGATTGTCTTGATTTGTTTCCACATTTTGTCTCTCATAGTTGAGGTATACCTATGATGACAATTACAGGCCTCTCTCATCATTTTAAGTGGGAGAACGTGCACAATTGGTGGCTGACTAAATACTTTTTTGCCCCACTGTAGGTTAGGGAACTTTGGGTGCACTTAGAAAAAATAATATATGAATTGAACCGGGCTAGTTGTACCAAAACAGTGATTTCCTTGTGGCCAAGTAGGGTTGCATCACCTGGTCGTTCATATCCACCCCCCCCCATGTATAGGTTATACTCATGCACACATTTTAGCTTCTGGATGGGGACTTTTCTTCTCTGCAGTTCCACCAAGGTGTCATCATGCATTGTGGAAAGGATGTAAACATCTCTTTTTTTATCTCTCCACTTCAGCGCTAGTACCTCTTCAGTCCGCATACTGGCCACTTCACCCTGTTTCAATTTCTTGGCGACCAATCTCTGTGGGAAGCCTTTGCAGTTGGTCCGTGCTGTCCCACAGGCCACAGTCTTCTTTTGGTACAAATGGCGGAAAAGTGGGAGACTTGTGGAGAAATTGGCTACGTATAGGTGGTAACCTTTCCCAAGCAATGGTTCGATCAGCTGCCAGACAATTTTGCCACTTGTTCCCATGTAGGTAGGGCATCCAGGGGGGGTTAGCTGTCTGTCTTTTCCCTCATAAATGATGAAGTCATATGCGTAACCCGTGGTCCTGTCACATGCCTTATAAAATTTTACCCCATGTCTGGCTCTTTTACTGGGGAGGTATTGCTTTATTCCAAGTCTTCTGGGGAAGTGTACTAGGGATTCATCTACACAAAGATTTATATCAGGGGTAAACATCTGCTTGAAGCTGGCGCAAAAAAAAAAATTGATTAAGGGCCGAATTTTGAACAACTTATCATAACTTTGATAATTTCAAGGGGGGCATTGGGCATTGTTGTTGTTGAAATGTAAAAATCTCATAATCATCTTGTAAGGAGATCTGGGCATTATTGACGAACAAAAAGAAGACTGTGGCCTGTGGGACAGCATGGACCAACCGCAAGGGCTTCCCACAGAGATTGGTCACCAAGAAATTGAAACAGGGTGAAATGGCCAGTATGCGGACTGAAGAGGTACTAGCGCTGAAGTGGAGAGATAAAAAAAGAGATGTCTACATCCTTTCCACAATGCATGATGACACCTTGGTGGAACTGCAGAGAAGAAAAGGCCCCATCCAGAAGCCAAAATGTGTGCATGTGGTGGATAGGTTGGGTAGACCAGTAGACATGGAGTTAATTTTTTTTGTCAGCCCCATGTTGAGGGTTTGGCCAAGGAAATTTTTTAATTCTTCCACGGTGAGGGGTTTCCAAACAAAAGGATGGGCATATGAAGAATTTGGATTGTTGGCTATATGTTGGCTGGCGTATAGATTACATTGCTCCACAATGTAATTTAGGAGATCATCGGTAAAAAATAAGTGAAAATAATAAATTGGGGTAACATTTTCTGACTGTATCTGAGGGCCTGGCTGGGCTGTAAAAAGGGGAATTACAGGTTCTACTGACGTATCGGACAGCCATGTTGGATGCAGTAGAACATCTGGGAGGCTAGTATGGGCCCTGCCTCGTTGATGGGATGCTCCGTTGCTAGCATCTGGCCTATCCCCTAGGAAGGTTGCAGAACTGCTGGCGGATGCCTGTCTATCCCGGAGTGTTGTGCTGCTGGTGGATGCCTGCTGGTGAATGCCCTGGAGTGCTGCCCTGCTGGTAGATACCTGTATATCATCCTGGAGTGCTGCGCTGCTGGTGGATGCCTGCTGGTAGATGCCCTGGAGTGGTGCACTGCTGGTGGATGTCTGCGCCTGCTCATATCTCCCAATTCTCCTTGTTAGACTTCTATCTTCCTCGGTTTCCATCTCAGAGCCACTGCTTTCAACTGGCTCATAGTCGCTATCCAAGTCTAACGGAGAGAGTTCCCCTCTACTCTCGTCCGACATACTCTGGAGTATCTAGAGAGCCTCCTCTGCGCTGTACGATCTTTTAGTCATGTTGGGGGGCAGATGTGCCAGATGGCGGGCAGATGTGCCAGATGGTGGGCGGCAGATGTGTCAGATGGCGGGTGGCAGATGTGTCAGATGGCGGGCGGCCATGCCAGATGGTGGGCGGCTAGATGTGCCTGATGTTGGCGGGCAGATGTGCCTGATGTTGGCGGGCGCCAGATGTGCCTGATTTTGGCGGGCGGCAGATGTGTCAGATGTTGGCAGGCGGCAGATGTGTCTGATGATGGTGGGTAGATGTGCCAGCTGTTGGCGGACAAATGTGCCAGTTATTGACAGGCAGATGTTCACTGTATGACATGTGTTTTCACTGTTTTTGAGACACTGTGTTTTGGGGACACTGTATTTCAGGAACACTGTGTTTTGGGGACACTAGCTGGGTGATCAGTGGGTAAACAGCAGACAAACAGCTAAAAATTCACTGATCTCTTGGCTGCAGCACAGATTGTTTCTTCCTCTCCTCACTGACAGGCTCTGTGTGAGGAGAGAAAGAGATGAGAGCAGTTACAACCGCTCTCTATTTACATTGATTGGACACAGTCATCATGTGATCAGGAGGGCCAATCACATGGCCCTCCTATCTTGTACTACTCTCCTGACTCTGGGGGGGCACAGGCAGATCGGGATTGCACCGCTGCACGGGCTCGCAGCGGCGCCATCCCCTGACAGATGTCACCCCTTCCCCTATGTTTACATTACGATGGCTGTGATTAGACACAGCCATCGTGCGGATCAGGAGGGCAAATCACAGTGCGCATTGGGATCGCGCAGGTGCGCGGGAGCGCGCCCGCGTGATCCCGCTCCTTCTGAAGGACGTTCAGGAACGTCCACTCAGAAGGAGAGAACTCCCACCCGGCCGTTTATGTGCAGTGGCCGGGTGGGAAGTGGTTAATGAACATTTTTGTAGATTTTCTTCAGAAAAGGACATCGCTGTCAATATGTTTTGCATGAGGAAAAATCTGGATATGTAAACCTAATGGGATAACTTTAGCATTAACATATTTCTCCAAATGGATAAACAATTATAAAAGCCCAGGCTACTCTTTGAAGAAATATATATTCGCTAAAGCTTCTAGGCACCAAAATGACCCTTTTACTTATTAAGGGTGGTCACTAACCATAGGTAAGTATACAAAGAAGTGCTGCGCTATAATAACAAAGTGCCTTCCTTATGCCCTAAAAAAAATTACATACACTACTAAAACAATTTGTATCAAAGAGATCATCAAATGTGAAAAAAGGGAATTTAAAAAAAAAACAAAACATTTTTTTCTTAATAAAGTTCATATAATAAAACAGTGTTCATATACACAACCATGCCAAGCAAAGATTTGTTTTTAGTGTCTCTTTAATAGTGCTCTTGAACTGTGCTTCTTAAATCAGTTTCATGGACTACAATACACCTCCTGCAAATCACTCCGTGCTCCCAAGAGGTGCTCGCAACCAATGAAATGTGCACTTACCAGGACATTATGACCTTTTTAGATTAATAAGTGGAACTACACCAGCTTTCTTTAGTGCTTCATCTTCCAGCCACCTTCCCGGTCACTCCTCTCCTCCAGATGTTTAAATCAGCTGTAAATCCTCTTTTCTTTATTCTTCCATTGCCAAACAGGCCAACCCATATAATAAACAAAGAGAATGTACCATAGTGCAGTAGTTCTTTATTAAACGGATTAAAAATAAAGCCAAAATTGCACACTCACATTTACAATTCTTATGTCGCAATATAAAAGCAATCTGTCATCTTAAGACAATCCAAGATGCCTCCTGCTGTAGTCTGGGAATGCACACCAGAAGTATTGTACTACTTACATATCTCTCTAAATGTTATTTTCCAAATAAAACAGCCTTCCAAATAAAACAACTAGCAGATTTTTCTGAACTGTTGGAAACTGACTGGAACCGCAGTTTAGAGTCTTTGTTGTGATCTTTTAGAATATTTAGGAACAAATCACTTCATAGTACAAGCAGCTAGAAAGGTGAGGGTGTGTTTTAAAGCTCTTTTACGTCTTGTTAAGAGTATATAAATAGTTTAATGTCTATAGTCTTTGCACAGATGCACTTAACTGCCTCATGCCTGGCCAATGTACACAAACGAGAATAGGATAATGCAGTGCCGGGACAAGGTCATCCAGTGCCCAGGGCAAAGATGCCAAACGGTGCCCCCTCCCGGTGGAGTAGCAGGTGGGGTGGGGATAAATAGCAATGCGTGCAGCACGTTGTACCAAAACATATGTAACATATGAGTTTAACAGCAGTGTACATTCTATCCTGCAATTAAATATTGGACTCACAGTGATTTAGAAAGAAATTCCTCAGCATCAGTGTAAGCAAGAAATGCCCCTGCATTGGTGGGGTCACTGTAATGAAAAATGTGGTGTGAGCCTAAGGACTGATTTGGTCGTGGTTTGAAGAGGGAGGGGAGCTGGGAAGGTGGGGGCTCTGTGGGGTGCATTTATCTAGGGGGCCCTGTGACACTCTAAAGGAGTAAGGATTTGTTCCCAGGTGCAGCCAGGGGGTAGTAAATCCAGGTGGTTGACCCATGGCTTTTCCCCCCCAGACCTGAACACTAACATACTCCTGCTCATGGCTATTTACATGCCAAGGCAAAACTTAAACAGCATATCGCTTTTGATGGGCGTTGCCTGCACTGGACATGACTAATGCAGTTCTACGGCTCTGAGCCACTGCTGTGCACATGATTTCGTCATGGTAGTACACTACCCTGATGTAAGGGGGTAGAACACAACCCCCTTACATTGGGGTCCCCAGAGTTCCCCCTTACATCAGAGCCCCCTCCTTTCATTAGGGTCCCCAAAGTCCCCCCTTACATCAGGGTTCCCAAAGTCCCCACTTGTTACATCAGGGTCCCCAGAGTCGCTCTTCTTACATCAGGGTCCCTGAGTCATCTCTCACATCAGGTTCTATAGTGTTCCCCCCTTACTTCAGAGTTCCCCTCTTTCATTAGGGTCCCCAAAGTCCTCTCCTTACATTATGGTCCCCAGAGTTCCCCCTTACAGCAGAATTCCCATTTCATTAGGGTCCCCAAAGTTCTCCCTCTTACCTCAGGGACCCAGAGTCTCCCCCTAACATCAGGGTTACCAGATTCCGCCCTCCTTCAATCAGGGTCGCCAGAGTCCCCCCTCACATTAAGGTTACCAGATTCCGCTCAGCTTAAAAGGGGGTCCCAGAGATCCCCCTTAAAGCAGGGTCCCTAGAGATCCCCCTTTCAGCAGGGTCCCCAGCGATCCCTCTTACAGCAGGGTCCCCAGCAATCCCTAATACAGCAGGGTCCCCAGCGATCCCTCTTACAGCAGGGTCCCCAGTGAACCCCCTTACAGCAGTGTCCCCAGTGATCTCCCATAAAGCAGGGTCCTCAGAGACCCCCCATAAAGCAGGGTCCCCAGAGATCCCCCAGACAGCAGGGTCTGCAGAAATCCCCCATACAGCAGCGTCCCCAGAGATCCCTCATACAGCAGGGATCCCAGAGATCCTACTTACATTATAGTCCGATTCTTCTTTGTAGAGCTACAGGACATACACGAGAAAGCTGGGGCACTGAGACCAGGCAGAAAGTTCTGTTCTTCTCCTACTCTGAAGGCCAGGGCTTGGGGACGGGGCAAGCACCTGATTGGTTGATGGAACATTGGAGGTCCTATCAACCAGCCACAAGCACTGACAGGGTGGGCGGCGGCAGGGGAGGTGGATGTTGACAGCCAGCACATTTTCACAGACATGGACACTGTTGATGAGGATCGCGGCTGCAGCAGAGATACTGAATGGGCATTTGTAAATGGAATCCCCAACTCTACGCTGTTGGCAGCAGAGCTGGCGTCTGGGAACTGTGACAGCAGGAATTTGGTGAAGCTTGCAATCTGGTACCCAGGGCAAGTGCTCCTCCCGCCCCTGCCTTGTACCGGCTCTGGTAGAATGTATATATATGGCCTCCCACTCCTGCTGCTTGTGCACACCCTGTAAATGCTGCGTTCTTCAGATCACAGATTGGGGTGCAGGGCCAATGAAATTGGCTCTGTACCATGTGATCAGTGTGACTAATCACAGTGATCACACTTGTAAATAAAAGCTGCATATTGCAGCCCCTGTTCCTTTTCTTTTCACAGCAATTGGCACTGGAAATGGAGTGTTTTCTACAGCAATCGGCACTGTAGGAAACATTCAGCGTGTAAAAAATGTATCACAGTCACCATGGTTTGGCTAGTAATCAGATACAATGGCTGGCTCCTAAAAATATCACTGTAAGCCAGTGCAGGCAACCAGTGTATCTGATCACTAGCCACAGCAGTATAATGTCACCTCACCAATGCAGCAAGTCAAAGTGTTCCTGTTCACTGCCACACCAGCCCCAGTGTCATCATACTAGTTCAGCCAGTCACAGTGTCCCCGGTCACAACCACACCAGTCACTGTGTCGCCAGACCAGTGTAGCCAATCAAAAGTGATTCTGATTGCCACCACACCAACCAGTGCAGCCAGCAACATGGTTCCTGATTTCTGCCAAACCAGTCTCAGTATCACCAGACCAATGTAAGCCAGCAACAAAGTTCCTGATCACCAACACACCTGTTCCATTGTCACCAGACCAGTTTAAGCCAGCAACAATGTTCCTGATTGCTGCCATACCAGCAGTCAGAAATTGTTTTCCTGATCATCACCATACCAGTTCCAATGATGTCACCAGACCAGTGTAAGCCATCAACATTGTTCCTGATCACTTGCACACCTGTGACAATATCACCAGACCAGTGCAGCCATCAACAAAGCTCCTGATCGCTAGCCACACCATTGCCAGTATCACCAGAGCCAGTGCAGCCATCAACAGGGTCCCTGACTGCTGCCACAAAAGTACAGTGCTACCAGAGCCAGTGCAGCCAGCAACAGTGTTTCCGATCACTGCCGTCCCAGTGCAGTGTTGCCTCTGCCTGCTCCCTGTATTGACCATGGCCTGTTTATTGACTACGTTTCTGCCTGAGCCTGGATCAATACTTTGCCTGTTTGCTGTCTATGTCTCTGCCTGCCACCTGAACGGACCCATCTGCACATCCCATTCACTATGTTCCTGCAAATCACCAGTCTCAGCCATCGTCTGTGGACAACTGCACTCCTGAAACCATAGGAACTCTTTCGTTCACCCTTTGTTCAGCCTCCTGTACCTCCTGGCAAGTGGACAACCATGTACCAACAGGCTAGTCTTGTTTGGCCTATAGGAATGGGGCCTGCTATAGGTGATGTTATATTAAGTGGGATTCCCTGACCACTCATATAGAGGTGACCATTACAGTACACTGTTTTTTGTGATACACAAGATACAATGTCTGGTACATAATCAGTTCAAATATCGAAAAAGTCTTACACATGTGGTATCCCCATACTTGGGAGAAGTTGCAGAATGTGTTTTGGAGTGAAGTTCTATGTATGCTCACGCTGTGTGGTAGAAGTGCCTTACAATTTTGTATAAAAAAAAGACATTTTCATTTTCTTTCTGCATTTTAGAAAAACTTGTGACAAAAAGAATGAAATCCTCAAAACACCCACCCTGCCTCCTAAAAATACCTTGGGGTGTTTTACTCTCCAAAATGTGGGAACTCCGGGGCCTACAAACATGTAATAAGTAGTCAGGAAATTAGATGCATAATTTATGCCCCTAGAAAGCTTGAAGGTGATCCTTGGATTTCGGGTCCCATTATGTTGCTAGGCGGAAAAAAGTCTCACATATGTGGTATCCCCATACACAGGAGGAATATAAGAATGCGTTTTGGGGTTAAATTATAAGTATTCCCATGCTGTGTGTGAGAAATATCTTATTAATTGACAGCTGTGTTTAAAAAAAAAATTCATTTTCTTTTCTTAATTTTCCCAAAACTTGTGACAAAAAATGTGATCTTCAAAAGACTCACTATGTTTCTAATTAAATACAATAAAGGGTCTACTTTGCAAAATTGAGTAATTTTGTGGGTGTTTCTACTGTTCTGGCACCTCAGGGCCTCAAGAAATGTGATAGGTAGTCAGGAAATCAATTGAATTATTATGCCTCTTGAAAGCTTGAATGCACTCCGTGGAATTCAGGCCTCTCTATGCATCTAGGCAGGGACATACATGTGGTATCCTCATACTAGGGAGGAGTAGAATAATGTGTTTTGAGGTGTAATTGTAAGTGTGCCTATGCTGTATGTGTGTAACTTACAACTTTGTGAAGTTAAATCATTTTTTTTACTTGCTTCATTTTCCAAAAAAAATTGACAAAATATTATAATCTCAAAAAACTCACCATGCCTCTTGCAAAATACCTTGGACGGTCTACTTTTCCAAAAAGGGGTTATTTAGGGGTTTTTTGTACCATCTTGTCATTTTAGGGTCTCATGAAAAGAGATAGGCAGTCAGTACATCAAGACTGATCAATTTTCAAATAGATTTACCATAGTTTGTAGACTGCATAACTTTAAAGGGGGATCGAGCAGATATATGCTGCCCAATGCTGCACACTCTGTCCTTCTCTGTAGTGGTGGCGGTGGGGGGGATGGGTGATGGTCGAATGAGGGATCCCATACTGAACACATTGGACTTTCAATTGTATATATTTATTAAGGGTAGCGGTGTAACTTAGGTTGTTTGTACCTTTAATGCTGTTTGTTTACTAAGGTTTTCTAATAAACCTCTGAGGGCTTCACAGAACAGCTGTATTTATACTGAGATTAAATTACACACAGATGGACTCTATTTACTAATTAGGTGACTTCTGAGGGCAATTGGTTCCACTAGATTTTAGTTAGGGGTATCAGAGTAAAGGGAGTTAAATACAAATGCACGCCACACTTTTCAGATATTTATTTGTAAAAAAAATTTAAAACCATTTATCCTTTTGCTTCCACTTCACAAGTATGTACCACATTGTGTTAGTCTATCACATAAAATCCCTATAAAATACATTTACGTTTTTGGTTGTAACATGACAAAATGTGGAAAATGTCAAGGGGTATGAAAACTTTTTCAAGGCACTGTATAGTAAAACAAAAAAAAGTCCAATCTGTGGCATCTTCCTCAGGTATGACAAGCATGATAGTCATAAATCATAAATGTGATTAAATTTGACTTTTACACTTGTCATACCTGAGGAAGGATCTTAACGGATCTAAAACTCTAAAAAGGATCTTGACTCTCTTAATAAATATACAAGCGGCTGCAGATTGGATCTTTTTTGTCTTGTTTTAATATAATTGGTGATATAACACAGTAGCTTAGTTATAAACTGAGGAGTATTAAGCCTAGAGTTACATAGTTAGGTGGAAAAAAGACAAAAATACATCTAGTTCACCGAACCCCCCCCCCCTCCTTTCCCCCCTTCCTCCTTGGTTCTTTTTCCTCCCCATACCTTTCTTTCCTCTCTCTCCCTTTTGTACTCCCTCCTGCTCCACCCCTGTACATAGTGTCATTTAGCAGCACACCCTCACTGTTGTGGTATTTAAACCAACACAGAATATTTATACTTGCATATTTTTTGATTACCCATAGCCCGTCTTATTAGCCCCCCGTGTCCGCCCCCAGGGGGAACACCCAGGTTGGGTGTCTCAATATTGCCGTCTTTCCCTTTGTTGGTGAGTTTGTGCTATACAACATAATAATACTCCAATATTTTCACTATTACTTTGTTATTATCTTTTCATTGTATCTTGTATGTAATTTCTATTATCTACCTTTTCTAGATGTTATTGGACGCCTCCTAAGGAAGCGGCAGTGGCCACGAAACTGTTGAGGCCTAACGTCCATTATCACATCAAAGTGCCTCCACCTACTCATGGGGGCTGTACTGAGTATTGTTTTAATATTTATGCAACTATATATTTTGTAAACAACCCTGATGTTGTGTTTGTTTGTATAACAATGTTTGTAAATTAAAATAAATTGACATTTTTATCGAAGGTCTACTATCCTTTTGGGTACCGGAATAGTCCAATATTCTTCCTTTAGGGAGGTAGGACTTTGTTGGAGTAACCCTCATCACACTCTCCCCATCCCTTCTAGTTCACCGAATTAGTACATTACGACTGCACAGTATATTATAAATTGTACATATAAAACACAGAATGCTGCCTCTAATATCACATTGTAACTTACATTTTTGAAAAAATAAATGAAGAAAAAAGACGAAAAGGGCCTGATCTGAATGGATCTGAATGGAAATTAGGCATTATTCACTTGAAAGATATCTACACAATGAATAGACCAAATAGGAACACAGCTCCTGTCCTATCACTTTCTATATGAACTTACCCTGTTTCCCCGAAAATAAGACCTAGCGTGATTGTTGGTGATGGCTGCAATATAAGCCCTACCCCCCAAATAAGCCCTACCCTGTTTCCCCGAAAATAAGCCCTACCCTGAAAAGAAGACCTACAAGGACTTTAACTAGGGCTTATTTTGGGGGTAGGGCTTATATTGCAGCTATCACCGACAATCACGCTAGGTCTTATTTTCGGGGAAACAGGGTAGTAGTGTGCTCCATACAAAAGTATCTTGTTTTTTTGGACTTGGTTAATGACTGCATCATTAACACATCAAAAGAGATTCTTCAGCTTTACTGTTGGTGAGGGAGCGACACAGTGAAGAAGGGTGATAACTGTAGTTTCTCTAACCTCTCTAGCAACCCTCTGGCTGATCAGTTGTCACCAGAGACAGGTATGCAAAGGTAACATACTTAGGCCTAAGGAGTTTAAACTACACATTATTAGTAAAACACAAAATTAATGATTGGACTATACAGGTGCAGTGAGAAATGGCTCCAAAGCTCTCAGCATAATTTTAAGAGAAACGAAAAGGCACAGCTATTCATGACCAAACTCTGTTTTATCCCTGCTATAAGCTCAATTCACAAACATATAATGCAAGCAATGTGTTTCGTGTACCATGTGTTACTTGCTTTGTTCAAAAAGTCACTATGGGAATAGGAAGTACACCATCCTTATGTTACTTGATCATTTTGTGTGGTATTTTCACTGTAAAGGTCAACTCAAAAGATAATCTTATAGGGTACTGCTACATTAAATAATGCTAGCTTCAGGCTGGTGACAATTTGAAGAGTATCCAATCCTTAAACAAAAATTGTATTTCCTGGTCATCCTCAACCTTTGGGTTGACTCCTCCTTTTAACCCTCAGGACCACCTTTTTCCAGCTTAATAAAATCAGGTCCTCCCCTCATCCTCTTGTTCTTTTTTCTCTGGTCACCAGGCCACCAGATCGAGGTACTCCAACTTTACCCCCCTACCAAACTTTTCCCCTCCAGGTTCAGCCTCTGCTGGGGATGGAAGGTCCAGAAAAGATAGCGGTAAACCCTTCTTAACACACTGGACGTCCTGGGTGCCAGGGCCGTGGGTGTTTAAATAACACTATATCATCCAGACTGTGGTGAGGAGAAGATATTATACACATTTACTACCGTTCTGTCTTTTTTCCCAGTATTAGGGGCCATGCCAGCTGCCCACCTTAGCTTTCTGTTGCCGCTGGGTGATGTCACTGGGGGGGGGGGCTCTTGGCATTGCACGGCAGGAGCACCGCGCATTGCAAGCTAAAGATTGAAAGCCACGGATGATATCTCATGCCTGTACGCTGGGCGGCGATGGGGTACCCAGAATGCGGCTGCCCTCCCTCGCCTCTCTCATTCTTTCTCTCTCTTGTGCTTCCAGCTAAGCTTTCTGAATGCCTTTGCAGCAGCTGTTTGTCCAAGTCCCCCTGCCATCCTTCAGCTTCCAGGGTGGTTTCAGCAGGTAAGATGGCCAACTTCTTAAAGAGGCAGGGACACATATAAAATAAATAAATAAGTAGGGGGAAGAGAGAGTTGGGGAGGCATTTAACTTTTTTTCTAAAGAGCTCTTTTCTTTCCTTCGTAGCCATAAGCTCGCCACACCAGGCACGAAGATCTGCAGAAAGGTAGGAGGGGGGGACTATTGAGGAAAAGATTGCTGCACACAAGGCTGGTGTGATGCTTAATCTTTTTAGGAGCAGAAGCCCTAAAAAAGACAATCACGGAAAGAGAATTCCCAGCACCGCTCTAAATCCCCGCAATCGGGGTGTCATTTAAAACACAGAATCCTTTCACCCACCATTCCAAGCTTTTTCCAACAGTGGAACCAAGACAGACAAGGCGACTGTCAAATGGCCTGTGTTGGGCCTGTGTGGCGCTATCTGTTCCTGGGAAACCTTTATGTGCCGAATGCAAGAGAGATGTGGGCACAGATAAGGAAGCAGAAGCGCGGAGAGTTAAAGATTACATTCTTGAGGCAGCGGCCGAAAGTATACATATGATCTCTAGTGCAAGTGGTTCAAAGCGAAGAACCCAAAGTGAGTACTTCCACAGATTAAGGCAGGAGATCTCCAAAGGTTTGGGAGATTTCCTCAGGATCATCTTCCGAATTGGAGGATATGCCCAAACATTTGTTCGATTTTACCTGATTGACCCATATGTTACAGCCATAAAGGATGCCATAGATTGGGAGCAGGACACTCAACCTCCAGAGAAGGTAAAGAGGTTTTTTCCAAACCTTAGGAAGCAAGGGGCTTCTTTTCCATTTATTGAGGAAATCCGCAAATTAATGGAGGATGAACGTGAAAAACCGGAGAGAAAAGCAAGAATCCAGATTAGCAAAATGAATCAGTTCAAACCCTGAGATGCCGCATTTTGGGAGCCTGTTCCGGGAGTAGATGCAGCCTTACAGTGCCTGGCAAGACATGTTTCTTCTTCTGGAAGACTCCACATTTTCAGAGACCCAATGGATAGGTTAGCAGACGCCGATCTTAAGAAGATTTATGCAGTCGCCAGAGCAGCCTGCCATCCATCCATAGTCCTAACATCTATCTCAGGGGCTTTAAATGTTTGGATCTTGAATGTGGAAACAGTACTACATGCAGGAGTTGAGGCAGCAAAGATTATCGTGACTCTTGAAGAGCTCAACTTGACAGCAGCCTCTTTAGCTGAGTCTTCTATAGACCTGGTAAAACTGTAAGCAAGACTTATGGCACAATTAGTAACAGCGAAAAGAGCGCTTTGGTTACGACACTTGACTATGGACAGTGCATAAAAACAGGCATTATGCAACATCCCATATAATGGCAAGATGCTGTTTGGGAAGACCCTTGAAGAGGCGATCAAGCGGGTCACAGGCGGGAAATCAGGTCTGCTACCTCAGACATCAAGGAAAAGACCACAACCCTTTTGGTCAGGACAGACCGATTTCATAAGCGCCCGAGATGCCAGATCGTACAGTCCAAGCCAGGAATATACTAGACCACAATGGAAAGGTTAGCAAAGTTCCTTCTTGTGGGGTGTGAAGTCCAGAGCAGGACAGGCAGCAATGAGGACAGAGAAACCTTTTTGACAGTCAGTCCTTCCAACCCCTCCAAATGGGAACTGTAAAGGGTTAATTCTGCTCAGTTTCTGGACAATCAGGGAGAAATTCTTTTAAGAGGTCTGGAAGCATCCAATCAGTGCTGCCAACCTACCAGATTGAAATTTACTGACACAACACCCAAAATTTACTGGCACAGCCACGTTTTTACTGACATTTCCAAAAGTTACAAAACTACAGTTTTAAGTGCAAATGAGAGTATTTAGGCTACAAACAAATACAATATGCAATTAGCAATATGATTTATAGTAGATAAGGCAAAAAACATATTTCTTATTTTATTTTTGATATAGTAAGTAAGTAGCTCAGGGACAGGACTCAGGAGGGCAAGAAATTAGAATGGGCGACACACACATAAAATTCACTCTCACAGTGACACTGACAGCAGTGTGCAGCAGCACAGATGATTATGAGACCTCACTGACACAACACGTCCCCTCCTGAGTCACAGTGACAGTCTCTCTCCAAGCCAAGCACTCCCTCCAGTCTAAACAGCACTGACGGTCCCGGTCCCAGCCTGCCTTGCTTCCATACTGCAGACCCGCACACGAGGCTCTGGCCACTCTGGCTCCATTGCACCATGACATCACACGACACGCTCAGGCACCACCTCCGCCAGAGCCACCCGATCATAGCCAACTCTGGACCAAGCCGAGAGTCACAGCCATATTTTTTACTGGCAACCTTTTACTTTTACTGGCATTTACTGGCAGGAGAAAATTGCCTGTTTTTTACTGGCTGCCAGTAAAAATACTGACGGTTGGCAACACTGCATCCAATGCACACAAGACAAAATAGCAGGTTAAATGAATGCTTGGTTTTAATGGTAAGGGTTGTACCTTTATAAAAAATATGGACAAAGAATATTGCACAACTTAAAGAGAAAGGAGGGAGGGAGGAAGGACAAAGTTCATCACATGAGACATAACATTTCAGACATCATTTCAACTAGTATTGCTGACTAGATTGATTCTCTCTGAAAACATCATTTCAAAACCAGTTCTTTCCAGGACCTCATCTATCCTGTGGTCATTGTGACAAACAAGACTCTAAAAAGAAAGATATTTGTCTCTCAGCAATTTTCAATATCTCAGTCTTGTTAACTCTTTCTCACCCTTCAATCCCCTCTTAAATCACAAAGTGATTTCATCATGATCACTTAATATTCTCTGTGTGGGATACTTTCTTTGCATTGTATAATTACAGATACATTGAATAAGCTTGAACAATATATATATATAACAAGGATAAAAAACAGGCACATTAAAATTAACATTAACCAAGAGAAAAATTGAGCCAAAAAAATTAGGGCTGCGGAAATTAAAGATTAATTCCTCGATTAATTTTTATTTTTTTTGATCGATCAAAAATTTTTTGATCGGTAGGCTGCCTGCCCTGGGGCCGCTTTGGGCCAAGCTGTGGCTGCAGCGCAGCGCTCCGCTCCCTCCTCCTCCACTATATGTCATACACAGTCTGCGGGCATCTCCCACTGTGTGTCTCCGAGTTGAGTGTGAAAACTTTGGCCGCGCTGTGAGAAAAGTCCCGCCCTCCTCCTAGATCAGCTTGTGTGATAGACGCAGTGTTCTGTCTAGCACACGAGCTGATCTAGGAGGAGGATGGGACTTTTCTCACAGCGCGGCCAAAGTTTTCACACTCAGCTCAGCGACACACAGCGGGAGATGCCGCAGACTGTGTAATCCAGGCACAGGCACTGACTACAGTGAGGCTGTGATTATGGGCATGGTGAGACTGCATTATGGGCACGGTGAGACTGCATTATGGGCACGGTGAGACTGCATTATGGGCACGGTGAGGCTGCCATTATAGGCACGGCGAGGCTGTGATTACGGGCACGGTGAGACAGCATTATGGGCATGGTGAGGCTGCAATTATGGGCATGGTGAGGCTGCGATTATGGGCACGGTGAGACTGCATTATGGGAACGGTGAGGTTGTGATTATGGGCACGGTAAGTCTGAGATTATGGGCACGGTGAGACTGCATTATGGGCATGGTAAGTTTGCGATTATGGGCACAGTAAGGCTGTGATTATGGGCACGGTAAAGCTGAGATTATGGGCACGGTAAAGCTGAGATTATGGGCACGGTGAGGCTGAGTTTATGACGTGTGACGTCCTAGCCATGCCCCACTATGTCCAGCTTCGGCCATTGCCATAACAACTATGCTAATACAGCTAAAAGTAGTTGTGTATCTGTATGTGCGTTATAATTAATCGAAATTTAAACATTTTTTTAAAAAAATCGATTAATCGAGCACGAAAATTTTAATCAGTAACAGCCCTAAAAAAAATCACCGAAACTTCCTAGTCCCTTAATTACTTCAATACAGGGCACTTATACTCCCTTCCTGCCCAGACCAATTTTCAGCTTTCAGCACTCTCACAATTTCAATGACAATTACTCAGTCATGCAACACTGTACCCATATGAAATTTGCGTCCTTTTTTTCACACAAATAGAGCTTTCTTTTGGTGGTATTTAATCACTAGTGGGTTTTTTATTTTTTTGTGCTATAAATAAAAAAAGGCAGTAAATTTTGTGAAAAAATAGAGTTAGGTACCTGGTAACTCTTTTTCTAAGAAGTCTTCCAGGGCAGCATCCGAGAGGTAGCCTCCTCCTCCCTGAAACAGGAAACATATTAGTCCACCACTATAAATTTCACAGTCTTACCTGCGTGCCTCAGTTGTATTAAAGCACCGAAGGAAATCTCAGTAAGCTTAAAGCTCCCCCATTGTACCTGGTATTTGTCGTTTTAAGGGTGGGAACTAGTGCTGCCCTGGAAGACTTCTTAGAAAAAGAGTTACCAGGTACCTAACTCTATTTTCTCGAATCGTCTTCCAGGGCAGCATCCGAGAGGATGTATCAAGCAATACTTACTAGGGTGGGGATAGAGACTGGAGCACTTTGCGACCAAATGCCTGGTCTTGGTCAGACAGCTGGTCTATACGATAGTGCCTTGTGAAGGTACTGAAACTCGACCATGTCGTTGCTCTGCAGATCTGCTCCAGAGTTGCCCTTGCTTTCTCTGCGACTGAGGTTACCCAGGCTCTGGTTGTGTGTGCTCTGATCCTGCCTGGAAGGGTGAGGGTTTGTGCCTCATAGGTCGTCTGTATAGCCATTCTTATCCATCTGCTGATGGTATTCTTGGATGCCTGCTTCCCTTTGTTAACTCCCGCATTGAGGACAAAAAGAGAGGTCGTTCTTTTTTTGCTGTCCATAGTTTTTGGAAGCGAAGGGATGATGATATTTTGGGTTCTATGGAATGTTGAAGAGACCTTGGGTAGAAAGGCCGGGTCTGGTGAGAGAATTATTTTGTCTATATGTATTAGGCAGTGTGGTTCCATCATAGACAGGGCTTGGATTTCGCTCACTCTTCTGGCCACAAGAAGTGCCGTTTTTAGTGTGAGGTTTTTGTCTGAGCTATCTTCCATTGGTTCGAATGGGGGAGAAAGAAACCCTCTAAGCACCGTGGACATGTCCCAAGTTGGAGTTCTATTCATTTTAGCCGGTCTAGCTCTTTTAAGTGACATTAGGAATCGCTTTATCAGCGGATCCTCTGCGAGTCTGATGTCCATGCACGAGGAGAGTGCTGCCACTTGTACCTTCAGCGTGCCTTGGGAGATCTTTTTGTCTGCTCCATCTTGCAGGAAGTCCAGAGTTGTTGGGATTATCCCTCTGTTGGGAATCGGTTTGTTCTTTTTCCAGGAGACAAACTTTTTCCTCACTTTCTCATAGATTGCCCTAGTCACTGTTTCCTGCTGTCTAGGATGGTATTGATTACCTTGTCTTACAGCCCTTTGTTCTGAAGTCTTACCCTTTCAGTAACCAAGCCGAAAGCTTCAGGATTCTGTGGTTCGGATGGTTGACTGGGCCCTGTGATAAGAGATCTGGCCAGTCCGTCGGTGTCAGTTGAGGTTGGATGCTGAGGTTCTTCAAGTGGCTGAACCATGCCCTTTGTGGCCAGTGCGGTGCTATTAGTATCATCGTTGCTCTCTCTGTCTTTATTTTTTGAATCACTCTTGGTATTATGGCAGTTGGAGGGAATGCATAACACAGTTGCCATCCCCAGCTTTGGCTGAAGGCATCTACTCCACTGTTGCCATCTGTGGGATCCAGTGAGAAGAATGTTGGTGATTTTGCGTTTGTGTTGGAGGTGAACAGATCTACCTTGGGTACCCCCCACGTTTGAGTGATTTGTGCGAAGGTTGTTTGGTTCAGTGACTACTCCATCTGTTTTATGGTCTTCTGGCTCAGGAAGTCTGCCAGCGCATTGTCTGTTCCTTCAGGTGGATGCCTGATATTGACCTTATGTTTGATTCTGTCCATAGCAGGATTGTTTCCGTCAGTCTCATCAAGCTTTGGAACTTTGTCCCTCCTTGTCTGTTTAGGTATGCCACTGTCGTGGCGTTGTCCGATTGTACTTTTACATCTCTCCCCTGTATTGCTGGTTTGAATGTTTTTAACGCTTCCCCCACAGCTTTTAGCTCTCTCATATTTGAGGAGGCTTGGAACCATCTGGAACTCCATTTTCCCTGCGTGCAGAGGCCCTCCATGTGTGCCCCCCAGCCTAGGGCGCTGGCATCGGTGGTGATCCTGACTGGGTCGGATTGAGCCCATTTGCGCCCTTCGATTTATTAAAGCGGATTGAGCCACCATTGGAGTGTTTGTTTGACTGTGGTCGGGACAGGAATGGACTTGTCTAGGGATGAGTGGCTGCCATCCCACTGGGAGAGAATGTAATTCTGTAGAGGTCTCATGTGAATCTGTGCCCAGGTGATGGCTAGGATTGAGGACGTTATCAGCCCTAGTACTGCCATTCCTTGTCTAATTGTAATGGCGTTGGTCCTTCTTAGAGAGGTTACTGCCTGTGTGATTTTTTTTGTTCTTTTCTTCTGTTAGGAAGATTTTGGTTAGTCTGGAGTCTAGCACATAGCCCAAACACACCACTCTCTGGCTTGGTGTCATCTGTGATTTTTCTGCATTCGTTATCCACCCCAGGTTTTGCAGATAGGACATACTTGTGCGCACGTTGTTCTCTAGGGTCTCTGCTGAATCTGCAAAGAGCAGTAGATCATCTAGGTATGGTATTACTCCAATGCCTTGTTGTCTTAGACCTTTTAGCGCTTCTGCCATTATCTTTGAGAAGATTCTGGGTGCCGAAGTGATGCTGAAAGGGAGAGACGTATTTTGCAGGTGCAGAGTGGTTGCTGGCCCTTGTATTACGAAACTCAGGATTTTTTGATGATCCCCCTTTATGGGGACATGTAGGTAGGCATCCTGTAGGTCTATTGTAGCCATAAATGTCTCCCGTGGCAGGATGTTTCTGATCGAGTAAATAGACTCCATTCTGAATCTTTTGTATTTTATTCCTCTGTTGAGTGGCTTGAGGTTCAGTATGAGCCTTAGCTTGCCTGACGGTTTTTTCTTTGCAAAGATATGGGAATAAAACCCCATCTGTTCCTCTTCTTGAGGTACATGGCGAATCACTTCCTGATCTAGTAGATTCTCCAGGGACTCCAAAAAGGCCTTTGCCCGTCTTTTGGTAGCATGGTTACTAGGTACTTGGTTGGGGGGGCGGGCGGAAAATTCTATTGCGTAGCCATCTGTTATGGTGCGTATGATGAATTTGTTTTTTGTTGCTTCCATCCATTGGTGGGCAAAAGCTGCGAGTCTGCCCCCCACCTGACAACAGTCATTGTTTTTTGTTCTTTGGGTTAGGAAGCTTGAGGATGAATTCACCCTTGCCTTTTTTGTTTTGTTGTCCCCAGCACTTCTTTGCTCCCGGCTTGTTGAACTTTTTGAATTGCCGAAAGAGCGCCTTCCCTTGCCTTTTTTTGGTTTGGGGAAAACCCTTGTTCTTTGCTGCGGTCCTGTCTAGTACCGTTTCTAGTCCAGGCCTGAACAGCAGGTCTCCAGTGAATGGAATTCTGCACAGTCTGTTCTTAAAAGGGATATCACCTTCCCAAGACATCAGCCACAGGGCTCTTCGGGCTGAGTTGAGTAGCGCTGTGGCCCTTGAAGATATTCTGACAGTTTCACCTGAGGCATAGGCTAGAAAAGCTGCCGCTCTGGTCAGTGTAGGGATGGTTTTTATTCATTCTTCCCTAGGTGTGTCACTTTCCAGTAGTTCTTGTAGCTGGGTTAACCAGATTAGTAAGGTGCGGGCCGTGCAGGTGGAAGCTATTGCTGGATTTAGGTTTGCAGCCCCTGCTTCCCATGCCTTCTTTAAAAGGGCTTCTATTTTCTTACCCATTTGATTGCTTAACCACTTCAATACAGGGCACTTATACACCTTCCTGCCCAGACCAATTTTCAGCTTTCAGCACTGTTGCACTTTGAATGACAATTGCACGGTCATGCTACACTGTACCCAAACTAAATTTTTATCATTTTATTTCCACAAATAGAGCTTTTTGGTGGTATTTGATCACCTCTGGGATTTTTATTTTCTGCTAAAAAAAAATAAAAAAATACCGAAAATTTTGAAAAGAAAAATGTTTTTTATTTGTTTCTGTTACAAAACTTTGTAAATAAGTACGTTTTCTCCTTCACTGATGGGCACTGATGAGGCTGCACTGACGGGCACTGATGGGCACCGATGAGGTGGCACTGATGAGGTGGCACTGATGGGGCACTAATATGCGGCACTGATGGGCCCTGATAGGTAGCACTGATATGCAGCACTGATGGGCACTGATGGGCACTGAAAGGTGGCACGGATGGTCACTGATAGGCGGCACGGATGGGCACTAATAGGCGGCATGGATGGGCACTGATAGGCGGCACGGATGGGCACTAATAGGCGGCACAGATAGGTACTGATAGGTGGCATGGATGGGCACTGATAGGTGGCACTGTACACTAATAAATGGTACTGATGGATGCCAATCAGTGCCAAACAATAATGCCTGCCAATCAGGGATGCCCATTGTGGGCACTGATTGGCATTCATTGTGGGCACTGATTGGCATCCATTGTGGGCACTGATTGCCATCCCTGGTGGTCTAGGGTGGCATACCTGGTGGTGACTAGTGGTGGCATCCCTGGTGGTCCTAGTGGTGTTCCTGGTGGTCCAGTGTGGGCATCCTGGGGGGGGTAGCTGCGCTGATAATCGATCAGCACAGACCCCCCTGTCAGAGGAGCAGCCGATCGGCTCTCTTCTACTCGCGTCTGACAGACGCGAATGAGGAAAAGCCAATCACTGGCTCTTCCTGTTTACACTGTGATCGGCCGTGATTGAACATGGCTGATCACGTGGTAAAGAGTCTCCGTCAGAGACTCTTTACCTAGATCGGTGTTGCGGGGTGTCAGACTGACACCCCGCAACAACGATCGCCGTGATGCGCTCCCCCGGGGGCACGCAGCGGCTTGATATCCTGCTGGATGTCATATGACGTTCGGTCAGGATATTGAAACCACTTTGCTGCTGTCATTTTGCTATATGGCGGGTGGTAAGTGGTTAAGGTACCCGCTTCGTCAAAGGCTAAGTCAGATTTATTTGTGACTCTTGCCAGGGAGGCATCCACTTTGGTGCATTTAGCCTAGGTTTTGGTGTCTGTCTCTGCAAATGGATATCTGCACTTGACTGCAGCTGGTATGAAGAGCTTTTTCTCTGGGTCTTCCCACTCTTTTTTGACAATATCTTTAAGAGTTTGGTGTACAGGAAATGTTCTAGGTTTCTTGGGTTGTAGCCCTTTATACATCTTGTCATGTAGTGTGAGCTCTGCAGCTTTTTGTTCTTTAATACCTAGCGTGTCGGCTATCGCCTTTAGAAGGCTATCCGTGTCTTCTGAGAGAAATAAGTTGCCCTCTGAAGCTGGATCTTCCTCATGAGAGTCTGAGCAAAGTCCATCCTCCAATTTGGATTGTTCAGATTCGTCCGAATCCTCCTCTTGTTCCTGTCATTCTGTCTGTTCCCTGTTACCTGAAGGTAGACGGGGTACTGGCCTGACTGGCACTTGTTGGCGCTTCCAACTTCTCAATTGCTGAGCGTAGTGGTGCCATGGTGCTCTTTATTTATTTTTTGAAAGAGCTGAGCAGATCTTTCAGATAACCTTGCGATTCTTTGGCCACCATTTTGTCTATGCATTTTTGACATAGGGGTTTTTTCCATTCAGGTGAAAACTGGTGGCTGCACGAAGCACATGCATTGTTGCTTGCCTGAAATCAAGCACAAAAGTGTCCCCGTGAGGTAGGCGGTTAAAAGCAGTGAGGTTAAGACAGAGGTGACCCTGGAGTATTCTGGCTTACCTTGGAGCTGTCCTGGCTTGCAGGATCTGCAGGGCAGGGTGTAGAATGTCAGACATGGTCAGCCACCAGGATCCTCTGCTTAGAGGAGCCTTTTTAACTGCTTCCTGCTTAAGCTCCGGCCCCACCCCCAGCTGACCCCGTGCAGGTTGGTGGATATACCTGCACATGCCGCTGCTGCTGGTATCCTCCTCCCTGTGTTTCCATTAGGGAGGGGGACTCTGCTGTTATATATATATATATATATATATATATATTTATTTATTTTAAATAATTTTTTTTTCATATTTTTCTCAATTTTTTTTAAATTCCCGCCTCCCGGAAGTGATGTCACCGGAAGTGCCCCGCTCTGTTATCTCCTATAAGTCTCCAGACTTCGGAAAAATGGCCGCCGAACGAAACCGTGTGACCGGAAGTGACGTTTTTCCGGCGTCAGCGCCATCTTGGTACACCCCGCAGAGCCTCCACAAGCCAGCTTGCTCTGCGGGGTGTGGAGGACGCCGATCGCGGCGGTAACGGAAGTAATCAGGCGGGCGGGAGTGGACACTCTCCACCACATAGAAGCTGGGTGGAACCTACCCGTTCGGCGGCAGCCGCGGCCTGTGGTCAGGGGGTAAAGCATCCGTACACCCACTACCTACCTCTGCCACACTGCGATGTCTTGCTTGACACCTGGAAAAAGATCCCAGATGGAAGCTGTAGCAGGTCCCTCCACCAGCATGGCAAAACTGTATGGGGAAATGCCAGTGTATTGTTGCAGCTTGAGGGAAAGACCCCTATGTAGGGGTGAAATCTCAAGCAGAGCAAGTTTGCTCGTATTTTCTGCTCCTGCTCGCCCTCCCAAGGCCCGCTGGGCTGGATGGGATGCTGGCAGGTGGTCTCCTGCAACTAGCACAGAGACAAGTAAAATGACAAACTTTTCTTTGCAGCTCCTGTGGGTCCGGAGGAAAAGCAAACAACTGAGGCACGCAGGTAAGACTGTGAAATTTATAATGGTGGACTAATGTGTTTCCTGTTTCAGGGAGAAGGAGCCTATCTCTCGGATGCTGCCCTGGAAGACGATTCGAGAAAAATGCCTTTTTCTCTGTTTCTGTTATAAAATTTAGCAAATTAGTAATTTTTCTTCATAAATTTTGGCCAAAATTTATACTGCTACATATCTTTGGTAAAAATAACCCAAATTAGTGTATATTATTTGGTCTTTGTGAAAGTTATAGAGTCTACAAACTATGGTGCCAATCACTGAAAATTGATAACATCTGATCACACCTGATGTACTGAAGGCCTATCTCATTTCTTGAGACACTAACAAGTCAGGAAAGTACAAATACCCCCCAAATGACCCATTTTTAGAAAGTAGACATTCGGAGGTATTAATTAAGTAGCATAGTGAGTTTTTTTAAGTTGTAATTTTTTCCCACAATTCTTTGCAAAATGAAGATTTTTTTAATTTATTTTGTTTTTTACAAAATTGTTATATTAACGGATTATTTCTTTCACAGAGCATATGCATACAACAAATTACACCCCAAAATACATTCTGCTACTCTGCCCGAGTATGGCGATACCACATATGTGAAACTTTTACACAGCCTGGCCACAAACAAAGGCCCAACATTGAAGTAGCACCTTCAGACATTCTACGAGCATAAATTACATATCTCATTTCTCAACCACCTCTAATGCCGCGTACACACGAGCGGAATGTCCAACAGAAAAAGTCAGATGGAAGCTTTTCATCGTATATACCGAGCGTGTGTAGGCCTCATCTGACTTTTTTTTTTGAAAAATCTAACGGACCTAGAAATGGAACATGTTCTAAATATTTCCGACGGACCCAATTCCTATCGGGAAAACCGATCGTCTGTATGCTGGTCTGACGGACCAAAAAGGACGCATGCTCTGAAGCAAGTACGAGACGGAAGCTATTGGCTATTGAACTTCCTTTTTCTAGTCCCGTCGTAAGTGTTGTACGTCACTGCGTTCTGGACGGTCGGACTTTGGGTTGACCGTGTGTAGGCAAGACCGCTTCAATGGAATTCCGTTGGAGCTCCGTCAGAGAAACCGTCGGAGTTTATTCCGACGGCTAAACCGGTCGTGTGTACGCGGCATTACACTTTTAATTTTTTTCCAGAAGTTTTTGGAAAATGTGGGGAAAAAAATGAAAACGCATTTTTTTTACACAAAGTTGTCCATTTATCAGATATTTCAAACACATAGCATGTACATAGCAAAGATGACACCCCAAAATACATTCTGCTACTCCTCCTGAGTATGGCGATACCACATGTGTGAGACTTTTACACAGCCTGGCCACATACAAAGGCCCAACATTGAAGTAGCATCTTCAGGCGTTCTACGAGCATAAATTACATATATAATTTCCTGGCAACCTATCATTTTTGAAGGCCCTTCATATTTCTAACACATAGCATGTACATACCAAGAATTACAATCCAAAATAAATTCTATTGAGGAAAGGGTAAAAAAAAAAGAAAAAAAAGCATTACCTGTGCTTTTAGTAGTGTCCATAGAGGAGAGCACTGGTCCAGGCAGCAGGCAGGGATGTGCTTAGCGACAGCAATAGTAATTATCCAGGCAGCAGGCAGCAATATTGTCTATAGTCAGCACAAGGATATTGTCAGCACAGCACAGTCCATAGAAATTGTCCAGGCAGAGACAGCCAGAACAGCCATAATATTGGTCCTGGTACACTGTTAACTGCAGATATTCATTATTGTACCGCTCTCCAGCCCTTCATAAACATACTGCCTCTTGCTATAGCTAATTATTTGCATAGAACAGGTAGCAGGCAGAGGTGTTGTTCGTTCATGTGGCAGGCAGAGGCATGATGGCAGTAAGTCAGCAGCAGGCTGAGGGCTGCAATTAGGTAAGACCTGTGCACAGGGGCCCAGGGGTGGAGGCATTGCCCACCCAAACCTTTAAGAAGCCTCCGGACTTCAGACCCTAAACCGGAAATTATGAAACCCAGAGAAAACAAAAGAAAATATTTTCTCCATCCGGAAAAACAATTATGGAACCCCTCACATATGTGAGACCCCTGTGTACAACAGTAGCAGGGCAACAGATGAGTCCAAGCGTTAGGCAAAAGCATAGCCTGTAAAACAGGCCAGGGTCAGTTCACGTGCAAGCAGTCCAAGCGGTAGGGAGAAGCTTAGTTGATAAAACGGGCCAAGGTCAGTTCACATGGAAGCAGTCCAAGCGGTAGGCAGAGGCATAGTCACAAAACAGGCCAAGGGTCAGTTCACGTGGAAGCAGTCCAAACGGTAGGCAGAGGCATAGTCAGAAAACAGGCCAGGGTCAGTTCACATGGAAGCAGTCCAAACGGTTGGCAGAGGCATAGTCAAAAAAACAGGCCAGGGTCAGTTCACGTGGAAGGCAGTGGCATGGTTATTTGGGGAAGTATGGAAAATGGTCAGCACAGATGATGAAAATGGGAAATGGTTAAAAATATGGACTGATATTTTAGGGATGTATGATAAAGTTGGAAGCATTCACCAATTCAAAGGCCAGGTTGGGAGGGACACTGGGGACAATGGTAGCTGATATCTCTTCGAAATCCTGTTTCACTGCACACGCAACAATTTTTTGCTGTCTTCGGCCTGCTTTAGATGGTGGAATGTTGTACCGGAAGTGGGACTCATGAAGTTGGCTAACAGCATCAGAGCTAAGGTCTTCTGGGGGGGGGGTCTTTGTTGATAGATGAGGGACCTGACAACTTCTTCTATGAAATTTAGGAAGGGGGCAGGGCTTTCTGTAGATTTGAAGTAGACTACGTAGGAATTATAAATGTCCAAATGGATGAGATAAATTGCTACCTTCTTGTACCAGAATCGGGACCTCCTTATTGACAAATAGGGCTGAATCATTTGATCATTGAAATCCACCCCCCCATGTAGAGATTGTAATCTTGGACACATGTTGGCTTTTCAATGGGACCTTGTCTTCTTTGAACCTCAATTGTAGTGTCATCATGGATGGTGGACATCATGTGCACGTCCCTCTTATCCTTCCACCTCAAGGCCAGAACTTCGTTGCATCTCAATGTTGCTCTTCCCCGCTTCGCAGCTTTTTGTTCGCTAGAGATTGTGGGAAGCCCTTCCTATTCTTTCTGGAGGTTCCGCAGGCCAGGGTTTTTGCAATGTATAAGTGTTTGAAATGGGGCAGGCTGGTGTAGAAGTTGTCAATGTATATGTGATATCTTTTGTTCAGAAGTGGGTATGCCAGGTCCCATACAATTTTTCCAGTTGTGCCCATGTGGGCCGGGCACTCAGGGGGCTGGAACTGGGAATCTCTTCCTTCATATATGCGGAATGCATACAGATATCCCGTGACTCTTTCACAGAGCTTATAAAATTTGACTCCATATTTGGCCCTTTTGCTAGGAATGTATTTCTTTATACCTACCTGGCCTACCCAGGTACCAGGAACTCATCTACACATATATTCTGATCAGGGACATAGAGTTCTGCAAATCGTTGTGAAAATAAATTTATCAATAGGCGAATTTTATATAACTTATCGTAATTTGGATGATTGCGGGGAGGGCACTGGGTGTTGTCGCTAAAATGAAGGAATTGCATAAGCATCTCGTATCGGGACACGGACATTACGGCAGAATAAATGGGCATGTGGTGGATGGGGTTGGTGGTCCAATAGGCATGTCCTTCATTTTTTTTTGTAAGCTCCATGTTTATGGTGAGGCCCATAAATAATTTGAACTCCTCCAAATTCAGATCTCTCCACTCAAGCAGACGGGCATATGATGGTTGGGGGTTGTTGGCAATATACTGCTGGGCATATAAATTGGTCTGGTCCACAATGAATTGCAGCAAAGTGCCAGGCAAAAACAGATAAAAGCAATCGATCTCTGTGAAATTTTGGGTGTTGACCTGCACACCTGGCTTTGCTGTGAAAGGGGGAATAATTGGTGATCCTGAGTTGGAAGGCAGCCATGTTGGGTTGGCAAGACCATCTGGCATGTATGTAGAGGCCCTGGCTCTTGGGGGATGTGACACTCCAGTAGTTGGGGGATTTGAATTTCCTGTGCTGGTACTCAGGCATGATGTAGCAGCACTGGTACTGGGCCTGGGCATTTGTTCCCGGGGCCTATCACTGGCGGCAGTGCTGGTACTGGGCCTGGAAATATAATCCTGGTTGCTGGCGGCTGCCTGGTTTTCAGAGCGCCGTGTCCTTTTAGGAGAGACCCATTCTTCATCCAAATTATTTGCCGATTCACTACTCTCAATCGGTTCAATTGTCAAATTTGATTCGGAATCAGAATTGGAATCTGATGAGAACTCCCCGCTGCTCTCATCAGTCACGGAGAGGATCTGGAACGTCTCCTCACTGGTATATAATCTTTTGGACATGACACTGATGGCTGTGTGATGGGTGGCAGGTGACGTCACTAATGGACTGAGTGATAGGTGGCAAGTGACGTTCACTGATAGGTGATGACGGTGTGACGGGCGATGGTCACTGATGGGTGACAGGTGATGGTCACTGATGGGTGACAGGCGATGGTCACTGATGGGTGACAGGCCACGGACGGTGACGGCTGATGGTCACAGACGGGTGACAGGCCACGGACGGTGACGGCTGATGGTCACAGACGGGTGACAGGCCATGGTCACTGATTGGTGATGGGTGATGGATGACAGGCCATGGTCACTGATGGGTGACGGGTGCACCGCTGATGGTCACTAATGGGTGATGGGTGACAGGTCACGGTCACTGATGGGTGACGGGTGCACCGCTGACGGTCACTGATGGGTAATAGGCCACGGTCACTGATGGGTGATGGGTGCACCGCTGATGGACACTGATGGCAGTCTCTTATGTGACAAGTGCACTTTATGGGGTGACTGTGGTGACTGTTGGGTGACAGATGACAATGGGGGGGCGATGGGACAAGGGTGGTGTTGGTGCAGACACTACAGAACACAGATCTGTAACTCACTGCTCCTGGCTCTTCTCTCCTCCTGAAAACGGTGTGTGAGGAGGGAAGAGCAGGTAATAGGTAGTTACCGGTCTGTGTTTACATTTAGTGATCAGCTGTGAATGGATCACAGCCGATCACGTGGTAAACAGCCGCCGGCCAATGGCTGTTTACCAGCGTCGGTGAAGTGCAGTGTTTCCGGGAACACGCTGCCACCGACGTGCGAGCGCGGGCATGCACCATGCAAAGTGGGGAGGTACATATCTGTGATCGGCCGTGACTTAATCGCGAATACTTATGCTGAAGTAACAACATTTTATCAGTAGGGGGGTATGAGTCCTTTTGGCCCTCCACGTTGGATTCCCTCCTTTGTCTAGTTACTGTTCCATTAGAAGGGGGTCTGCATATGGCCTTTAGGGCGCTCGAGTCCTCAGGGTGATAGATATAGTTAGTGGTGATCCATATGGGCAGAAATACTGTCAGTGTCAGCATAAAGAGTAGGCACAAGGCTGAACTGAATACGTCTGCTTGTCTTCAGCAAACTGTTTGCGGGCTTTCGTTGCCTCAGATGCTCTTTTCTCTTCTCTTTGGGTAATAGCATTTTCTTAGGCCCTGCACCCCTGTGGACCTCTCTGTAGCAGCCATGTTTTCTTTTCCATCTTCGGCCACACCACATGTGGCAGTTCTTATTGCATCTCTTTCTTCTGACTGGTATGTTTGTTTTTACTTAACTTCAACGATGCTCATTTCTCTGACCCCGAACATGATTTTGATGTATGACTTTGCCTCATTATAGAATACCAATATAGCAGCATTACTTTGTATGAAATTCCCCTGAAGAAAGGACTCTACACAGGTCCAGAAACACGTCGGGCTTAACATTGAAGGATTTGCATTTTTATATTTGTCATGTGATTCTGCTTATATACCATATGCAACTTATTGTTGGTGTTGTTTGCACCACATATTTTATATTAATAACTTTATATTTTTTCTATTAATTTGTTCATTAGTTGCCTATAAAGTCTCTTAGTATTTCCTTGGGGGGTACTGCTTATATAATATTGTTCAAAGTGGGATGATGGCAATATATGGGTCTTTTCAGTTGGATTCTTATAAACCTGTCCTGTATGGTCTTGGCCACTGTGCTGCTGCTCAGTTTCTTTGCTATCTTCTTATAGTCAAGGCCATCTTTATGTAGAGCAACAATTCTTTTTTGCTGCCTTTACACGCACATGAACTTTACTGGCATCCCAGTCTTAGTCCGTAGAGTTCAATATTGAGTCGGCCCACCCTTTGCAGCTATAACAACTCGCTCATCCATGTCTTTATGGACTTTGTGCACTGGTGCGCAGTCATGTTGGTATAGGAAGGGGCCATCCCCAAACTGTTTCCACAAAGTTGGGAGCATGAAATTGTCCAAAATGTCTTGTATGCTGACACCTTAAGAGTTCCCTTCACTGGAACTAAGGGGCCAAGCCCAATCCCTGAAAAACAACCCCACACCATAATCCCCCCCTCCACAAAATGATTTGGACCAGTGCACAAAGCAAGGTCCATAAAGACATGGATGAGTGAGTTTGGGGTGGAGGAACTTGACTAGCCTGAACAGAGTCCTGACCTCAATCCGATAGAACACCTTTGGGATGAACTGCGGAGAGTGTGAGCCAGGCCTTCCCATCCAACATCAGTGCCTGACCTCATAAATGCGCTTCTGAAAGAATGGTCAAACGTTCCCATAGACACACTCCAAACCTTGTGGACAGCCTTCCCAGAAGAGTTGAAGCTGCAATAGCTGCAAAGGGTGGGCCAACTCAATATTGAACCCTACGGACTAAGACTGGAATGCCATTAAAGTTCATGTGCGTGTAAAGGCAGGCATCCCAATACTTTTGGTAATATAGTGTATAAATATAAAAAAATGTTTATATATATTATATAAATAAATATATAAAATGGCCATTATAACCGCTTGCAATTTCATTTGTTTTCTACTGAAGTTACCTTTACTAAAGCTGTTGCAACTAAGTATTATAATTCGTACACTTCCCCCTTGTGATTTTTTTTCTTTTAGACCTTTCTTCCCTTTTTTTTTAATCCAGGAATAGCAAAGGGAACTTTTTCTTCTCTTACTGGTAACATCAATTGCATCTCTGTTCATAGAGTAAATAGGCAGTTGTGTGTTTCTGGCACAAATTCAGTATTTTATTATTTATCAGTGTTCAAGTTTCCCACTTTTCCCATTAGTCAGTAGAATTTGTCTTTCCACTCCATACGTGTGTTGAAAAATGTATTTTGGGCAGCTTTCTGATGAACTAGTTACAAATTCATACAGCCAGATAGGGTGGAAAATCATGGTTATGCAACAAGGTAGAAAGGTTAAGATTCATGCTACCATTTTGCCATTTTGCCACCCTTCAACTATATGCATTGAAGTACTGTGAAGTAAAAATCAGGAATCATATGACACACTGTCTTTTTCTTTATTTTAGAATGGTACCCAAATGCACCAGTATAATAGGTGCCAACAGACCCATGCTACAGTGCACCACAATATATTTGCCATGAGTTGCGATGTACTCCTTCAAAAGAGCTGCAGGACCATTATCATGGCTTGTCAACCCTTCAAAATGAATGTCCTGTTTTTATTCAGTTTACGTTATTACCCTTGCTTTACCATGCCACAAAAAAAAAAATCAAAAAAGTCTGAATCAGCCCTCATAGTTTGATCACCTTTTATTTAATTGAAATGTAGAGATCAGCATTCACATTAAAGTCTTTAGTCTTCAGGGTTGAGTGAGGCTGGGCATAATTTTACCTGGAAGACTGAGTACATCTTGTGGCCAAGAATAGGTCCTGTAAGGGACAGCTCTGGATTAGAGGTGAGTATTTTAGCCAAAACCGTTTTTTTTCAGCACCTAGGGGACAGTTTTGAAATTTGTAATCCTAGTTGGGCTTTAAAGTGGAACTAAAATTCCAGAAATGCACACCTCCTCATTCCAGCGATGCAGCGGTTAAACACCTCACAGGCCACTGTCATCGCCTCTCTGGCTTCTTCCTGGCTCCGGGTTTTTGGCCTCTTGATTGGCCAGTCAGGGAATGACATCCTCCCCCACATGTGCATAATTTAATTAATTCCAATTATAATTTAGCTAACTTTAGAGATCAGAGCCTGCAGGGTTATTCGTTTTCTTTGGTGCAGAGGATCATCAATCACCAACAGTATAGATCGGTTCAATAGAACCGGAAGGTAGTGGGTTGCATTCATCCTTTTTGTAGTTTTTGCAACAGTAAGTTGGTTGAATGTGGTTGAAATTGCCTGGAAATTGTCCCTGGTGATCGATATGGACCTTTGGATTACTCTGCGAGGTCGCCCAGTGGACAGTCAACATTTTAAAGAAAAAAGTTATTTGATCACACATCCCCATCCCGCACCTTCCTGTTATGTTCATTATGCTGTACCTCTGCATGGGTGAACGTTTGTCAAAATGTTATGCCTTTTTATTTTACAATAAAAATGATTGTACCATAAATTGCCTGAAATTTGCCACATGTGTTACAAGAGTAATACTGTCCATACTGAAGGCAATTTGATAGCATGATCAAACTTTAGATTACATTTTTTGTCAAATTTTTAAAGCAAAGACAAAAAATAATGCTTCAGCGTTGTTTTTTCTTGTTTCAATTTCACTCAATGAGTTTTTCAATAAACCATATTGAGACTGTTAAATTCTGGCAGTTGATCAAACTCATGGGTAGTACATCCCTTACTTTCTCTTGATTATTTGCAACCATGTTGTGATTCTAGTTGGCTTTACCATGGTAAAAAATGACAAGAAAAAAAATTGGCAACATTAATCTTCCAGGGTCCATGCACACTGAAAAAAAAAAAAAAACATAAAGAACTTGCCTATAGATTTACAGTGCCTTGAAAAAGTATTCATATCCCTTGACATTTTTCACATATTGTCATGTTACAACCAAAAACGTAAATGTATTTTATTGGGATCTTATGTGATAGACCAACACAAAGTGGCACATAATTGTGAAGTGGAACGAAAATGATAAATGGTTTTCCAAATTTTTTTTACAAATAAATATCTGAAAAGTGTGGTGGGCATTTATATTCAGCCGCCTGAGTCAATATTTTGCAGCACCTTTCGCTGCAATTACAGCTGCAAGTCTTTTTGCGTATGTCTCTACCAGCTTTGCAAATCTAGAGAGTGTCATTTTTGCCCATTCTTTCCAAAATAGCTCAAGCTCTGTCAGATTGGATGAAGAGCGTCTGTGAACAGCAATTTTCAAGTCTTGCCAGTTACCACAGATTGAACTAAACCATTCAATTGTAGCTCTGGCTGTATGTATAGGGTCATTGTCCTGCTGAAAGGTGAACCTCTGCCCCAAGTCTCAAGTTTTTTGCAGACTCTAACAGGTTTTCTTCTAAGATTGCCCTGTATTTGGCTCCATCCATCTTCCCATCAACTCTGACCAGCTGCCCTGTCTCTGCTGAATAAAAGCATCCCCACAACATGATGCCTCCACCACCATGTTTCACAGTGAGGATGGTGTGTTCAGGGTGATGTGCAGTGTTAGTTTTCCACCACACATAGAGTTTTGCTTTTAGACCAAAAAGGTCAATTTTGGTCTCATCTGACCAGAGAACCTTCTTCCACATGTTTGCTGTGTCCCCCACATGGCTTCTAGCAAACTGCAAACAGGACTTCTTATGGTTGTCTTTCAACAATGGCTTTCTCCTTGCCACTCTTCCATAAAGGCCAGATTTGTGGAGTGCATGGCTAATAGTTGTCCTGTGGACAGATTCTCCCACCTGAGCTGTGGATCTCTGCAGCTCCTCCAGAGTTACCATGGACCTCTTGGCTACTTCTCTGATTGATGCTATCCTTCCCCGGGCTGTCAGTTTAGGTGAACAGCCATGTCTTGGTAGGTTTGCAATTGTGTCATACACTTTCCATTTTCAGATGATGGCTTAAACAGTGCTCTGTGAGATGTTCAAAGCTTGGGACATTTTTTTATAACCTAACCCTGCTTTAAACTTCTCCACAACTTTATCCCTGACCTGTCTGGTTGTTCCTTGGCCTTCATGATGCTGTTTGTTATGTAATGTTCTCTAATAAACCTCTGTGGGCTTTACAGAACAGCTGTATTTATACTAAGATTAAATTACACACAGGTGGACTCTATTTACTAATTAGGTGACTTCTGAAGGCAATTGGTTCCACTAAATTTTTGTTAGGGGCATCAGAGTAAAGGGAGCTGAATACAAATGCACACCACACTTATCAGATATTTATTTGTGAAAAAAATTGAAAACCATTTATCATTTTCTTTCCACTTCACAATTATGTGCCACTTTGTGTTTGTTTATCACATAAAATTCGTTTTTTTGGTTGTAACATGACAAAATTTGGAAAATTTCAAGGGGTATGAATATTTTTTCAAGGCACTGTATCGCTTACAAGTGTTCAGGTGCATTTACAAATGTTTGCATTTATAGGCACCTTTTCTCCAAAACACTCGAAAAAATGTACACTTAAAAATGCTTGACACTGCATTTAGGTACATCAAGTGTTCTTTTTCTACAAATATGCCTGTTAAAGCCCTAATGTGCATGGACACATAGGCTAACACAGTGTTGCTTTTTATAGGCTGAAAGAAATTAATTGAAAAAAATGTCAAACGCCTGTATAAGCAACATTTTTCATGCCCAGTGTGCATGAGGCCTTAAGGTGACTGGATCACACTGGAAAGTTAAAGGCCTACTCTTGGTTGCCTCCAATCTCCTTGGATTACCATACCTACTGTCCTTTTTCTCAATGGGTCTTTGGTCTGGTCATGCACTGCTACAGGTCCTTTTCCTCATTTTTCTTCCTCTAGTGGTGGGATTCCAAATGCTGCAGAGAGCAGTGCCACATCATTTCTCTTTGCAGCTTCATGATGACATACCCCAGTGAACGGGTCGTTGATGCCTTGGAAGAAATGAGCTGTCATTGGGTATAATTCAGCCCAGAAGAGAGCCAGCTCTGAATCACAGAGTGGTGAGTCTGTGAGAAACAGCACTCATCCGGAAGAGTAGCAGTGCTGGATTACAGAATGTTGGGTCTGCAAGGGACAGCACACAAGATAGGGAGGATATTGTAGCCACAGCTGCTTTTTTTGTTTTAAAATATGCTGTCCAATTGGAAAAAAAAAAATAAAGCTGGAGTTGGGCTTAAAAAAAATTGTAATTTAAAGCAGAACTCCGGAATTGGCAAACAATCCCCCATTAGTACACCCCCTACACAAAACACTAAACAGTTATTACATTTGTGAAATTCCTTATTATTGAAGAGAAAAGTCTAATTGAATTTTCATGAAATCGCCTCTCTAATTAAAAAAATGCATCATGTATTCTGCCAGGGAGGAGCTGTTAGAACAGTGATTGCATCATATCCTCTTCTCTCTCTCTACACTGTAATCAAACTACATTTCCCATAAATCTTTGGGATTGGAGTAAATGTGGGAGGGTACACCATGCCTGTACATGTAAATGTGGACAAGCCCATTTCAACATAAATCACACCCCCTTATTCTGCAGGCAGCCAGCCATGCTACTCAGTAACACACAGCAGGATAGTAGTGTCAGGGACATGCTGGACATAGGGCAGCGGATGTGCAAAGGCAGAGGCCATTGCACATGCGTGGGCACAATTCCAAAGATACCCTTCCTGGCAGGCATGTCCGTGCGATTGTACGAATGCCTATATGCATACGCCCATTAGCATTGGCGCCCAAATGCCATATATAAGGATGAAATATATATAAAACACAAAGCGCTGTGATGCTAAATAGCTGATAATTACAGATAAAACCAAGTGAGGCTGCTATCAAAAGAGAGTGTTTTCAGAGTCACTTAAAAAGAATAAATAATGATATTTGAAGCGCTTCACAATGTGCATGAAAATGAATATATAAGAATAAATATAAATAGTCAAATAAATCCAGCGGTGAGTAAAAATTCCTAAAAAATCCAGCAATCAAAATAGTGTAAAATTATAAAAAATTAGTGACACCAAATGTGTAAAAAAATTCACATAAAAAATTCACATAAAAATAAATATATAGGGATGTATTCAGAAGGTTCAATTATACAGGTGTAGAATCCTGATTGGTATAGAGCTTTTGATCACTAGCAAAGCTGTTTAAAAACACTTGCTTAATTAAGGTGCTCATTGATAGTACCAATGTGTTTTTTGCTTTTATTCACAACCAATGTGAGAATCATAAACAGGCAGATAAGAGAAAAAAACAATCATTGTGCAATAGTTAGGATCCTTGAAAAAGTCACGTGACTGTGATGTAACGCGTGGGAGGAGCCAAGGAGGCTCTGTGCAGATCAGCAGTTTCACACAGTGTACTGCACTGAATCTGCTCCTGTCTAAGGCGGCTGACTGCTATAGTAAAACCTGCATATGCCTTATCATTATAAGGCACACGTGAGTGGATTGAAGTTTGCCTGTGTACCTTGGTATCCTAACTATTGCACAATGATTGTTTTTTTCTCTTATCTGCCTGTTTATGATTCTCACATTGGTTGTGAATAAAAGCAAAAAACACATTGGTACTATCAATGAGCACCTTAATTAAGCAAGTGTTTTTAAACAGCTTTGCTAGTGATCAAAAGCTCTATACCAATCAGGATTCTACACCTGTATAATTGAACCTTCTGAATACATCCCTATATATTTATTTTTATGTGAATTTTTTATGTGAATTTTTTTACACATTTGGTGTCACTAATTTTTTATAATTTTACACTATTTTGATTGCTGGATTTTTTAGGAATTTTTACTCACCGCTGGATTTATTTGACTATTTATATTTATTCTTATATATTCATTTTCATGCACATTGTGAAGCGCTTCAAATATCATTATTTACATATATAAGGATGGCAGATGCACTAGGGCCTTTCTGTCTGATCTGCAGCTTTCCCCTGTATCCTGTTCCTGTACCTGCCTTTGAGTTGAGGCTTCCTGAATACTCTGATTCTCTCCACTCCTGACCCCAGCTTGCTTGACCTGGATTCTTCTTTATTTGCTTGATTGTCTGTTGCCAAACCTCTGCCTGAACTTTGACCATTCTTTGCATGAAGTCTCGGATGTAGCTGATCTTCCGTGTATAACCTGGCTTTTTGGACTCTGCACCAGTCTCCTCCACTTACTACCGCCTCTACGTACTTGCATCCGCAGTACCCTGGCACCTGCAATCTACCTGCACCTACAGCACCCCTGCATCCACAATGTACCCGCATCCACAGCCATACCCCGCAGCTCCACTACCGCTGCCGGCTGCTTCACCTGCTACAGAGAACATCGCAGGCACTCATACCTCACCATGCTCTCGTGACCACTGTTGCCACCTCAGTGGTCCCTGAACCGGGGCTGTACGAGAGGCCTTCCTCTGCTCATCAGGCTCTACCTGAAGGTACGTGACAGTATCAGACAGCCATGACTGAGTCTGCAAGATGACCCTCTCCCATGGATGAGATTTGTCAACATCTCTTAGCTCTTACACAGGCCGTCAAATCCTTCCAAGATGGTTATACTCAGCTGGAGGAACAGGTGCAGCCCTTGGCTACCTCAACCAGTGCTCTGACCTGTCCGGCTCAAGCCCAGGTGGTTTCTCCACCCACAGTGATGATGTTGCCACCAGAGCCGCGGGTTCCTACACCTGAATGATTCTCGGGGGATCGAAGCAAGTTCTGGGCCTTTACGCACTGCACGCCAGTTGTACTTTGCTCTCCAACCCCAGACTTTTTCTCTGGAGGCCACAAAGGTGGGGTTCATCATTGCTCTCCTGCAAGGGGAGCCTCAGTCCTGGGCCCATCAGTTACTAGAGAAGAACCATGTACAAGTTCAGGAAATGTCATCTTTCTTCGAAGCAATGGCACAGCTATATGACGACCCTCAATGGACCGTTACGGCCGAAGCGGCTCTCATGCACTCCAGCAAGGCCATCGAGCGGCCGCGGACTATGTCACAGACAGCCCTGCAATACCATATCCATCTTGGCCTTTCCAAGAGTCGAGCTCGCCTGGGTTGCAGTACCCAATACCCTGGACACCTTGATTACACTGGCAATTCAAATTGACCGGCAGCTCCGCGAGTGGTAGAGAGGTTTGCTTAACCGAACCAGCCTGTCTGGATGACACCAAGAGCCCCAATTCCAGCCTATCACAACTAATCCAACACGGCTATGATGCATACAAGTTCTGCCAGCTCAGCCCACAATGAGCCTGAACCCATACAGATTGGGCTAATACGCCCTGCATTATCTCCTGAAGAGCATCTGTGTCGCAGACAGAGGAACCTATGTCTATACTGCGGAGAGGCTGGCCAATACGTAGGTTCCTGCCCAGCAAAACTATGTAAGTGTCCCACGATACCTCCAACCCATCTGTCATCCCTGTCAGCACAAGCAACTCATCTCGCTCTTCTCCTCTCATTTCAGCTTCCGAGAGGAACGGTGCGTGTCAATGCCATTATTGACTCAGGAGCCTGCAGCTGCTTCATCGACCTGACATTCACCACCCAGCAACATTTCCCACTATGACCAAAGACGCAGGGGCTGTCGGTATACTTGGCCGACGGGTCTTTTATGAAGTCAGGACTAGTCACCCAAGAGACATTGCCCATATCTGTGACAACGCCAGCTCAGCATAAGGAACTTCTAAGCTTGGATGCTATTTCTTCTCCACTATTCCTTGTCATCCTGAGCTATCCTGGCTCCAAGCCCATAACCTTCAGATCAATTGGATCACTGAAGAAGTCAAGTTTCAGTCACAGTACTGCCAAGACCACTGTTTCCCCAGGTCCTCTGAGGCCGCAGTCACATTATTATGTATGGACTCCAATTCAGAAGCAGGCCAGCCAGTACCTAAGGCCTACGAGGGATATCAGGATGTCTTCAGCAAACAAGGGGCAGACACACTGCCTCCCTATAGACCCTATGACTGTCCAATAGAGTTACTCCCTGGGGCTGAGATCCCCTTCGGACGCATTTTTCCCCTGTCAGAAGGGGGACAAGAAGCGCTAAGGGAGTACGTGAATGAGAACCTAAAGAAAGGAATCAACTGCCCTTCAGCGTCCCCCGCAGGGGCCGGAATCTTTTTCGTGACTAAGACCAATCTTCTTCACCAAGTGGGACCCAAGAGGAGCTTACAACTTGGTCCACATCAGAGAAGGGGACGAGTGGAAGACAGCTTTTCACACCAGGTTTGGTCACTATGAATATTTGGTGATGCCCTTCAGCCTCTGCAATTCTCCAGCCACTTTTCAACACTTTATCAATGACGTCTTCCAAGACTTTCTGGACATCTTTGTCATCGTTTATCTGGATGATATCCTGATTTTTTCCTTGTCCCTGGACTCACACACCAAAGACATGTCAAGAGTGTCCTGCTCCAATTTCGCCAACACAGGGTCTACGCCAAAATAGAGAAATGTGAATTCCAAAGTATGTGAGTGCCAATGTATCCAGTTCTTAGGGTTGGTGATTTCTCTGGCAGGAATCAAGATGGACACACAGAAGGTCTCTGCCCTACTGGACTGGCCTGCACCTACCGACAAAAAGGGGGTACAGCATTTCGTGGAGTTCGCCAACTTCTATAGGAGATTCATCAAGGGGTTCTCTGCAATCACAACCCCATCACCCAGTTGACCAAACTGCACCTGCGATTCAATTGGAGCGTAGAAGCACAAGAGGTGTTCCTGACCTTAAAGAAACTGTTTACCTCAGCACCTATACAAGGCCACCCTAACCCTGAATTACCCTACATCCTTGAGGTAGATACCTTGGAAACAGTGATAGGAGCAGTGGTTTCACAACGCCAGGGATTGAAAGACTTAATGTACATTGTGGCCTTCTTCTCCCGCCAACTCTCTCCAGCGGAGAAAAATTATGATGTGGGATACTGAGAACTACTCGCCATCAAGGGAGCATTAGAAGAATGGAGATATCTACTGGAAGACACAGCACACCCCATACTGATCTACATAGATCACAAGAACTTGGAATTTCCATGCCAAGCTTGGTGGGTGCTGTTCTTCACTAGATTCTCCTTCCATATCACGTATAGACCCAGATCCAAGAACGTAAAACCAGATGCGCTATCACAGATGAACGATGACCCAAAGGAACTGGCTATACCAGATACCATCCTACCAGCAGGTAACCTTTTGCTTTTAAAACCTGATCTGCTGTCACAGATTAAGCAAGCCTCCATGGATGTCAGTAGTCCCCCCGGAGTGACCTTGATAACCAGAGATGAGTAACTATGGCGGGAGAGTCAGATTTTCATACCAGAGAGGGTCCGGGTACAGGTGTTAAGATTTCTTCATGATCACCCACTATCAGGCCACTTCGTGGGTCCTTTTCCAGTAAAAAGGAGATTAAATGAGGTATCATATGAACTATGCTTGCTAGATTCATTTAAGATCCATCTGGTATTCTATATATCGCTGCTTAAACCTGAAGTAAAGGACCCCTTCCCTGACAGGACCCTGTCCACCTGAACCAGTGTTAGTGAAAGGTGATGAGGAGTATGAAGTAGAGGCCATTCTGAACTGCAGGAGAAGGAGAAACCAGTTACAATATCTCATTAAATGGAGGGGTTATAGACCAGAGGACAACTCCTGGGAACCCAAGGGAAATGTCAATGCAAGAGGGTTGATACAGGCCTTTTTCCGTAATCACTCACAGAGAGAGTGCCAAGTGAGCATCCGGAGGGGGCAATGTCAGGCACATTCTGGCCATAGCGCAACGGATGTGCAAAGACAGAGGCCATTGCACATGCGTGGGCACAATTCCAAAGATATAAGAAAGCCATATATAAGGATGGCAGATGCACTAGGGCCTTGCTCTCTGATCTGCAGCTTTCCCTGTATCCTGTTCCTGTGCCTGCCTTTAATCTGATTGTGACCCGGCTTCCTGACTATTCTGATTCTCTCCACACCTGACCCCGGCTTGCTTGACCTTGATTCTCCTTTATCTGCTTGATTCTCTGTTGCCAAACCTCTGCCTGAACTTTGACCATTCTTTGCCTGAAGTCTCTGATGTACCTGATCTTCCATGCATAACCTGGCTTGTCGGACAGTGCACCAGTCTCCTTCACTTGCTACAGCCTCTACGTACTTGCATCCTCAGTACCCTGGCACCTGCAACCTACCTGCACCTACAGCACCCCTGCATCCACAACATGCCTCCATCCACAGCCATACCCCCAGCTTCACTACCGCTGCTGGCTGCTTCACCTGCTCACCTGCTACGGAGAACATTGTCGGCACTCCTACCTCACCGTGTTCTCGTGACCACTGTTGCCACCTCAGTCGTCCGTGAACCGCGGCTGTACGAAAGGCCTTCCGCTGCTCATCAGGCTCTACCTGAAGATATGTGACAGATAGGTTACATATTGCCCTTACTTGCTTTATGTAATCATTACTGAACTGTAGACACATCCTATAATTATATGTTATACGCACTATACTTTGCTGTAATTCATTATTAGAAATATTCCTTCTCCTGCTGTAGCTTTCTTTCTAGCAGCAATCAGTGCTGGTATGGTGTATATGAGAACATCCCTAGCCACACCACAGAAAGAGATTCGGGACATGCTGCTTTACATTAGCATGTGGCACAAGTAAATGTCGACATGAGAAAAAAACCAAAAAGTGCAGCGCTAACTTATCAATAACACAATAATGGTGGAGCCCACTAATGTATGAAAATCTCAATAAACTTCCAAATCACCACAACACTGATCTCTGTGATATCTAATGTCACATATAATACACATCAGACTGAAAATTAGACATAATAAATGACTGCAAACTTTGCAAGGGTGGTGGAAACCCATCCTACACATATTTGGCAGTGGACGGTGTCAGTAAAGCAGTGGATGGTGTCCACTGCTTATCAGTGCAGCCTATCAGTGCCCATAAGTTTAGCCTCATCAGTGCCCACCAGTGCAGCTTATTAGTGTCCCCCAGTGCAGCTTATCAGTGCAGTCTCATCAGTACTCACCAGTGCAGCTTATCAGTGCCCACCAGTGCAGCTTATCAGTGTCCACCAGTGCAGCTTATCAGTGTCCACCAGTGCAGCTTATCAGTGTCCACCAGCGCAGCTTATCAGTGCCCACCAGTGCGGTCTCATCAGTGCCCACCAGTGCGGTCTCATCAGTGCCCACCAGTGCGGTCTCATCAGTGCCCACCAATGCGGTCTCATCAGTGCCTACCAGTGCAGCTTATCAGTGCCCACCAGTGCAGCTTGTCAGTGTCCACCAGTTCAGCTTATCAGTGTCCACCAGTGCAGTCTCATCAGTGTCTACCAGTGAAGTCTCACCAGTGTCCACCAGTGCAGCTTAACTGTGTCCACCAGTGCAGCTTATTAGTGTTCACCAGTGCAGTCTCATCAGTGTCCACCAGTGCAGTCTCATCAGTGTCCACCAGTACAGTCTCATCAGTGTCCACCAGTACAGTCTCATCAGTGTCCACCAGTACAGTCTCATCAGTGCCCACCAGTGCAGCTTATCAGTGAAGATATGTGCAGAGTGGGGATCATTACCAGAAATCATCAGGGTGACAGAGTAGAGATCTCGGGCTGTGACAGGTCTTGTATGTGAGAACACAGCTCACCATAATGTCCAGCCTCCTGTGCCGGCATTGTAACAGTGTGCTGTCTATCACAATGCCGGTACGGGAGGCGGTATGTCACAGCGAGTAGTGTTCCCACATACAAGACCTGTCACAGCACAAGTATTTCGCTCTGTCATCCAGATGATTTCTGGTATAGATCCCCGCTCTGCACTGAGATGGCGAGTGGGCGGTGGCGGCAGGGGGGGGGCTTGGGAGCTGAGTGGATGCGGTGCTGGCAGGGAGGAGGAGGAGAAGGGAGCAGAGGAGGAGGACACCACCTACATTGGTGGCACAGACCGGGGGCTGTGAGACCCCCTCCGCCCACTACAGTGAGCAGGGAGGAAATAGAAATCCCTGCTCGCTCTAGAGAACTACTGGTGGGAAGTCATAAGACCACTGGCTGAATATACCAGAGGAACAGCAGCCAGTGGCCTTACAAACAGGATGTTACGGAGCAGTAACGGTTTTTGAGCAAAATCAGCAGGCTATTGCAGAGGAACTACAGAGCTCAGAAGAACATGGATGGCATAGTTGGTGAAGGTAAGAGATCAGCAACAAGGACTTGGAAAAAAGTTTTTCCCGGAGTTCTACTTTAACATAGTAGTACATAGTAGATGAGGTTGAAAAAAGACACAAGTCCATCAAGTCCAACCTATGTGTGTGATTATATGTCAGTATTACATTGTATATCCCTGTATGTCGCGGTCGTTCAGGTGCTTATCTAATAGTTTTTTGAAACTATCGATGCTCCCCGCTGAGACCACCACCTGTGGAAGGGAATTCCACATCCTTGCCACTCTAATGCCCTGTACACACGGTCGGACATTGATCGGACATTCCGACAACAAAATCCTAGGATTTTTTCAGACGGATGTTGGCTCAAACTTGTCTTGCATACACACGGTCACACAAAGTTGTCGGAAAATCCGATCATTCTGAACGCGGTGACGTAAAACACGTACGTCGGGACTATAAACGGGGCAGTAGCCAATAGCTTTCATCTCTTTATTTATTCTGAGCATGCGTGGCACTTTGTGCGTCAGATTTGTGTACACACGATCGGAAATTCCGACAACGGATTTTGTTGTCGGAAAATTTTATAGCCTGCTCTCAAACTTTGTGTGTCGGAAAATCCGATGGAAAATGTGTGATGGAGCCTACACACGGTCGGAATTTCCGACAACAAGGTCCTATCACACATTTTCCGTCAGAAAATCCGACCGCGTGTACGGGGCATTAGAGTAAAGAACCCTCTACGTAATTTAAGGTTAAACCTCTTTTCTTCTAATTTTAATCAGTGGCCACATGTCTAGTAAAACTTCCTTCCGCAAAAAAGTTTTATCCCTATTGTGGGGTCACCAGTACAGTATTTATAAATTTAAATCATATCCCCTCTCAAGCGTCTCTTCTCCAGAGAGAAGAAGTTCAGTGCTCGCAACCTTTCCTCATAACTAATATCCTCCAGAGCCTTTATTAGCTTAGTTGCCCTTCTTTGTACTCGCTCCATTTTCAGAACATCCTTCCTGAGGACTGGTGCCCAGAACTGGACAGCATACTCTAGGTACGGCCGGACCAGAGTCTTGTAGAGTGGGAGAATTATCGTTTTATCTCTGGAGTTGATCCCCCTTTTAATGCATGCCAATATTCTGTTTGCTTTGTTAGCAGCAGCTTGGCATTGCATGCCATTACTGAGCCTATCATCTACTAGGACCCCCAGGTCCTTTTCCATCCTAGATTCCCCCAGGGGTTCTCCCCCAGTGTATAGATTTCATTCATATTTTTGCCATCCAAATGTATTATTTTACATTTTTCTACATTAAACCTCATTTGCATTGTAGTTGCCCACCCCATTAATATATTCAGATCTTTTTACAAGATTTCCACATCCTGCAGAGAAGTTAATGCCCTGCTTAGCTTAGTATTGTCTGCAAATACAGAGATTGAACAGTTTACCCCATCCTCCAGGTTATTTATGAACAAAATAAATAGGATTGGTCCCAACACAGAACCCTGGGGGACCCCACTACCCACCTCTGACCATTCTGAGTAGTCCCTATTTATCACCACCCTCTGAACTCCCCCTTGTAGCCAGTTTTCAATCCATGTACTCACCCTATGGTCCATGCCAACTGACCTTATTTTGTACAGTAAACGTTTATGGGGAACTGTGTCAATTGCTTTTGAAAAATCTAGATAGACCACGTCTACGGGCCTTCCTTTATCTAGATGGCAACTCACCTCCTCATAGAAGGTTAGTAGATTGGTTTGGCAAGAACGATTCTTCATAAATCCATGCCGATTACTGCTAATGATACTGTTCTTGTTACTAAAATCTTGTATATAGTCCCTTATCATCCCCTCCAAGAGCTTGCATACTATTGATGTTAGGCTAACTGGTCTGTAATTCCCAGGGATGTATTTTGGGCTCTTTTTAAATATTGGCGCTACATTGGCTTTTTCTCCAATCACCTGGTACCATTCCAGTCAGTAGACTGTCAGTAAAAATTAGGAACAATGGTCTGGCAATTACTTGACTGAATTCCCTAAGTACCCTTGGATGCAAGCCATCTGGTCACAGTGATATATTAATTTTAAGTCTAATTTTAATTCTGTCCTCTGTTAACCATGAAGGTGCTTCCTGTGATGTGTCATAAGGATAAACACTGCAGTTTTGGTTACTGAAGCCCCCCGATTCCCTTGTGAAGACTGAGGAGAAGAATAAATTCAATATCTTCGCCATCTCCTCATCCTTTGTAACCAGATGTCCTTCCTCATTCTTTATGGGGCCAATATGGTCTGTCCCCCCTTTTTTACTGTTTACATACTTAAAGAATTTCTTGGGATTTTTTTTGCTCTCCTCCGCTATGTGTCTCTCGTGTTCTATCTTAGCCGCCCTAATTGCACCCTTACATTTCTTGTTGCATTCTTTATAAAGTCTGAATGCTGATGATGATCCCTCAACCTTGTCTTTTTTGAAGGCCTTCTCCTTTGCTTTTATATGCATTTTTACATTGGAGTTAAGCCATCCAGGACTTTTGTTCGCTCTTTTAAATTTATTACCCAATGGGATGCATTGGCTAATTGTCAGGGCTGGGCTCAGCCCTTCCTTCTCTGAGCTAGCCGCTCAGCTGTCGGCTAATTGCCAGCTTCTATCTCTCCACAGTTACTCAGCTGTTAATGATTTCCTGCTCGTCAGTCCTGCCTACTTAAGCCGTCCAGTCCAGAGGATCTCTGCCTTCGCCTTGGTCAACATCACAGAAACCTGCGATCCTGTTCAAGACTTACTTTGCTGACATGCCTTCTGGCTCCAGATCCTGCTTGCTGTTCCACTACATCGATCCCTGACTTCTGACTTGGCTGACCATTACGGTTAGTGAACTTTGGCTATGTTTTGGCTACGTTTGTTCTTTTTACTTTTATTATTAAACAAGTGTGATTTGACTGTACTTCTGTCTCGGCCTGATTTCATTGTTTCTGACAGTAGGTGAATGCCATGAATTCAGAAGATGCAGTCAATCCACTTGTTGGTAATATTTTTTCCAGATTGGATGAACTGGATCACCGCATGGATCAGTTTGCCATGGCGTTACAAACGCTCCTGAGACGCACGGCACACCTGGAATCTACCACTGTGGCTGCCCAGGTACAACCTATGTTGCAGGCTGACCCGGCTGCTGCTCCAGTCTCTGTGCAGGCACCCGCCTTGAGTATTACCTCTATAAGAGGTATGTCTGGTTCCGCTCCGCTTCCCCAGCGATTTGGGGGTGAGCCAGTCCAATGCAGAGGGTTTCTCAACCAGGTTGAGATATACTTTGAGATGCTGCCCCAGGCGTTTCCCACGGACAGAAGCAAAGTAGGTTTTGTGATATCTTTGCTTTCTGGGAGAGCCTTGACATGGGCAAACCCTTTATGGGAGACGCAAAAACCTGTTATCTTGAGCTACCCTGAGTTTGTAGCTTTGTTTAAAAGGGTATTTGATGTTCCCGCACACTCTGCTTCTGCTGCCAAGTGCCTCATGTCCATCGAACAGAGTACAAGAACTGTTGCAGACTACGCCATTGAATTCCGTACTCTGGCAGCAGAGGTTGTGTGGAACAATAAGGCCCTCATGGCTGCTTTTTCTCCTGGTCTCTCGGATACCATCAAGGATGAGATAGCAGCCCGAGATATACCCACTGAGCTGGAGAAGTTGATCACGTTTGCCATCCTCATTGACTCCAGACTCAGAGAAAGACTCTCTTTTAAGGAGCACTTGCGCAAGCCTCCTGTACAATTGTCTCTGAGCTTTGCAGTCCCACCCATGCCTCCCTCACCTCCCATGCCTCCTGGTACTGAGTCGGTCAGTGAACGTGAACCCATGCACTTGGGTTTCATGCCTCTCTCTGCGGATGAGAGAACCTTTAGGAGGAGGGAGAGATTGTGCCTTTATTGTGGCCAGGCAGACTTTTTGTCCTCTTGTCCTACCCGTCCAGAGAACGCCCGAACCTTGAGGTCCTGTCACAGACAGACCTTAGGTGGCGTTGTCTTGTTCCCAGTTATCCAGAATGATAAGCCCCTGGTTCCGGTTACCCTTTCTTGGGCTGAGTCGTCCGTCGAGATACAGGCTCTAATCGACTCTGGGGCTGCAGGCCTGTTCATTGATGCTGCCTTTGTATCGAAGCACTCGATTCCACTGCAGCTGCGTGACGCTCCACTCGCCATTGAGGCTCTTGATGGGAAACCTCTACAGCCTGCCCATATGACTCATGAGACGGTTCAGTTGTCCATGGCCATAGGGGCTCTTCACCATGAGATAATCCAATTCCAAGTTATTTCCTCACCTAAGTTTCTGCTGGTTATTGGTTATCCTTGGTTACAGAGGCACAACCCCTCTTTTGATTGGCTCCGTGCTGAGGTTCTCTCCTGGTCACCACAATACAGTGGCACATGCTTCCAGAAGGTGGCCAAGGTCCTGTGCACCTCTTCACTCTCCTCCCTGCTGGAGGAGTACCGCAACTTTAGCTATGTGACAAAAGTCAAGCTGGTAGTTTGCCTCTACACCAGCCATATGATTGCGCAATTGACCTTTAACCTGGTGCCATACCCCCTCGTGGCCTTGTTTACCCTTTGGGTATAAAAAATATTGCGCTAAAAAATGTATAAATTGAGCTGCAACTACAAAGTGTTATACGACACCAATCAGAAATACAAAACAAAAAAGTTGCGCTAATGGGAAGAAGTGGTATTAAGGCTCCCAGTGATAGGTACCGCAAATCACAATAGTGATACTACATACATTGAATCAAAATAATTGAGGTGCAAATTAAAAGTGCTATAAACTAAACCTAAAGCTAATTAAGATACGTCAAAGAACAAATACAATTGGAAAAATGTGCAAATATGGAAAGAAATTCAATTGAGAATGTCCATAAACTTGGTGAAGTAAAAAACCAAAAAAATATATATTGAATAAAAAAAAAATAGAAATGAGTCCATAATGCAAAATACAGATCCCAAGGTGATGCGTAGTGACATTCCACACTGTAGTGACAAGTGCAAAGATGAAGCCTCCACCATGGAAAAATACTGCCGCTTACCAGAAATTGTTGGTCCCTTATTACAGGGGACCACACTGGACAGGTGGCTGTAACCCCAGCCTGGGATCTCACAGGCAGGCACTGGATACTTCAGCGTCAGTGGGGATCGTCAGCAGAAAACTCAGCAGGGCAGTATTATCACCAAAAAGACAACAACAAAGAGCTCCACATAGCGTAAATCCTTTAACATTTAATCAAATATAAAAAGGACAAATGAACACTTACAGATCAGCGAAAATGTATAAGCAAAAGACAATAAAAATGAGCTGGCCGGCTTCCAAACAGCTACGGGCTTACGAGACTTACAGATCCCCTGGACCCTCTAGTTGCCTCAGCTCTCTCGGTCCTCTGCCAGCTGTCCCAACTCTTGTAGTCCTGCGGGTAAGTGAATCTCTTCAACATGGAGTGTTGTCTCAAACAGTAGGTCACCTCTCCTGGCTGGTGCACACCTCTATCCTCACACACTGGCTGTGTTTCTTTTTTTCACAATAAAGTTTTTATTTGAAAAACAAGAGAATAACAGTTGTACAAAAAATGCTTGTGACATTCTTTAACCTTAGTAAATATCCTTAACCATTATGACTGGTCTCGCAAAGTATTTTTAGAGTCTCACTATATGTATTTATTACACAATACTATGCAACCATTATACAATTGAAACTTATGTAGCCTATCAAGGTAAAGAAAAGTGAAGAAAAGAAATAAAGAGGATTGAAAGGAAATAAAAAGAAGACCAAAAAAAAAAGTCCAAAAATTGGCAAGGACCGATTTAATTCTTAGGTGTTTGTTAAAGATTTAAATTTTTCTGAATATCTGAAAACAACCCAAACTCTCCATAGTTTGTTACATTTCTCAGTTGTTTCATAAGCTTGCATTAACTCTTATATTGACCCTGCACACCTGTGTACTCAGCCAGGCTGCAGGCATCTTGCAAAGCCCAGACACAGGATTGAAGATTCCTTACCACTCAAGGCATTTAATAATCTTAAAACTCCAGCCCCTGATCTGGGATTACAACTGGAATTTTACATTATTGATAAGGTTGTTCTTTTTTCCCCTCACATAAACAGTTTTTTTATACAATATCTCTGAATTACTCATACATTCATAATTAAATGTAAATTTCAGTTTCACGTGGATAATGGCATGAGCCTGTTCTATACAGACTGCCTATATTGACAAAATAATGAAAGCATTTCCAAATCCAAAAACATGATGTAACATATTACAACTTTAGATAAAGATGGCTGCATTCATTATTTTTACCCTTTTTTTCCTTGATGTTCACCTGGCAATTATAAGGATAACACACTTTCTGTCTCTTTGTGGCTACTTTCATTTTCCCACTGTATCTTTGGAGACTTCCATTGTTGTCACACAGGCTGGACTTCAAATATGTCTGCCTTTCTTCCTGTCCATTACACAATGGACAATAGGATTAGTAGTGAATCATCAGAGACTCATATACAGAAAAAGAAAAGTAATAAACATACAAAAAAAAAGTTAAAGAGACTGTGGGCACGGTGTATTTTTTTTCTTTTAATTTAGGCAGAAACATTTGCAAGGTTGTGACTAGCTAAATGCAGCATTTAAAGTTGTGATTCTGTCTTTCAAATATTGTCAGTGAAGTGGCAGGTGTTAGGCCGGTGATAGACGTTTCCAATCCCAGATGGTTCAGCAGGAACCAGCCAAGATTCGAACCGTGTATAGGCAGGCTGAATGTATCAAATGAATCGATCGACTGATCAACTTGAATGTACCACGTTGATCGATCAATTAACTTGGGCACAACCAGCC